>NW_028317842.1:316666-620833 GCF_062004578.1 Staurois parvus
CTTATATACCCACAGACCGGAGGATAGTGCTAATCAATTAACCCTTCACTCTAATTCACCCCTTCTTACAATGGTCACCATACTCACCCCAACAAGGTGTCTTGGATTGCATAAAAAACACTTACATTAAACCTCCATAATACATTTATAACTTAAATTTAAAAAAAAAACAAATACACTTGTCTGAAACCACAGGTCCTCAAGTTGTGAAAAATATCACCCAAGAAACAACAATATTTTGAATGTCCCCATATACTCAGTATCTGAGGAAAAAATAATAAGACCCCACCAAAACATTTTATAAAATCTAAATGAAGAATATATATAAAACAAATATTATAAATAATTAAGAAATGTGCGCCCAGGGGATATAATTACTCCAAGAACCATCTTGTGGTTAGAAAAGAGTACTACATCTATCTCATAAAACCTTATTAATAACAATTAAAATGACTAAAAAATGACTAAAAAACTATTTAAATCAATATCAATGTTGAGACCACATGGAGCCAAAGTATTAAGTTCATGAATCCATTTGGTTTCATTCTGGGATACCCTAAAATGATTGATGCCGAAGCCCTTTTTTGATATTATTAATGTGTTCATTGATTCTTTTATATAAGCATCTGTTGGTTATCCCTACATTCTTCAATAGACAAGGACAGGAAATAAGGTAAGTTACAAACTTCACATTACATGTAATGAATTTTTCAATCTTATAAAACCTTCCAGCAGAGGACTGAAATTTCTCCACTTTTCTATTTTTATTCATATTTTTGGTGACCCTACAAGACAAACATCTACCACACAATTATATATAGTCATAGAACACTACCCTGTCCAAGAACGTAACCTCTCTCTTAGGGGAATTTTTTTTGCAATTTTTTTTTTGAGCTTTATTGTAAATAAACGTGGGCTTCATAGGGAGAATATTTCTTAAAGTATGGTCTTTCAACAAAATGGGCCAAAATTTCTTAACACATTTCTCAACCTGTCTATATTGTAAATTGAAGACTGTAATGACGGTTAGCTCATTCCTTTCATTATTAATCTATTTCTTCTAGAGGAGTTCTTCTCTCTTCATTTCATTTATCTCATTACGGACCTTTTCTAAATCCTTCTTCTTATAGACCTTCTCCAAGAATCTTTGCATATCCGTCTGTTTCATAAAGTCTACCTGACTATCACAATTTCTTCTAAAACATACAAACTGCCCCCTTGGGATGGCCCTAATGCATCCTGGGTGGTGACAGCTCCGTGTGGCAATGTACCCATTTCTATCCACTTCTTTGAAATGTGTCCGAGTGGACAATTTATTACCCATCTTAAAAATTTCTATGTCCAAAAATTCCACCCTCTCTCTGTTCCATGTTCCAACTTAATATCATTGGCATTCTCATTCAATTGGGTGAAGAAGAACTGCAACTTTTCCATTGTTCCCTCCCAAATGATGATGATATCAATAGATCTATAATACAGTTTTAATTGCGGCCAAGGATCAGAGAACACTTCCTACTCCTCCAATTTATTGAGAAATATGTGGCTACATTTGGAGCATAGCTTGCCCCCATAGCCACACCCTTAATTTGGGTGTAACATTCTCCCTGGTGCCAAAAATTATTGTTTCCCATGGCCAAACTTAATCCTTCCAATATAAATTTAATCTGAGATTGTTTGATATCTGTATATTTTTCAAAGGCCCCATACCAACATCCTGATCACCACCATACCCCATAACAGCATCCTGATCACCTTTCATACCCCATACCAGCATCCTGATCATCGTCATACCCCATACCAGCATTCTGATCACTGTCATACTCCATACCAGCATCCTGATCACCGTCATACCCCATACCAGCATCCTGATCACTGTCATACACCATACCAGCATCCTGATCACTGCCATACACCATACCAGCGTCCTGGCAACTATCATACCCCATACCAGCGTCCTGATCACTGCCATACACCATACCAGCATCCTGATCTCCGTCATACCCCATACCAGTGTCTTGATCACCGCCATACCCCATACCAGCATCCGGATCACCGCCATACCCCATACCAGCATCCTGATCACCACCATACCCCATACCAGTGTCCTGATCTCTGTCAAACCCCATACCAGCGTCCTGATCTCTGTCAAACCCCATACCAGCGTCCTGATCTCCGTCATACCCCATACCAGCATCCTGATCACCACCATACCCCGGGGATATGATCTCCATGTATAATACATAAGGGGGATATGATCTTCATGTACAATACATAAGGAGGATATTATTATTATTATACAGTATTTATATAACGCCAACAGTTCGCTCAGCGCTGTACATTACAATGGGGACAATACATGAGACAGTACAACAACAATACAGTGCGATACACGAGGAACTCGAGGGCCCTGCTCCTTGGAGCTTACAATCTAGGAGGGAGGGGATAGTGGTACGGGAGGAAAAGCTGTGGGGGATGGAGTGGTAGGAAGAGTGGAGGAGATCGGCAGTTAGCAAAGGGTGGGGTAGGCTTCCCTGAAGAGATGGGTTTTTAGGGTGCGCCTAAAGGAGAGGAGAGTGGGTGATAGTCTAATGGATTGGGGTAGGGAGTTTCAGAGGATGGATGATGCCCTGGAGAAGTCCTGGAGGCGGGCATGGGAGGAGGATATCAGGGAACTAGAGAGAAGGAAGTCTTGTGAAGAGTGGAGAGTGCTTTTTGGGTAGTATTTGGATATTAGCTTGGTGATGTAGTTTGGGGCAATATTAAGGACAGCTTTATACGTCAGTGTTAGCATTTTGAATTTGATCTGTTAGGCAATCAGAAGCCAGTGGAGGGATTGGCAGAGGGGGGTGGCGGAAACGGAGCGGTTGGTAAGGTGGATGAGTCTGGCCACCGTATTGAGGATCGACTGAAGTGGGGATAGCCTGTTGTGAGGCAGGCCAGTGAGGAAGGAGTTGCAATAATCGAGTCGTGATATAATGAGGGAGTGGATGAGCTGTTTAGTCGTTTCTGGGGTTAGGAATGGGCGTATTTTGGCGATGTTGCGGAGGTGGAGTCTGCATGAGTTTGTTATCGATTGGACTTGGGGCTGGAAGGATAGATTGGAGTCTAGTATGACACCAAGTACTCTGGCTTGCGGGGTGGGCTTGATGGTGGCATGGTTGGACGTGATGGAGAAGTCAGTGGGGGGGTGCGCGGGCTGGGGGGAAGACTAAGAGCTCGGTTTTGAAGAGGTTCAGTTTAAGGAAGTGGAGCGACATCCAATCTGATATGTCCTTCTGTAGGCTGGTGATTCGGGCGGAGACTGAAGGGGTGAGGTTAGGGGTCAAGAGATAGATTTGCATGTCGTCGGCATAGAGGTGGTAGTTGAAGCAGTGAGGCCAAGGAAGGAGGTGTAGATGGAGAATAGAAGGGTCCCAATGACAGAGCTTTGAGGGACCCCAGCAGAGAGGGGGAGTGGGGGGGAGGTGGTAGCGTTATAGGTAACACTGAAGGAGCGTTGTGATAGGTAGGATTAGAGTCAGGAGAGAGCGGAGTCTCTGAGGCCAAGGGAGTGTAGTTTCTTGAGGAGGAGGGGGTGGTCGACTGTGTCGAACGCCATGGAGAGGTCGAAGAGTAGGAGCACTGAGTAGTGGCCATTAGCTTTGGCGGTTATCAGGTCATTTGTGAGTTTGAGTAACGTGCTTTCGGTGGAGTGTAGGGGATGGAAGCTGGACTGTAGGGGGTTGAGGAGGTTGTTGTCATTGAGGTGGGAACTTAGGCGATTATATAGTAAGAGCTCAAGGAGTTTGGATGTAAATGGCAGCAGGGAGATGGGTCTGAGGTTGTTTGGGTCGGCGGGGTCCAGGGAGTGCTTTCTAAGTATGGTAGTGATGTGTGCGTGCTTCAGAGGGGAGGGGAATGTGCCAGAAGAGAGGGAGAGATAAAGATGTGGGTGAGAGACCGTAGGATGGAGGAGGAGGGAGATCGTAGGAGTTGTGAGGGGACAGGGTCGAGGGGGCAGGTGGTAAGGCAGGCTTCAGAGAAGACCTTGGTGACCTCCTCAGTGGTGGTGGGGTCAAAGGAGTGAAGTGTTGAGGGGGCTACTGTGTGAGGGATTTTTGATGGGGTTAGATGGATGTTAGATGGGGTGGAGGTCTGAACAGTGGTGAGGCCAAGGGGGAGGGGTGTTGAGGGGGTTGCTGTGTGAGAGGAGGTAGGTGGGGTGGAGGTCTGAGCAGCAGCGATGTCCCTGCGGATAGTGTCAATCTTATTTTTGAAGTGATTGGCAATATCGAGGGCGGTGAGTGAGGTACAGGGTGGAGGTGGGGGCGGAGAGAGTAGAGAGTTGAAAGTGGAGAAGAGCCGGCGAGGATTGGAGGAGAGGGTATTGATGAGAGTCAGAAAGTAGGCTTGTTTGGCAGCGTGGAGGGGGGAGGTTTAGGTGTGGAAGGCAGATTTGTAGCGGGTGAACCTGGTTATGCGCCATAGTAACTCCAGCGCACGACTGCGTTGTTTGAGAGTTTTGGTATGATCAGTCTGCCAGGGCTGGAGTGGGCGGGGTCTGATGCTTCATGTGTTTAAAGGCGCTAGCTAGTCTAGAGCTGATGACAGTGAGTTGTTATAGGAAGTTGTGGCCAGGTCGGGGGAGGACAGGGGAAGGATGCTGTCGTAAAGTTGATCAGCTTCGGAGTGGAAGGGGGCAGGGTTCAAGTTGCAGAGCTTATGGCTGGTAATAATTTGACAATTGGGGGGTATGATCTCCATGTATAATACATAAGGGGGGATATGGTCACCATGTATAATACATAAGGGGGGATATGATCTCCATGTATAATACATAAGTGGAATATGATCACCATGTATAATACATAAGGGGGGATGTGATCTCCATGTATAATACACAAGGGGGGGGATATGATCTCCATGTATAATACACAAGGGGGGTATATGATCACCATGTATAATACATAAGGGGGGATATGATCTCCATGTATAATACATAAGGGGGGATATGATCTCCATGTATAATACATAAGGGGGGATATGATCTCCATGTATAATACATAAGGGGGGGATATGATCTCCATGTATATTACAAAAGGGGGGATATGATCTCCATGTATAATACATAAGGGGGGACATGATCTCCATGTATAATACATAAGGGGGGATATGATCCCCATGTATAATACATAAGGGGGGATATGATCTCCATGTATAATACATAAGGGGGATATGATCTCCATGTATAATACATAAGGGGGATATGATCTCCATGTATAATACATAAGGGGGGATATGATCAACATGTATAATACATAAGGGGGGGGATATGATCTCCATGTATAATACATAAGGGGGGATATGAGCTCCATGTATAATACATAAGGGGGGATATGATCTCCATGTATAATACATAAGGGGGGATATGAGCACCATGTATAATACTGTAATGGCAATTTTGGGCCCACATCTTCATGAAGGTTATTGACTGTTGGGGGATTACACTACAAAAGACTCAATGGAGCAGAGGGGGATGGAAGGCAACTTGAATTTCCTGTTCTCTCTTTTATTTAAACTGATCATTGCTCTGAAGCCCACCCATTTGAGGTGTGATTTACCTGGGTGGGTGGGTTTAGGGATGGTCTTTTGGAAAGTGCATAAAACACCTTGGACAAAGGAGAAGCCTCCCTTTCGTGCCATGTGCCTTCCACAGCACAGACCTCAGAACATAAGGATAACTGTAATGTATCACCAGTGCTCTGTCTGTTTCTTGTAACTATCTCTTTTTTGTAGCCTTTGTATTGATAACATTCTGTATTATATTTTTCTTGTATTTGATTAATAGAAAGCTTCCTTGCTGTGTAAATAAATTAGATCTTTATTTTTTGCACAGTGGTTATCTTTTAATATTAACACTATTGGCTAAATTCAGGTATAGACAAAGGGTTATAATCACTTATTACATTTATAATCTGTATAGAATCAAGTAAATAAGTGTGGGTAGGAAAACCGCCAAAACAATACATCATCACAGAGGATAAGGGGGCGCTCTTTACGTCTGGAGGAAAAGAAATGTAGTCTCCAAATACAGGAAGGTTTCTTCACAGTGAGAGCTGTGAGAATGTGGAATAGACTCCCTCCAGAGTTGGTTGTGGCCAGCTCAGTGGATTGCTGTGGGAAAGTCCTGGATTCTTTCTTGGATACACAGAATATAACTGGATATAACATTTATAGGAAATGTTGATCCAGGGAATATCCGATTGCCTCTCGGGGGATCAGGAAGGAATTTTTTTTCCCTGCAGGAAAAAATTGGATCATACTTTGCTGTTTTTTTTCCTTCCTCTGGATCAACTGTGGGTATAGGATCATAACTTTTTTTTTTGGTTGAACTGGATGGACTTTTGTCTTTTTTCAGCCACACTAACTGTAATATGTAATTATGTAACTTTACACTTTGATTTAGATTTTATTGTCATTCAATATTATTTCCTGACAATTTCTATACTAGATCGGTCCACTTTACTTTATATACATTTGTTATGCTTGCTATGTGTCCCCTTTTAGGTAATTGGGTTCTTTATATTGATGGTTTTACTATTGTCAGCATTACTTTACCCTCATTTTTTTAGCTCAATGACGGCTACAATGAGGTTGTCCAGTTATGGGAGGGCATCATATGACATCCTCCCAAAATGTACCCCCCCCCCGCGCACACCCTCAGAAGCGCTGTCCATGACCGCTGTGTCCTACGGAAACAGCTGATCACATGGTGAGGTAAAAGGCCAATCACAGCGTGCTTTTACCACCTGATCATATAACAATATTGGGGCCCCAATTCATCCATCCTATGTGAATGAGTATAGTGTACACAGTAACCCTACTCATGTAAATGACAAACCGCAATAAAGACAAAGATACAAAAGACACCCCAGTGCTTGACAAGTCCTTTATTAACTGCTACCCACCCAACAACTGCACATAAATGGCCGGGTGGGAGCTTTCCTGTTCTGAGAGATCGGTCCGCACCTGTGATGGAGGTGCCTGTCGGACACAGCACATCACAGACCGGGATATGGGTGCTGTGATTGGCCCTCCGCAGCACATGTTGGCTTTGTCCAATCACAGTCATCATTCAAGACACGTGTCTGTGTGTTGGCTTTACCCGCCGTGCTAAGTGAGAGCTCAGTGCGGGGGGGAGGGGGATGCTGCGGACCTGTGAAAGCTCTATACAGAGAACGCAAAGATTGCTGCCATCCCCACACAGTACATGAAGCACCATCTGTCCCTGTCCAAGTGTCACATCAACATCTGTGCCAGTGCAACATAAACATCTATCCCAGTATACCAATGTCACATCAATATCTGTCACAGTGTACCAGAGTACAAAACATCTGCAATTGTGTTCCAACCGCAACATCCACATCTGTCGGTGTCCCGGTGGGTGATCAACATCTGTCACAATGTACAAATGCACATAAACATCTGACAATATACTAGTGTCCCACCAATAAATAAAAAATATTAAAATGCCCCCATCCCCCTGTGTAAAGGCGAACGCACGCATTGGGGTCCTGTACACATATGTAAATGGTGATTGCACCACACATGTGAGGTATTGTCGTGAATGTCAGAGCGAGAGCGATAATTCTAGTACCAGACCTCCACTGTAACTCTAAACTGGTAATATGCAAAGGCTTGCAAAACGTTGTCTATGGAGATTTTTAATTACTGAAGTTTGGCACCATTTCACAAGCGTGTAGAATTTTTAACTGCGGCATGTTTGGTATCTCTTTACTCAGCGCAGTACCATATTTTATACTTTACAAAACAAAATTGCTATTATATTGTGTTTGTGTGCAATAAAATATAATAAAGTGTATTTTTACTTTAGTGTGTAAAATTGCATTTGAAAAAACGCTGCGCAAATACCATGTGACATAGAAATTTGCAAAACCCACTATTGTATTCAATATGGCCTCTGCTAAAAAAATATGTAATGTTTGGGGGATCGAAGTTCTAGCAAAAATACTGATTTTTACTTGTGAGCAAAAAGTGTCAGAAGACAGCCTGGTCTTAAAGTGGATAACGCCTGAAGGTTCTTCTTAGATGTTGGGCCTCTCTGTGGCCTCTATGTGGCTAAGGCTGTGAAAAAGTCTCACACATGGGGTATCGCCATACTCAGGAGAATCAGCAGAATGTGTTTTAGGGTGTAAATGGAAGCATGCCTATGCCGTGTGAGAGAAATAACTTATTATGAATTTTTTGTGGAAAAAAAAAATATTTAACTTCCTCTTTTTCCAAAGAATTGTGAAAAAAATTACAACTTCACAAAAACTTGCCATGCCTCTTACTAAATACCTTGGACTGTCTACATTCCAAAAAGGGGTCATTTGGGAGTTATTTGTACTGTCCTGGCATGTTAGGGCCTCAAGAAATGAGATAGGCCGTCAGTACATCAGGTGTGATCAATTATCAATGGTTGGTACCATAGCTTGTAGACTATAACATTCTCACAGACCAAATAATACGCACTGATTTGGGTTATTTTTACCAAAGAAATGTAGCAGTATACATTTTTATTAAAATGTATGAAGAAAAATATACATATTTGCAAAATCGTATAACAAGAACTTAGAAAAACAATTTTTCAAATTTGCAATCTTTTCATTTATAGGGAAAAAAAGTAAAACACCCAGTGGTGATTAAATACCACCAAAAGATAGCTCTGTCTCCAAAAAATGTTATCAATTTCATATGGGTACAGTGCTGCATGACTGAGTAATTATCATTCAAAGTGCGACAGTCCTGAAAGCTGAAAATTGGCCTGGGCAGGAAGGGGGTGAATGTGTCCAGTATTGAGGTGATTAAAAATGAAAATCCCTAAAACGTTCCTCTTAAATATATTGTCAATCACGATGTCCACCACTATCCTGAGCTGTCATCAACTACATAAAAAGAAGTTGGGATAGAGGTGACATCATTGTCCAAACTTGCCCATGGCCATGTAGCTAGAAGTTACCGGCCATGTAAGTGAATAAGCCTGGTGATGTCAGTGGTTGGTAAGGATGAAGCTGGATCTACTCGCTACTTTTTAGCAACCATTGCCAGACAGAAGCAGTCACATTTGTCCATTCAAAATGCCCTAAACCTTCAGACAAATGTCTGAACAGCCACTTTTTAGTCTGAACTTTGGACTGAACACTGAGCTCATCCCTTTTCAGCAAATAAGACGTAAGACATGGAGATGAGAGTAGACTTTATGGAAGCACTACTCTGTGGGGTGTTTTGGAGAGAAGCTTTACACAAGGGTTCTTTGGGTTGTACGGAAGATATGTTTTCTTTAGGATTTTCATCTTCTTTCCTTGTAGCTGAATGTGGATTTTCTTCTTTTCCAGCTTACATCGATATATTTTATGACTTCTGTAGTGTGACATCTTTCTGTGTGGTCAATGGCCAGAAGATCACCAAACATCCTTCTTAGCTTAATGGGAATTCTTCTCCATGAATCAGGAGGCTTTTCCATCTGGAAATTGTTCTGCCAGTTTACAAAACTTTTATAATCTGCATCATCAAGGATGGCCTCCTGCCATGGCATCTCTCCTGTAAGTAGGGAGAAGATGACGACACCAAACGCCCATACATCAAGGCTACTGTCCACAGCTAACCCATCTGACATGGCTGCTTTACACATCTCTGGAGCCATGAAAGAGGTGGTGCCACACTTTCTAGTTACAGTCCCTTTGACTTTAGTAAGGCCAAAGTCCGTCAGTTTGATACAATGGCACTCCCAGTCAAAAACTAAAATATTTTCTGGCTTGATGTCCAAATGTACCAGTCCTCTCTCTGATATGAATTCAAGGGCATCAGACATTTGCACAGCACACCGCTTTACTGCATCTTGTTCAATTCCCACCTAAAATAAAAAAATAAATAAAATTGTGAGGTCACCCAAAAAATTCAAAAATCCATACTAGACCCATAATCGTAGCATGCAGCCTGGCTAGCCAGAAAAGGGGGGATAAGGCACCTTTTATTAATGTTCGGGTGACTACTGTGATTAGGAATAAGTAATAGGAGAGAGTAGATTCAGATACAGATAGACAATTAGGAGAGAAGATATAGATTAGTAAAGAGTAAAGAGTAAAGATGTGGATGGGGTTATTGGGTTGGGGGAGGGTGGGTGGGGTTAATTTGGGGTAAAATGGAAGTATGTATATGTGAAATATTTTTGTAATTAAATTGTTCTTTTTGTATTGGAAAAACAAATAAAAGATATAATAAAAAAAGGAATAAGTGATGGGACATTCAACATAATGGAGTTTTAAGAAAAAGAGGAAAATGTAAAATTTCCAATGGAGAAGTTCAATGTCAACTTAGAGAGTTTCCTCTCAGTTTCTGTTGCATCTCTGGGACAGGAAGTGAAGGGAAATCTCCCCCTTAAAGGAAACAGACAGCATAAAATAAACGGAAAGACATTTGAACTCTCCTCTACATAAAACTAAGAAACATGTACTTACATGTGGTATGATCAGGGAGAAGAGATCACCAACCGGGGCCAGTTCTTGGGTAAAGGCGTAGTAGTCGTCGGTGGTGAAGGCGGTCCCATAACATCCGATGATGTTGGCATGAGATGATAGCAAGAATGAGATACTAAACTCCCGAAGGAAGGAATGCTGGCTGGTTCTTTTTTTGTCCAGGAGCTTCATTGCCATTGCTTGATCTGTGAAAATAAAAAGAATCTAACTTAGATGAAGAACTGGAAATTTGTAGCTAGTATTTATTTATCTTCACTTGAGATTCTCAAACATGTTAATAAGATCTGCTGGTCCCAGGCTGAGAATATATTATGCTTCATTTAAACCTAAACCTCAGCCTTACCAGAAGACAGTTGTACAGGACCCTCTCCTGGACTGAAATGGCTTACTCTGATTCCACTGCACACTGTGAGATTCTCACAATGTGCATTAGAAGCTGCAGCAAGTCAGATAGAGCTCCGCCTCATATCCTGGCTGGAGGACATCCAGAACCATTACCATAGATTCCTCCACAGACTGACTGTTCCTGACCCACATTTATCATCCATTGGATTTCTGTATTTTCCATCTTGGAGGCTCCGCATCACATGGGATCATTATCTAGAGAGGTTTGCAGGCAAATACAGCTTGCTAGGAACGTCACTCCTCCAGACAGATGTGCACATATCAAAATACTTTGAGGGGGGTAAAGCTCCTCCCAAGAGCCAGCCCACTGACTGCTTACTGTCCAAAATAAAAACCTTCCAACATGTATTAAAGTGGAACTACGCTGTATCTGAGCACCGCAATCCAAAAGGACTAATTCATTCATTTTTAATATTCAAAGCAAACTCCCCCATCCATCCATGTCTCCATGTTTTATTTTGCTGAGGAATCACATTTAAAAACTCCCCCTAGAATTTCAGTCTGTGGTCACCTTGAGTAAGGGGCAGATGATTCATGTAGCAACTACGTCCTGGAATCCATCTGCCTTTAGTTCAGGCATACAAGCAGGTGGGTGTGCTTAGCTGAGAAAACCCCTCCTGAAGACTCCAGGAATGTATGACATCATTTGCCTAGGCATAGAAACTAGGAAATGACTAAAGACATGTAAAAAATAGTTTAAAACCAGTAAATAGAATACACTTTCCTATCTCTTTTCTAATGCTAGCAGCATAAGGATAGGAAATAGTCAGTGTTGTTCAGAGAGTGAAGTTCCTCTTTCATGTTTTAAACTTTTTTTTATTTATAGAGATGTAATAAATTCTGGCATTGGGTCATATTTGCTCACTCCATATACTGTATCTGCTATTCTTCATTAATAGTGTTCCTCAGGGATTCTACTTTATTTATAAGATTGTATTGATTTTCACACAAAGAAAAATAAATCAATAAAAAATGTATGACATGAAAACATTAATATGGGTTATACAATTAGTTACAGCATAACAGTTCTCAGCTTTTACAGCCAAGATCGATAAGTCTCATAAAAAAAAAATATTCCTCAAAACCTTTGTGGGGTATAAAGACTAAAACAATCCCGGCTACAGCCACTTGGCTAACCAAGCAGCTTGCCATACCCCTGAGATCCATCACCATCAAATGTAAGTCAACTTGCCCAGCGACACGGCCATAGGCCATTACAGGTAACAATAACTACAAAAAACTCTCTACCTTGAACAGCGGTAAACACAAATTTCCTTGGAGTCTGCAGAAACTCCTGCCAAACCAAACCCCATGCAGCCCAGCTCCTCGCTAGTTGGCTCATTCACTCACCCATTTTCTTGTCCTTGGCCAATAATACTTTGCCATATCCGCCTCCTCCAATCTCTTTCACAATGAGATAGTACTCATGTACGTCTATCTGATGTATTCCTTGTGATGTGAAGGAAATAAGTCCATCTAGAAGACGTTCCACGTCATGGACAGCGGATGCCATAGTGTCTTGGAGAGCAAAAAGGGAAAATGTGTTACGTTACTAAGCAGAAAACAAATCTTTAAAGAAAAACTGAAGACATTTGTCCAATATGAATACTGTTACCGGTAGTTTCTGTATATATCCATAAATATGAAATACTCAGTAGCCCTCCACATCATTATATATATGACTCGGTGGGTAGCTATCATTAGCCTAATCTAATTAGACTAGTGGACACTTTCATGTATTCTATGTACCATACCCTCACCCCTTCTGTAATCAGCTAAATAACATTTTGCATGAAAAGAGTTTGGGATGGGAAATTTTAAATATTCAGGTGTTAGAGAGCTTCTCCAGGTCAACGTACCCATGTGGAAGAAAATATATATTCAATATATATTTTAAAAATATTCTTTCCAAATATATTGCCATATATTTGAAATACTACAATTCAATATATATATATATATATATATATATACATACATACATACATATTTACAGAAATATATTTTGAAATATATTGAATATGGCCAAAATTGTAGTATTTCAAACATATGGCAATATATTTGGGAAGAATATTTTTATATGTTTCAAATATATTTTTCTTCCATGTGGGTACGCACAATAAAAGGCAGCCACCCCCATTGGTTATGTAACAATGGAAGGCACTGAAGCTGCTATCTGGAGACAAAGGATGGCTCACCCCTATTATTTATATAAACAAATCATGGACCTGGCTGTAGGCATCCTCCCAGCTATTATTTAGCATATTATCTGGATCTAGTTGAACACCCCATGACCTTTATTTCACATACAGTTCATTATATTCCCACATCCCAGAAGCAGATAACTAACCAGATAGATAGGTTGGAGTTAATAAATGTGTGATCTGTCTAAAATATATACAAGATTATTTACATCTGCCAAAGGGGGTTTGAAACATAACGTACTGTATATCATTACCAATACTAAGTACACTTAATAAAAGTTTAAAGTCTAAAACCGTTTTCCTTTCATTTGGAATATGTACACACATATAAGTAATAATCATCACCTTTTGTACCGATCAGTGAAATAATGTCTTCCATCTGGACAGACTTGTGTGGTAGACATAACATTGAAGCAGAATAGCTAGAGCTCTACAAGTTCCTGACCCTCCTATACATTCTGAGATAATTCCTACATATTGTTCTATGGCTTCCAGCTGTATTTATAGTACATCTTCCTTAAGTTTCCTGAATATTCGGTTCCTTTGCTGATCAAAACGGGATAGAATGGACACTTTGGGGACTATGAACATAATGCATAGAATGGACACTTTGGGGACTATGAACATAATCCACTGGATTCAAGCTTGACCAAGGGCAGTAGAGGCAGCTACACCCTGTAAGAGGGAATGGTGATGAGCCGGCTCAGTAGATCTTCCCTATATAAGAACACAAGGTTCATTAGGGTCTTCCAACAGTTCTTGTACAGTAGAATTATTTAATATCACCATGTTGTCTGGGCACAATGCACAGCTTTTTAATGAATGGAGGGACTTGTATCTTAACAAAATTAAAATATTCATTTTACTCCATTGGGGGGCCATACACAAAAACACTGACTGAATCAGTAGGTCTGTCAAAAATAACCAAAATGTATTTTCCATCCAATACAGTAATACAATAAATAATAAACATAGTTTAGCATTGATGGGAAGGTGTATCTGCTGCCAGGAACACCTTAGTGACCCTAAAATTCCTGGAAGAAACTGCAAAGTAAAGACTAAACATACCAGAATGCCTAGTTTCCAGTTTCATTGCACAAAATCAGGAGGATGTACACAGAGCTCAGCCAATTAAGAAGTGTAATTTTAATCAGAAAATAGTTTTCTCCTTTTGTACCCAGTACAAGACAGCAGAGGCCATGCTAAAAGATAACAGAAGATATGAGTGAACCTGCCCTGAAACTTCCCTAAAACATTCCCGCCAAAACTGTGAAGTCCCAGAATGACCCACAATAACCATGAGTGATGTCAGAACATCCAAACACTCAATAGTCACATCCCTTCTCAGGAACCTTACAAACATTTTCAAGGCATTTTCCTTCTCAATGATTTAGGTTTTTATATATTTAATATACACCTCATAAATCTCTGCAGGATTATTATCAGAATGTTCATTAAATAATAAAGATCCATTGATTGGTTAGATGAAAGTGACCTTACCTCAATGTGGTGGAAGATTCAGTTGAGATGATGATGGATTAGGTTTCCTGAATATTCGGTTCCTTTGCTGATCAAAATGGGACACGGTCACCAAATCTGCAGCTGTGTTGTAGTAGATGAGTAGATGGGACAGGGTCTCTGTAAGTAGAGTTACTGATCAGAGGAGGGAGAGGCCCGCTTTATACAAGGGAGATGGGCGGGGAAGGCAGAGATTGGAGGATTTCCATCAGCTGACTTCTAATGGAAATGTTGTGTAAATGACTCCAGATTGTTATTCCCAATTTGCATAAAAACAGGTATTCTAGGGAATAGGTGATAGGGTAAAACAAGATGAAACCCAAATAATTTACAGAGCTGTAAAATAAAAATTTTCACCATTTGAAGTATAGAATGGCAAATTATTTTTGTTTTATAAGATTTAATTTTTTTACCTGATTGATTGTAGACTGAACATCTAATACAAGAGAGAGTACTAAACAAATCATTTATCGAGAAAAAAATCTCCTTGTACATCAGCAGTAGGTTCTTGCTCTTCTTTTATACCATTATGTCTTATTTCCAGTAACATTGTACACCAATGGATTTGGTTTAAAAAACATTTTTTGAAAATAAAAATAATAAATGAGCAGAAAAATGTAATTGGCATAAAATAGGTTGCAGAACCTGTCAGGCTAGAAATATTGGAGCTGCTATGTCTGGATTTATTTCTGGAGATTCATCTCCAAACATCCCGATTATTTGTTCACTACTTGGTGGGTCATTGAGCTAGAACAAGCCATGTGTATATCAAGTCATGGAAAATTTCATACTGATGATGTTGTGGGTGAATGTGTACAAGAAGGTGGTCATATTTGCTCATTACATGTGAAGAATCTGGTTCCATCTTATGGATTTTTATTTACTTCACTTCATCTCAATGTAGATCTACAATTCTGAACTGACTGTATAAAAGCAACACACTTGCCTATTACCTTCCCTATATGTTACTTATTGTTCATCAGGGATACCTACTGCATGGAGAAACAATCTGAAAATCTGAAACGTAGTACAAATTCAAACAGCAACAGCTTAAAAATGATGGTAATTGTAGGACACCTGAGATTGTGTTATTCACTAAAAAATATACTTTGGTTTCACTTTAAACCTGAACAATGACTGCAGAATTGAGAACTTGTACCCCCAGGACAGAACTGAGCATCTCAATGGTGATGGGCTTCTGAATTGATATGTTAAAGAGGAGGTAGAACACCTGGTTGAGGTGTAACTGCCAATATTGTTTCCATCACAATGGCCATGTTTATGGAAGTCCACCTCCATTGTTGGGACTAGGGGTGTCCAACTTTGGCCCTCAATGAATGCCAAATGTGCATGATTCACTCAGTATAAGAAGGAACATAAATACAACACATACGAAGATCAAAAAATTAAATAGTGTAAAATATAATAAATACATTAAATAAATATTTGTACAGAACAAGCAAACAAAAATAAACTTTCCCAGCACACTTACAGCAAATGAGTAAAAATCAAACTATTCTGTCTAATTATCTGTGTTATAAACAGAGGTTTTAGTTGTACAACATTTAAATATATGTGGAAGCCGCAGTCTGCAGTCAGTCATAGACTGTAGTCTAGGAGATCCTCCATGTTGGAGGCAATAAATAAATTATGGTCAGTATGTCTGGAGGAAGCCTGCGTGTCCCGGCTCCAATTCCAGCAAACTAAAGAAAAATGGTAACCACTCCAATTTATAATAAGCTTCTTAAAGAAAGGTGCACATGGAAGGGCTTTGCAAACAACAAACATCATTTCCCAGAGCAGAACTTACTAGCCAGCTAAACAAAAAAAAAACACTAACAATTTGCATTAAAAAACATGCAAGTTGAGCTACATTTTCAAATATGTTGAAACCAAATTTCTCAGCAAACTGAATTGACTACTTTGGGATTTTCAAAAGTTGTGTTCCAGCGATCCCCATCCTCAGTCCTTATGTACCGCCCAATAGTCCATGTTCTGGTCTCCCTAGGACATTACAGCTTTCATAAATTTCAGTCATTGACAATTATTTACAGCACCTGTGCAAGGTGAAGGAAATCCTGAAAGCATGACCTGTTGGGGGTACATGAGAACTGAGGTTGGGAACCCCTGGTCTATACTCTGGAAGATCTGTCTATCTTTATTGAAGTGAAAAGGAACTTTCATGAAATGTTAAAAAAATAAACTGATTGCAGTGTTAACCCTTCCCTACAGTAACACGTGATAATGTATGATCTGCAGTGCAGTGTGTTGTTCATTTGGAATGGAACCCCAACACACGACTCCATTATTTTGTATGCTGGGGCTGATGGGTAAATCCTCTTTAAAATAAAATGTGAAGATCAAATCCTCTTTTCTAATGAAATCTATTATGGTGTACATACAGTAGAAGCTGATGGGCAAATCTTGTTTATCTTTTTCAAACAAGATTATCCAGCATTACTGCGTTTTCAAAAGAGAGTGACTCTCCTTAGAAAAAAAAAAACATAAAAAATTCAGATGAATGAATATCCAGCAAACCTTCACCAGAAATGATGTATGAATAGACCAAAATTTGGAAATTATAAAACAAAACCAAACAAGTTCACATATCTGTTTGAAATGTAATTCAGTTTCTTTGATCTATAATGAAGTGATGGTCTACATCAGGGGGATTGAATTAAACTTCAAGGAGGTCCGGTAACTAAAATTTTCTTTCAGCCGAGGTCTGAATATCAAGTTTGTCTACATGGTGACTTTGCTTTGTAATCATGCATACAAACTTACTTTAAATTGTTAATGTAGATTTTTTTTTTTTGGTGTTTCATACGTTTGTAGCAAAGATGACTGTTAATAAATCAAATTACAGACTAAAAACTTGGACACTGATAATCTACTTACAGAATAGAAAGAACGTTGTCAGCACATTTGATAACGCATCAGAGACTTTAATGAAAGTCATTTGATGGAGCTTCCAATTTTTTGTTTGCTTTGAAAATTTCAATTTTGTAATGAATTGAATTTGCCAAAAGAAAATCAAATTCACAATTATAATTTGATTCCTTTTGAAAAAAAAATTCCATCTTGCTACTTTTTCATCACTAAGAGTGAAATCATAGATATGACCCCATTCTGTCTTTAAAAAAAAAATGTATTTTCTAAAAAATAAATTCAACCTGCTGAAGTCATGTGGCTTCATGATTCTTAAGCCAGCCATAGGTCACTGCTGAACTGGCCAAGATTTCACCCATCAATGGGCGGGCTGATTGTACCCAGTTGAATTGATGTATGATTTGGGTACAACCAGCCTTTTGGATTTTTACATACAAATATTACCAGCAACTATAGCTGCTAGCAGTAATCACTGTGTTCTCCCTGCAGGGATTGCTCCCTACACCCCCACACAGAGAGAACACAATGGCTCTGTGGGAGGGACTCCCCATCAACACTGACCCATGGCTGCAGGAAAGAAAGTCGCATCATTTTATGACCTGCCTCAGTTACACCTCTAAAGAAGGGTGGGTGTGACCATCACATTTCAATGTCCATGTTTAGTTAAAAGGACTCACTATTGTGTAGATCAATATTTGCAGCTTTAAAACTTCGGGACAGCAACAAAGAATAGAAACACAGAAAAGTGATGGCAGAAAAAGACTGAGTGGCCCATGGAGTCTGCCCATTTTTTTAATTTATTTTTTTTTCAGGGGGGTTGTTTTTTGGTTTATGTTTTTTTTTTGTCTGAGTATAGATCTATGCTTGTCCCAAGCATGTTTGAAGCTATGTACTGTTGACTGGCTCACTACCTCTACTAGAAGTTTATTCCAAGTATCAACTACTCTTTCAGTAAAATAATACTTTCTGAAATTAGTTTTGAACTTTCCTCCAGTTAGTTGGAGGTCATGTCCCCGTGTTCTAGATTTTGGTTTCATGTTGAAAATCCTGCCCTCCTGAACCTTATTCACCCCTTTGATGTATTTAAAGGTTTCAGTCAAATCTCCCCTTTCCCTTCTTTCCTCCAGGCTGTACATGTTAAGTTCCTGAAGTTGTTTTTGATATGTTTTATCCCCCAGAACTTTCACCATTTTTGTTGCCTGTCTCTGGACTCATTCTATCTTATCAATATATTTTTGTATATGAGGCCTCTAGAACTGGACACAGAATTCTAAATGAGGTCTAACTAAAGATCTGTAAAGGGGAATCAGGACCTCCTTCCTCCTGCTGGTGACCCCTCTAGTGATATAAAGATCTATATAAAGGAATCAGGACCTCCTTCCTCCTGCTGGTGACCCCTCTAGTGATATAAAGATCTATATAGAGGAATCAGGACCTCCTTCCTCCTGCCGGTGACCCCTCTAGTGATATAAAGATCTATATAGAGGAATCAGGACCTCCTTCCTCCTGCTGGTCACCCCTCTAGAGATATAAAGATCTATATAGAGGAATCAGGACCTCCTTCCTCCTCCTAGTGACCCGACTAGTGATATAAAGATCTATGTAGAGGAATCAGAACCTCCCACCTCCTGCCGGTGACCCCTCTAATGATATAAAGATCTATATAGGGAAATCAGGACCTCCTTTCTCCTTCTGGTGACCCCTCTAGTGATGAATTCTAGAATTCTATTTGATTTCCCTACTGCCTGGTCACACTGCTCATTTTGCAATCATGTGAAATAAGTACCCTCAAATCCTCTGTAGTTCTGGCCAACACTATACCCCCAATGTTGTACTCTCTCAAATGATTATTTTTCCCAGGTGTATAACTTAACATTTAGAAACACTGAACTGCAATTCCCACTTTTTTTTACCAATCTTCCAGCAATGCCAAATCATGTTCCATGTTACAGACACCTCCAGGGATATCAACCCTATTGCACACCTTTGTGTCATCAGCAAAGAGACATCCCCTACCCAGCAAACCTTTAGTTATATCACTTACATTAGATTAGATTCAATAGAAAAGAAAATAGTATGGAGACCTGCGGTACACCACTCGTGACCGGTCTATTTTCTAAGTGAATCCTATTTACAACCACACTCTGGTATCTATCCTGTAGCCAGCTGCATATCTACTGAACCACCCAATGGCTAAATCCTAGCTTGTACAACTATTCAGTAGGCGATTGGATACACAGCCAATGTGTATCCAAAAATATTTATTTTGTCTCCAATTTTGGATAAAGTAGGGAGGGATTAGAACCCCTGTAATGGTTTTATTGCTGTCTGTTTCCTCACTGGATAGATCAAACCAATTGCCCTGGTGACCATAGACACTAGGACTGAGATAAAAGTGAGAGAAAATCTGAACATTTTTGATGACCTGCCCAAAATTCAAGCAATGGGTGGTCCTGTCTGCACCCTTCCACATGACACCCTTCAATCTAAAATAACCGGATACTCATTCAAAGTTCTTTTTTTTAACCCTTTAATGTTCACATTGCTCAGCCATCCAACAGCAGCAAACGTTAGTCTTTCCATCACATTTCGTGAATTTTCTCCAATCCTCCTGTGTCTGGTGCCATGGGTTTATGGATTATGGATTAACTCTACAACAGTACATCACTAAAAAATAAAAAAATAAAATAGAAAAATAGAGGGAACATGATCAACAAAAGTGATGGGATGCAGTACCTACAGTAAGCATACAATGGACAATAGTACAGGTGGACCCCCCAGGAAGACAATAGGAACAGTAAACACTGGCAGTGTTATCCTGATGACTACCGCAACCAATTCAACAGACAATGTTAGCTGTGCAGGACCTCAAGAGTAAATTTGAACTTATAATAAAGTATTCTAGATGCAACGGATATTAAAAACACAATCCAATGAATATGTATCTGCCAAACAGATCACACATACACAGCTCTATACCCTAGAACATTTTTTAACCTCACACAGAAAGACCAAAACTCATATTTATTTAAAATAATTGGAAGTAACTTCTATGAATTAACATTTTTGAGAATGCTGAAAACAATTAAATTCCCCTCATACACTACTGCTGTAACTCTCACTTCCCCACAAAATACAATGTGTCCATTAACATAAATAATAACAAAACAACACTGTTAGGGATATTATTTAAAAAAAAAGTCAAGCTTTATTGCCTTATAAAATAAAAAAATCCAAGAGAATAAAAATAAGTAAACATTTTTACAAAAACAAAACAGCTTTCTGTGCCTTTCTAATAAAAATATGTCACCAACAAAAACACAAATCCAAGAAACTGAAGTAAGTTGAGCAAAAAAGAAACAAATCAAATTAAACCAAAAATTTCCCACCCATGACATCCTCCCATTATATTGATCTGTTTTTAATGGACTGTCCAATATAATTTTGGGATATCTAAATATTTTTAAAAATTCTGTGGTGTATCCTTATTTTTTTTTGTTCTCCCTCCTTGATTTGGAGTTCTTCCAATACCAGCTAATAAAACAAAAGGTACGTAGTTTATCTGTGCTACATGGAAAAAAGAAACAAAACAAATCAAACCCAAAATTTCCCACTCATGATATCCTCCCATTATATTGATCTGTTTTTAACCTCCCTGGCGGTATGATTATTTCAAATTTTTGGTGCTGAAAGCGGTACCATTATTTTGCATGGAAATATGTAGTTTTTTTATTGTAGGCTGTAATATTTAGGAATAACTCACTGAAATCTGTCCGAACAAGAGTCTAGTAAACATCCCGGGTAGGATAAAATTTGAAACACAAAATCATAAATTATAATTTAATAAATAATCATAAAAAATAATATAATAATAATACATTTAATTCAATAATGTAATCAAACCAAAAACACTGAAATTTGAAATATAACGCCATAATAAGTTTGCACATTGCTGAGCAAAGTCGCAAAATAGTTTTCAGTGTCTGATGAGGAATTTCCCCACGAATCATTATCACTCAATTCTGCAAGTGGTTCTGATTTACTATCGCTGTTCTCTAGCTGATCTAAACCGCATTTGACCTAAAGGGACACTTTTTGGACGCCATGGACGTTTCTCAGTTTCCAGGTAGAAAGAACAGACAAAATGCAGGCGGGGCGCCGGACAAAGCACTCGGGACAAAATGTATGTGAAATGGGTTGAGACAGCAATGTTTTACTATGTAAAATGTAAAAAAAAAATAAAAATGACATTTTTTAAAATTTTTAAATTTCCCGCATCCGGCGGCGCCCGTACGTCCCAACGTCACAGGGACAGGACACAGAAGCCGGATGCCGGCATCCGCCGAAGGAGATGGCCGGGGACGCTGCAGGGGACACATCGTGGGAGCGCAGGGTAAGGTAAGTGAAGAACAAATGCCAGAGCAGTGCCGCATGGTATTCCCGAGTGTAGCTCTGGGTTACCGCTCTTGGTACTGAAATGTTACCCCGATCTACACTCGGGAATACCGCCAAGGAGGTTAATGGACTTTCCAATATAATTTTAAGATATCTAAATATTTTTTTAAACATTCTGTGGTGTATCCATATTTTTTGAGTTCTCCCTCCTTGATTTGGAGTTCTTCCAATACCAGCTAATAAAACAAAAGGTACCTAGTTTATCTGTGCTACATGGAAAACCCTCACTTGAGTGTTCTGACAAATGGTCACAAATTAAGTTACCCAAAATTGAAATGCTTTACTAAATTATATCACTAGAGATAACAGATCTCAGAGAAAGTTTGTAGTTATAGCAACCTTCCAGCACATCTTTTTGGAGGGAAAATTACAGGGTCTCCAATGGTCAAGTTAGGCATTCCTGAAAGGCTGGACACCCTTACTGCATATCTAACCAAGAGGATCCTTTGAAATGGGTATCTGGAAAACAAAGAGATCTGGACCCCTTGTCTACATAACAATCCAGGCACCAAATAGTCTCAGTCTATTGTCACACCTAGCATACAGTATCACCTGTAATTAATAGAATATCCCTCCTGGGCAGCTTACATACAATTAAACAATTCCCATCTATCTTCACAACCCGGACAGATAAGACAACGTATTACACAACCATATCGATCAAACTCTAAATAAAATATATTTTCTATTATAAAATTATTTATATCTGTCAATGGAGATCTCATATACATTTATATTGCAACTCATGTGGACCCTTTTGTTTAATTCAACAGGAGTACAACATTGTACATAAAAATCTCACAGGTCTAATGCTATGAGCTCTTGCTGAGAACATAAAGATCACATTGACCGGGAAAGTTCCTGAAAATGTTTTTTTTAAGGTTCCTGAAAAGAGATTGTGGTCCATTCTGAGACTTCATAGTTTTAGAGAGAGTGTTCTAGAGAAGTGCCACTAATATCTTCTGATGGCCTTTAGCATGGCGTCTGCTATCTTGTACTCGGTACAAAAAGTGAAGCAACAATTTTCCATGTTTGGTTTTATATGATGGAAGTATCTGCCAGAAATATTGGTGGCCACCAAGATATTTATGGCAGCAGATACACCTTTCCATCAATGCTGGCCAATGTTTATTACATTCCTTCCTGAAGGACTTTTAGCAAAAAATGAGTCTTTGGACCCCCAGTTACTAAGAGGGCCCCCACACACAACTGAACTGGTAACTATTGGATATATCCTGGCACTTATTTATGTATAGCTATATGTCTTGGCTTTTAGATAAGTTTTTTTTATACTTGGTCTAGTTATAACCTTGCTTGATAATTTTCTTGTATATAAATAGATTGCTGGTTTTCTATATTTTAACTCTACTCCATAAATTTCTCAGATGTCTTTCCTCCGGGAGTTCAGTATTTCATCCTTACTTTCAGTTCACCTCAACATCATCAGATGCTGTGGAAATGCCTTCACCACCACCAACCACTTTGTATTTGCCCAAGAACTGGCACGTCTTGGTGATCTTTGGTTTGGATAGAGTTAAGAAAAGTTAAAATTCCTGTCAAATTATTTTATGCTATTTGTATCCTTTTGAAAAGATTTCCTTTCACTTCCTCTACTAGAGTGGCAACAGGAAGTGAATGAGAGGAAATTCCTTTAGTTGACATTAGTAGAGGTGTCCATGTTGAAAAATTTACGCTTGTCTTTTGTTCTGACTTCTCATACGTGTTCTGCGCACATACAGACATACTTATGACAAAAGAATCCATCCCTAGTCTAAAACTAAAATAGTTATAGATATACATATAATTCAGTTGTTTCTAGCTAAATATTCTGAATTTCTCATTTCTAGACAGCTTGAGGTGATTGTAGCCATATTAGTGTACTTGCAACAGAAACAATTGAGTACTGACGTGATACTTTTTTTATTTGCACTAACATACAATTTTGAGGACAAGCTTTCGACTTATAGTACTACCTGGACCTTGAAGAAGGGGACATACCCCGAAAGCTTGTCCTCAAAATTGTATGTTAGTGCAAATAAAAAAAAGTATCACGTCAGTACTCAATTGTTTCTGTCATTTATTGATAAGTATTCTGAATTCCTTTTTTTTTTTTTTAGGTGGGAATTGCAGAAGACGCAGTGAAGAGGTGCGATGTGCAGATCTCAAGTGCTCTTGAATTCATTGTGGAGAAAGGACTGGTACACATGGATGTGAAGCCGGATAATGTTTTAGTGTTTGACCGAGACTGCCATTCCATCAAGCCCACATACTTTGGCCTTGCTAAGGTCAATGGCACAGTGATTAAAGGCAGGCGTGGCACCGTGTCTTACATGGCTCCAGAAATGTGCAAAATTGACACTTCATATTTCCTGGTTGTGGGTGACAGCCTTGATGTGTGGGTGTTTGGAGTAGTCATCTATTGTTTACTTACAGGAGAGCTTCCATGTGAGGATGCCATTCCCGACAATGAAAAATAAAAAAGGTTTTATTGCTTGGCAAAACAATGTCCAGATTGATAATCCTCCTAAAGCATTGACCAAGGTTGCCTCTGGGATATGAAGGATGTTTAGTGATCTTTTGGCCATTGACTATACCAAAAGGAGTCAGACTACGGAAGTGCTAAAATGTACAAGGGAAAGCTAGATAGCAGAAAAGCCCAGATTCATCCAAAAGGTGAGAGGATAAGGATACCATAGAAAGCTATTCTTCTGTGGTATATGAAGAACCCTTGTGTGAGGCATTGAACCTGAACGCCTCACAGAACAGGGAATCCATCATGTCTAGCTCCACGTCTGGCCCATTGATCATAGACACTTCTGTATCCCAGTCAGAGATGACTCCAGAGCCACCTAAGGATGACATGGCAGAGGCACTAATCATATTTGACCATGAATTCTCTTTAAATGTTGGTGCAGAGGTAGATATTGGGTAAAGAAGATTGGTGAGTGATGGCGCCTCTGAAAGAACATCATATATAGTCAGAATTCTCAGGTATGTGACTATCTTGAAAAAAAGGCATCATGAGATGCTATATGTATTTTGCAGTAGTCAGCTCCACAATTCTAACGTTAGGGGCATGTCACACTGCCAGTTCTGGGCTAAGTATGTAGGCATTACTCTCCTACTGTCCCACCATCACTATTTTTTCCCATCCATGTCCAGAGAATAACTCTCAGCTCTCCACATTTAGAGAGACTACCCCTTCTTTGGAACTAAACCCTTTGTCCTTCTGTTCCTTACCTGGAATCTTGTAACACACTAAACCTTTCATTCAACCTCTAAATTATTGCAGGTGTGGCGGGGGTGTTCTATGCCTACATACTTTGTGCTGTGTGTCCCCCTTCTCAGAAAGTTGGGAGTTTTGCAGATGAAGGAACTCTTGTTAGCAATTCTCAGACTGGTGGGGTTAAGGCTTGTAGTTACAAGTATTAAGGTAAACACAGAATTTAAGAGTCTGATATAAATGGCCTTCTAGTGAACAATGATAATAACAGGACTCTTGTTTTTTACACTCTTAGCATTTCGCTATTAAATATTTTAATTGGTTGACAGATCCATTGTGCTATGACATTGCCAAGTCCAATTGATATATGTTTAGTGCAGTAACTTGCAGTAAATTGTAGGAAGCTGAGTTTGATTTGTTAACCAACTTATAGAAGTGAACTGATTGAAGGTTGTGTCCTTTTTGGTTGGTGTAGGTCTCTATCCCTTTATATATTGCTTTAATAACTAGGATTGTCTATTTTAGGGCTATTTTCTGAATTACAAAAAAACATCTATAAAGCCCGTGTCTGTGACCTTATAATTATTAGTATTTTACATATCATTATAAAATTATTTACTGCAGGATATTCAGTTATTCTATAGAGAAGTTGTCCTGCTGAACTGACCACATGCAGTTTGTCATTATAAATTTAATTTTCATTTTTGCATTTCACAGATAATTTCTATATTTTTTCCAAAAATATTTCTTTAATTTATTTTAGATGACAAGTCTGGACTATCCCCAATGGATGAACAAGACCCCTGCCTGGTACATGGTGGATGTAACTTGTACATATATGACTAGTTACTCCTTATATGCACTGGGTGGTGCTCTTGATTGTTCTCTGTACAGAAACATGCATGTTGATCCTGCTAGAAGTCCAGTGAGCTCTTAAATTCCTGTATGAGCTAACACGTTTTCTGCTGCACTGAAATTCCAAGCAATGCTGTCAGCCAGGTTTAGAAAGGCATGCCTTGCTCTGTAATGTGGAGGATATATATTAGTTAGTCAACCACTTTGCCATATATCTTGCATTAATTTGGTTCATCATCTCTTTCTTCCTCAGCGAACCCACCAGAATTGTGTAGGACATTCAGTCACTGCTGGCCTTCCATTCTGAAGATGTACCTAAGTATCTCAGATGTTGTTCTCTCTCCCACTCCACTATTTCTCTCTCTACCATTTTTCCTCTCCCCTTTCCTCCCATCCTCTCCCTCATCTACCCCCCCCCCCAATTTCCTGCTCTATCGGTTCCTTTTGCTCTCCTTTTTTCTCTTTCCCTCTATTTACCCCTTTACTCTCTCACTTCCATCCCCTCCTATCAATCTCCCTTCCCCTCTCCTCTCTCTTTCTTCACTTCTCATTATTTTCTTCATTTTCCTCTCTCTTTCTTCCCTTCTCCTTCTCTCTCCCTCTCCAATATTTCTCTTCCCTTTTCCTTCTCTGTCTCTTATATTTCCCTCTCCTGCCCTTCCCTGTCTGTTTCTTTTTCTCTTTTCCCCTTCACCTCTCTCTGTTCCTCTCCTCTACCCTCTCTTTCTCTCTATTCCCCTCCTCTCTGTCAATCCTCCTGTCCCCTTTCCCCTCTCTCATTCTGTCTCCTCCCCTCTCCTTTTCTCTTTTTTTCTTTCCCTCTCCTCCTTCCATCCCTGTCTCTCAATTTAGTTCAATTCAAATACATTTTATTGTCAGGAGCATATACATTTTAGAATTGGCAAAACATTTTAGGAGTTTGCATGGGATAGGTGGGAAGAAGGGAGGGGCAATGTTGGGGGGGGGGGGAGTAATATAAACTGGATGGGGGGGAGCATATGTAGAGGATTTATAAGTTCACAGTTTTTCATGTCCCTCTTATTCTGTGACATGCTGTAACAAAAGGGGAGCTATTTTCCACGTTGGTTCCTCTTCTCCCAGGAGAATGTGGAGTTTTCTCTTTTTTTCTGTTGAAGTGAAGTCCGGGATGAGAGTGAAAGGTCTCTGAAAGTGAGTGTCCCTCACTGATGAGCGTAGCAATTGTGCACACAGAGATGGACGTGGTTATCCATCTTGCTAAGGATCCTCCATCTTGTATCTCTCCCCCTGCAATCCCCCCTCCCTCTCTGTTGAGTGACACGTGGTCTCTGTGTGCTGGGTTCAAAAGTGCACAGGCAATCCGGCCCAGCGGGACATTTTCATGGTTATAAATCCCACCGCTGCCACCAATATGTGACGATCGTGGTGTCAGGTCCCCAGCCCTTCTCACCAACTCGTGACCGAAGGACTAGCCAATCTAAAACCACGCTGTCACTTACGTAACAATACCACGCTCAGCTGAACCCTGCACAAAGATTTTCCAGCTAATGGACTACAATCTGTGTATCGCAGCCTGAGAACGACTGTTACTGGGTCGGTGTCAGGGCTCCAGGGTATGACCAGAGGTATGTGACTGACGCAGGGAAACGCAGGCTTCAGATAAGTTATAAACAATATAATTTATTCAAGACTAACAATACAAACATAAACGCAGTGCAATACTAAAACATAACACAGTGCAAACGAACCAAACCACCCACAGATAATACATACAATGCAAGCGTCATCAGGCAGGCCGGGTCAATAACAAACGGGCAGGTAGGAACAGGAGGAGCAGGCAGAGAGTAGTCAGGTCACGAGCAGGGTACTGAAACTAACAGGCAGGTAGGTACAGGGGGTCAGGCAGAGAATGGTCGGGGTCACAAGCCAGGGATCAGAACAGGAGAAGTCAGCAGAGGTCAGAATCAAGCCGGGTCAGCAACAAGACAGGAACAGGAACAGGATGCAGGAACAAGATACAGGGCCCAGGAAAAACACACACCAAGGCAGAGTCTGCAGGTCTGGCCATCCCTTAAATACACCAGTATAATCAGTTCCAGGTGTTTAGCTGGCTGCAAGGTTGAGTTTCTGATTGCTGGGAGCACCCGCGGGCCAGCCCTGGTACTGCAGCTCATAAGGCAGGTGAGTCCCACCATTGCTGGCCAGTCCATTCCTGACAGTACCCCCCCCCCTCAAGGAGCGGTCTCAGGACGCTCCAAACAGTCCTAGCTGGGCAAAATGTTCCACCGCCCGGGTCTGGTAACTGGCGGGATATCAAAGACTGGCACACCGGGCAGGACTCCGGGCAGCGGCACACCGGGCAGGACTCCGGGCAGCGGCACACCGGGCAGGGGCACACCGGGCAGAGGCACATCGGGCAGAGGCACATCGGGCTGGACTCCGGGCAGAGGCACATCGGGCTGGACTCCGGGCAGAGGCACATCGGGCTGGACTCCGGGCAGAGGCACATCGGGCTGGACTCCGGGCAGAGGCACATCGGGCTGGACTCCGGGCAGAGGCACATCGGGCTGGACTCCGGGCAGAGGCACATCGGGCTGGACTCCGGGCAGAGGCACATCGGGCTGGACTCCGGGCAGAGGCACATCGGGCTGGACTCCGGGCAGAGGCACATCGGGCTGGACTCCGGGCAGAGGCACATCGGGCTGGACTCCGGGCAGAGGCACATCGGGCTGGACTCCGGGCAGAGGCACATCGGGCTGGACTCCGGGCAGAGGCACATCTGGCTGGACTCCGGGCAGGGGCACATCGGGCTGGACTCCGGGCAGAGGCACATCGGATTACCAGGCGAAGCAGCAGGCAGCGGGCCACCAGGCGGAGCAGCAGGCACCGGGCCACCAGGCGGAGCAGCAGGCACCGGGCCCCCGGGCGGGGCGACAGGCTCCGGGCCCCCAGGCGAGGCGACAGGCATCGGGCCCCCAGGCGGGGTGGCGGGCGCCGGGCCCCCAGGAGGGGCGACAGGCATCGGGCCCCCAGGAGGGGCGACAGGTCTCAGGCCCCCAGGCGGGGCGACAGGTCTCAGGCCCCCAGGCGGAGCGGCGGGCACCGAGTCACCAGGCACGACAGTGGGCTCCGAGTCAACTGGCATGACCGCTGGCACTGGGTCAGACATTGGATCGTCTGGCTGGACAGCGGGCATCGGGTCACCAGGCATCAGGTCATTTGGCTCGACAGCGGGCACCGCGTCATCTGGCAAGGCAGTGGGCTCCGAGTCAACTGGTATGACCGCGGGCACTGGGTCAGACATTGGATCGTCTGGCTGGACAGCGGGCATCGAGTCGTCTGGCAAGACTGCGGGCACCGAGTCGTCTGGCAAGACTGCGGGCACCGAGTCGTCTGACGGAACAGCGGGCACCGAGTCAACTGGCGGAACAGCGGGCATCGAGTCGTCTGGCAAGACTGAGGGCACCGAGTCTTCTGGCAAGACTGCGGGCACCGAGTCGTCTGGCAAGGCAGTGGGCTCCGAGTCAACTGGTATGACCGCGGGCACTGGGTCAGACATTGGATCGTCTGGCTGGACAGCGGGCATCGAGTCGCCTGGCAAGACTGCGGGCACCGAGTCGTCTGGCAAGACTGCGGGCACCGAGTCGTCTGGCAAGACTGCGGGCACCGAGTCAACTGGCGGAACAGCGGGCACCGAGTCAACTGGCGGAACAGCGGGCACCGAGTCAACTGGCAAGACTGCGGGCACCGAGTCGTCTGGCAAGACTGCGGGCACCGAGTCGTCTGGCAAGACTGCGGGCACCGAGTCAACTGGCGGAACAGCGGGCATCGGGTCACCAGGTATGACAGCGGGCACTGGGTCACCAGGCATCAGGTCATTCGGCTCGCCAGCGGGCACCGCGTCATCTGGCAAGGCAGTGGGCACCGAGTCACCAGGTACGACAGCGGGCTCTGAGTCAATTGGCACGACAGCGGGCACCGGATCAGGTACCGGATTGTCTGGCTCGACAGCGGGCATCGGGTCACCAGGTATGACAGCGGGCACTGGGTCAACAGTCATCAGGTCATTTGGCTCGCCAGCGGGCATCGCGTCATCTGGCAAGGAAGTGAGCACCGAGTCACCAGGCACGACAGCGGGCTCTGAGTCAATTGGCACGACAGCGGGCACCGGATCAGGTACCAGATTGTCTGGATCAACAGCGGGCATCAAGTCAACTGGCCTAATAGGATCATCAGGCTGGATCAGTTTGTCATGCTGGGTAGAGGCATCAGGCTGAGTAGAGGCATCAGGCTGAGTAGAGGCTTCAGGCTGAGTAGAGGCTTCAGGCTGAGTAGAGGCTTCAGGCTGAGTAGAGGCTTCAGGCTGAAGAGAGGCATCAGGCTGAGTAGAGGCATCAGGCTGAGTAGAGGCATCAGGCTGAATCACGAAAGGCAGGTTCTCAGACGGCAGGCTCACCAGTTTGGATACTGGCAGGATGGTATTGGTTGGAAAGAATTTTCGCTTTTTTCTGGTTTTAACTACTGGAGCACTGCAAGTAAACGCAGGTCTGCAAACGAATGGAGCAGCTGGAGACAGGGAAGAGCTGGAGGATGGAACAGGGGAGGGAACAGTTGCTACAGAGGGCTTCTTTACAGGGTTAAAGGCAGGATAGGTGCAGCGAGTGGGAACAGGGTACTGACATACGATAGATAGCAGGGCAGGGGGAGCTGTTGGGAATGCAGGAATAGAGCTTTGAGAAAATAGATTAGAAGCAGGACTGGGTTTTTGTAAGCTGACTGAGGCTGGGTGCAACAAATCTGTCCATGTCTGCAGTATGGGTTGAACAAAGCTGAGCTTACACAAAGCCTGTCTGACCAAAGACTGCACTGCGTTTATACAATCCCTTAACACCTGTGGTGAACATGCGGCATAATGCTCCAAGAAGCAATCCATATCATCCTCTAATAACCATACCAGGGACTCTACCTGGTCGGCACTAAATGGCGGCAAAAATTCATTCCTGCTTTCAGGGGTACCAGATGAAACCAACTCTACACAAACCTGAATCAAAGGTTGCACCTCAGAGAACTCTGTGCCCTGATCTACTAGGACATGAGCGATCCGTATACATTCTAGCAGTTGATCCCGGGTATACTCCCTCAGAGCCTGAGAAGCATATTCTCTGTCATCAAAAACCAGCAGCGACAAATATACAACCTCATCAAGATCCATCTTTCCCAGCAACAAGCCAAGATGGCTTCCCCGTGCAGCCACTTCTGGTCAGGTATGGCCTTGGTGTAATGTCAGGGCTCCAGGGTATGACCAGAGGTATGTGACTGACGCAGGGAAACGCAGGCTTCAGATAAGTTATAAACAATATAATTTATTCAAGACTAACAATACAAACATAAACGCAGTGCAATACTAAAACATAACAGTGCAAACGAACCAAACCACCCACAGATAATACATACAATGCAAGCGTCGTCAGGCAGGCCGGGTCAATAACAAACGGGCAGGTAGGAACAGGAGGAGCAGGCAGAGAGTAGTCAGGTCACGAGCAGGGTACAGCAACTAACAGGCAGGTAGGTACAGGGGGTCAGGCAGAGAATGGTCGGGGTCACAAGCCAGGGATCAGAACAGGAGAAGTCAGCAGAGGTCAGAATCAAGCCGGGTCAGCAACAAGACAGGAACAGGAACAGGATGCAGGAACAAGATACAGGGCCCAGGAAAAACACACACCAAGGCAGAGTCTGCAGGTCTGGCCATCCCTTAAATACACCAGTATAATCAGTTCCAGGTGTTTAGCTGGCTGCAAGGTTGAGTCTCTGATTGCTGGGAGCACCCGCGGGCCAGCCCTGGTACTGCAGATCATAAGGCAGGTGAGTCCCACCATTGCTGGCCAGTCCATTCCTGACAGTCGGGTAGATTGTGGTCCATTAGCTGGAAAATCTTTGTGCAGGGTGCAGCTGAGCGTGGTATTGTTACACACGTGACAGCATGGTTTTAGATTGGCTAGTCCTTCGGTCACGAGTTGGTGAGAAGGGCTGGGGGTCTGATGCCGTGATCGTCACATATTGGCTGGCAGCATACGTGGGATAGTTTGCATTAGAGCCTCAGTGCATTGTTAGGACTTAGCTCTGCACAGAAGGATTGTAACCTTTGTGGAAACAGTCCTTAGAGATAAGCGGTGCATATTTTTTATATAGAGAGAGAGAGAGAGAGAGAGAGATAGCAACAGCTCCTTCCTTTTTCTGCTTTCTATTCTACCTTTGCTTGCCATTATGCCTGGTGACGCAGAACACAAGAAAATGAGCAAATGTGATTTGAGTACTGAATGTACCTCACGAGGAATTGACGTTGGTCGCAAAACTCATGAAGATTTGATTCGTGACCTACGGGAGCATGATATTTGAGCAGACCATAACTTGGGGGAACTTGAAGATGAAGGGGTTCCCGCCACCTCCGATCCCAGTGGCCCAGAGACGGACACTGGAGTACCACCGCATGTCGCCTCCACACCACAGCATGAGCGGGTCAACACCGGAGTGCCTGCAACCAGCAGAGACTCTCCTCAGATGTAGGAAGCCATGGAATGCATCAAGGAGGTGGATCCTATGGCATACCTGCGTTTCCTTGAATGCAAGGCTGACAGAGAGGCTGCGGAATGCCAGGCAGAGGCTGACAGAGAGGCTGCAGAATGCCAGGCTGAGAGAGAGGTGGTGCAGAGGGAAGCTGATTGTCGGCACAAACTGGAGATGGCTAGGCTCCAGCTGCAGCGACAGGTTCAGAACCTCGGGGCCCTAGAGCACAGGGACACCTCTCTGGCTGTGAGCACAGCAGCCAAGTTTCCAGTGATGGAAAAAGATAGTGACATTGACACGTATTTACTGTCATTTGAAAAAATGTGCCGTCAGTACCATCTGCCCCAAGCACAATGGGCTCGGTACCTGACACCAGGGCTACGAGGCAAGGCCCTGGATGCATTTATCAAATTGCCAGAGGGGTAGGATGACAATTATGAAGCTCTAAAAGAAGCCATCGTCCGGAAGTACCAGCTGACCCCAGAAGTGTACCGCAAGCGGTTTAGGTCCTTGCAAAAGGGACCTGGGGACTCTTCCACGGATGTGGTAAGTCGCTTATGCACCACATTCCGGCAGTGGACCAAAGGACTGAAAGATGACTCCTACGAGTCTCTGGAGGATCTCATGATATGAGATCAGCTACTGCATCTCTGCCCAGCAGACGTCAGACAGTTTGTACTGGAGAGAGAACCCGCATCTGCCAAAGCGGCAGCAAATCTGGCAGATACCTACATCCACACACAGGTGTCTGACCATCGCAAGGCTCCACCGAATGGCTGCAAAGGAGGGAAACTACCCATAGCAACCCCTACTACTCCAGTGAGTTAAGCTTCCCCTCACCCAACACCTGCAGTACTTGGTGCCAAACCATCCCTGCCTGACAACCGCAGATGTTACACCTGTGGGAAATCCGGACATCTCAGGATGCAGTGTCCTGAGCAGAAGCAGATGACATCACCTGGCCAGCTGGCCAGCAACTCTTCTTCAGTGCTGTTTGTCTGCAGGAAGATGTGGGTAACCCCCGTCAACTTGCAGCCAGTCACTGTGGGCAACCGGTCTGTAACTGGTTTCCATGATACTGAAGCAGAAGTCACCTTGATCCAACCAGAGGTGATTGAGCAAAGGAACCTCATCCTAGGAAAGTTCCTTACCCTCACTGGCGTGGGGGGAACCTGTTCACGCATACCCTGTGCAAAGGTATTCATTGATTGGGGTGCGGGAAGGGGGATGAGGGAGGTGGGGGTCTGGGATGAAATTCCCACACACATTTTTGTTGGGTGCCGATTTGGGTACTCTTGTGTCCTATTATGCCCCTGCCAAGAATACCCTGAAGGCCCCCCTGAAACTCTCTGGATATGCCAAGGTACTGTGTGCAGATGTTGGGGTAATGTCTGGACAACCTGTGGATGGACAGAGGGAGGGGGCTGGGAATAACTGGGATTACCAGATTTTCCATTAGCTGGAGGAGAGGAAATCCCCTTGCATGGGGAGGTAATGAACTCATATGTCATTGATATTACAAATGTAACTGTTGATAATGATGATGATAATCATGACGGTGATGTTGATACTGATAATGTTGATGATAATGATGATGCATTTTCATTGTTGGGGGTCACCTTCAGTGCTGTGAAGTGGGCAGAGGTACAATCTCTGGGTTCTGAGCAAAGGGATGGTCTGGATAGGCCTTTTCCTTGTTCCGGCTCAAAGGATTCTACCTTGATAACCCCCCAGCAGTTGTCTTTGTCTGGTACTGGACAGCTGGTTGGTACTTGTAGCCCCACGACACCCTATGTCAAAAAATTCAACACACCTGCAGTGTGAAGAGACCTGAATGTGGCACATGGCAGAGTGTGGCGATGGAAACAGCAGCAATGGGAGGCCGTACAGGGACCCATGAGAGACTCTGGACTTGGCAGCAGCATGAGGAGGCGGTATATAGGGGCCTATGGCAGATTAGGGGCCTGGCAGCAGCTATAGGAGGCCCGTAATCTGCCAGCACCCTATGTCAAAAAATTCTACACACCAGCAGTGTGAAGAGACCTGAATGTGGCACATGGCAGAGTGTGGCGATGGAAACAGCAGCAATGGGAGGCCATACAGGGACCCATGAGAGACTCTGGACCTAGCAGCAGCATGAGGAGGCGGTATATAGGGGCCTATGGCAGATTAGGGGCCTGGCAGCAGCTATAGGAGGCCCGTAATCTGCCAGCACCCTATGTCAAAAAATTCTACACACCAGCAGTGTGAAGAGACCTGAATGTGGCACATGGCAGAGTGTGGCGATGGAGACAGCAGCAATGGGAGGCCGTACAGGGACCCATGAGAGACTCTGGACTTGGCAGCAGCATGAGGAGGCGGTATATAGGGGCCCATGGCAGATTAGGGGCCTGGCAGCAGCTATGGGAGGCCCGTAATCTGCCAGCACCCTATGTCAAAAAATTCAACACAACAGCAGTGTGTGAGGAGACCTGAAAGTGGCACATGGCAGAGTGTGGCGATGGAGACAGCAGCAATGGGAGGCCGTACAGGGACCCATGAGAGACTCTGGACTTGGCAGCAGCATGAGGAGGTGGTATATAGGGGCGCATGGCAGATTAGGGGCCTGGCAGCAGCTATGGGAGGCCCGTAATCTGCCAGCACCCTATGTCAAAAAATTGAAAACACAAGCAGTGTGAAGAGACCTGAATGTGGCACATGGCAGAGTGTGGCGATGGAGACAGCAGCAATGGGAGGCCGTACAGGGACCCATGAGAGACTCTGGACTTGGCAGCAGCATGAGGAGGCGGTATATAGGGGCCCATGGCAGATTAGGGGCCTGGCAGCAGCTATGGGAGGCCCGTAATCTGCCAGCACCCTATGTCAAAAAATTCAACACAACAGCAGTGTGTGAGGAGACCTGAAAGTGGCACATGGCAGAGTGTGGCGATGGAGACAGCAGCAATGGGAGGCCGTACAGGGACCCATGAGAGACTCTGGACTTGGCAGCAGCATGAGGAGGCGGTATATAGGGGCCCATGGCAGATTAGGGGCCTGGCAGCAGCTATGGGAGGCCCGTAATCTGCCAGCACCCTATGTCAAAAAATTCAACACAACAGCAGTGTGTGAGGAGACCTGAAAGTGGCACATGGCAGAGTGTGGCGATGGAGACAGCAGCAATGGGAGGCCGTACAGGGACCCATGAGAGACTCTGGACTTGGCAGCAGCATGAGGAGGCGGTATATAGGGGCCCATGGCAGATTAGGGGCCTGGCAGCAGCTATGGGAGGCCCGTAATCTGCCAGCACCCTATGTCAAAAAATTGAAAACACAAGCAGTGTGAAGAGACCTGAATGTGGCACATGGTAGAGTGTGGCGATGGAGACAGCAGCAATGGGAGGCTGTACAGGGACCCATGAGAGACTCTGGACTTGGCAGCAGCATGAGGAGGCGGTATATAGGGGCCCATGGCAGATTAGGGGCCTGGCAGCAGCTATGGGAGGCCCGTAATCTGCCAGCACCCTATGTCAAAAAATTGAAAACACAAGCAGTGTGAAGAGACCTGAATGTGGCACATGGCAGAGTGTGGCGATGGAGACAGCAGCAATGGGAGGCTGTACAGGGACCCATGAGAGACTCTGGACTTGGCAGCAGCATGAGGAGGCGGTATATAGGGGCCTATGGCAGATTAGGGGCCTGGCAGCAGCTATAGGAGGCCCGTAATCTGCCAGCACCCTATGTCAAAAAATTCTACACACCAGCAGTGTGAAGAGACCTGAATGTGGCACATGGCAGAGTGTGGCGATGGAAACAGCAGCAATGGGAGGCCGTACAGGGACCCATGAGAGACTCTGGACCTAGCAGCAGCATGAGGAGGCGGTATATAGGGGCCTATGGCAGATTAGGGGCCTGGCAGCAGCTATAGGAGGCCCGTAATCTGCCAGCACCCTATGTCAAAAAATTCAACACACCAGCAGTGTGTGAGGAGACCTGAAAGTGGCACATGTTTGAGGCATGATTCATGGCGGATTTAGTCAGTTGTGTCAGGAACTGGTGGTTTGAAATCCAGACTAATCCACGCCTGATTCATTTTCACAAACGTGAGTCTCTCCACACTTTGGGTGGACAGTCGTGTCCTCCGCGGAGTTGCAATACCTCCTGCCGCACTAAACACGCGCTCCGATGCCACGCTACTGGCCGGGCATGACAGCCTTTCAAGGGCAAATTCAGCTAGTTGGGGCCAAAGGTCAAGTTTTGTTGCCCAGTAGTCAAGGGGATTGTCTACCTCGGTTGGCAGGGTGCTGTCCAAGTAGGCCCAAGCCTGTTGTTTGAGCTCCTGCTCCAGGTCCACCTGATGCTGCTGCTGCTGCTGCGGCTGGTTAGTAGTTTCCTCACTGCGCTGGTGAAGAAAGCTACTCATCATCGACTGCAGACTGAGGCAGCCGCTGCTGGTGGAGCTGCCACTGCTCCTACCACCCCACCCCTCCCCTGCTGCCATGGCAGCGGAACGCGAGCGCACAGGGCCCACAGTGTCTGAGGATGGACGTTGGCGCACAAAGGCAGAGACCAACTGACTACATAGGTGGTTTTTATAGTACGTAATTTTGGCCTCCCTCTCAGCAGGTGTGAAAAAGGCCACCATTTTGGACCGGTAGCGAGGGTCCAACAAGGTGGACAGCCAAAAGTCATCCCTCTGTCTGATGGTTATTATTCGGCTGTCGCTACGCAAGCAAGCGAGCATGCTATGGGCCATTTGTGCCAAGGAATGCGAGGGACTCCCTGCCTCCATCTCCACAGCATACTGCCACGGTGCGTCTGGGTCCTCTGTCTCCTCCTCCTCCTCCTCTACCAGATGCTCCTGCTCCTCCACTCCTGTCCGCTGAGTGGAAAAACCACCCATTTCACTCAATAATTCCTGAGCACCAATGTCCTCCTCTACCTCCTCCTCTTCTTCCTGTCCTGCCCCCACAGGGGTCATGTGGCATTGAGATCTGTGCGCCACGTCTACCGCACCCTGACCAGCCATTGTTAACAGCATTTGTTCCAGGACGTGCAACAGAGGAATGACGTCGTTCATCCCATAGTCCTGCCGACTCACGAATAGCGTGGCCTCCTCAAAGGGCCTGAGCAAGCGGCAGGTGTCACGCATGAGCTGCCAATGGCTGACATCTAAGTTACACAGGGAGTACCTTTATCCGCTTTTAACATCAGGAAATCTGTGATGGCCTTTCGCTGTTCGTAAAGGCGGTCTAACATATGTAGGGTTGAATTCCACCTTGTTGCAACGTCACAGCATGAGGAGTCGGTACGGGGGCCCATGGCAGATTACGTGCCTGGCAGCAGCAATGGGAGGCCCGTAATCTGCCAGCACCCTATGTCAAAAAATTCAACACACCAGCAGTGTGAAGAGACCTGAATGTGGCACATGGCAGAGTGTGGCGATGGAAACAGCAGCAATGGGAGGCCGTACAGGGACCCATGAGAGACTCTGGACTTGGCAGCAGCATGAGGAGGCGGTATATAGGGGCCCATGGCAGATTAGGGGCCTGGCAGCAGCTATGGGAGGCCCGTAATCTGCCAGCACCCTATGTCAAAAAATTCAACACAACAGCAGTGTGTGAGGAGACCTGAAAGTGGCACATGGCAGAGTGTGGCGATGGAGACAGCAGCAATGGGAGGCCGTATAGGGACCCATGAGAGACTCTGGACTTGGCAGCAGCATGAGGAGGCGGTATATAGGGGCCCATGGCAGATTAGGGGCCTGGCAGCAGCTATGGGAGGCCCGTAATCTGCCAGCACCCTATGTCAAAAAATTCAACACAACAGCAGTGTGTGAGGAGACCTGAAAGTGGCACATGGCAGAGTGTGGCGATGGAGACAGCAGCAATGGGAGGCCGTACAGGGACCCATGAGAGACTCTGGAACTGGCAGCAGCATGAGGAGGCGGTATATAGGGGCCCATGGCAGATTAGGGGCCTGGCAGCAGCTATAGGGGGCCCGTAATCTGCCAGCACCCTATGTCAAAAAATTCTACACACCAGCAGTGTGTGAGGAGACCTGAAAGTGGCACATGGCAGAGTGTGGCGATGGAGACAGCAGCAATGGGAGGCCGTACAGGGACCCATGAGAGACTCTGGAACTGGCAGCAGCATGAGGAGGCGGTATATAGGGGCCCATGGCAGATTAGGGGCCTGGCAGCAGCTATAGGGGGCCCGTAATCTGCCAGCACCCTATGTCAAAAAATTCTACACACCAGCAGTGTGTGAGGAGACCTGAAAGTGGCACATGGCAGAGTGTGGCGATGGAGACAGCAGCAATGGGAGGCCGTACAGGGACCCATGAGAGACTCTGGACTTGGCAGCAGCATGAGGAGGCGGTATATAGGGGCCCATGGCAGATTAGGGGCCTGGCAGCAGCTATGGGAGGTCCGTAATCTGCCAGCACCCTATGTCACTCTCCTCGCCAGTACTTCTTCGCCTGGCTGCTGAAAAGGCCGATGTCTCCCCCCGTTCCTGACCGCCCTCTGTTAGCTCTTCCTCACTGTACAGTGGGGCTGAGCCCACAGCATGCGATACTTCGCTTGGTGAGGGAACAGCAAAGGACAGGGGCAGGTAGAGGACATGTGATTTCAGTGGGCTTGCTCCCGGGCCATGCCAACTAACGGTTGTGTCTGACGTACCCACCGACCGTTGGCTGTAGGTGTCAGAGGTGACCTGGGAAGAGGAAGACGACCGAGCCAACCAATCAATGACGGCAGGGTTGTCGGTGGAGACACGACCGCTGGATGACACCGGGAGCACTGGCCTCTGGCTGCGAATAGTGCTGCCTCGACCCCTTTCTCTGCTGCCACGTCTGCTCGCTCCTAAAACATTGCCTCCTCTGCCACTCCTCTGCATGTTGTCTGACATACTCTTTAATTCAACGATTATGTGTCCCTGAGTAACAATTCTCTGGCACTCAGTAACAATTCTGTCTGTCCCTGAGTAAAAATTCTGTGGCCCTAAGTAAAGTTTCTGTGGCCCTGAGTAACAATTCTCTGGCACTCAGTAACAATTCTGTCTGTCCCTGAGTAACAATTCTCTGGCACTCAGTAACAATTCTGTCTGTCCCTGAGTAAAAATTCTGTGGCCCTAAGTAAAGTTTCTGTGGCCCTGAGTAACAATTCTCTGGCACTCAGTAACAATTCTGTCTGTCCCTGAGTAACAATTCTCTGGCACTCAGTAACAATTCTGTCTGTCCCTGAGTAAAAATTCTGTGGCCCTAAGTAAAGTTTCTGTGGCCCTGAGTAACAATTCTCTGGCACTCCGTAACAATTCTGTCTGTCCCTGAGTAACAATTCTCTGGCACTCAGTAACAATTCTGTCTGTCCCTGAGTAAAAATTCTGTGGCCCTAATTAAAGTTTCTGTGGCCCTGAGTAACAATTCTCTGGCACTCCGTAACAATTCTGTCTGTCCCTGAGTATGAATTCTGTGGCCCTAACTAGCGTTTCTTTGTCCCTAAGTAACAGTTCTGTGGCCCTGAGTAACAATTCTGTGTCTGTGCGAGTAACAATTCTGTGGCCCTAAGTAACAGTTCTGTGGCCCTCAGTAACAATTCTGTGTCTGTGCGAGTAACAATTCTGTGGCCCTAAGTAAAAGTTCTGTGGCCTTCAGTAACAATTCTGTGTCTGTGCGAGTAACAATTCTGTGGCCCTAAGTAAAGTTTCTGTGGCCCTAAGTAACAATTCTCTGGCACTCAGTAACAATTCTGTCTGTCCCTGAGTAACAATTCTCTGGCACTCAGTAACAATTCTGTCTGTCCCTGAGTAAAAATTCTGTGGCCCTAAGTAAAGTTTCTGGGGCCCTGAGTAACAATTCTCTGGCACTCAGTAACAATTCTGTCTGTCCCTGAGTAAAAATTCTGTGGCCCTAAGTAAAGTTTCTGTGGCCCTGAGTAACAATTCTCTGGCACTCCGTAACAATTCTGTCTGTCCCTGAGTAACAATTCTCTGGCACTCAGTAACAATTCTGTCTGTCCCTGAGTAAAAATTCTGTGGCCCTAAGTAAAGTTTCTGTGGCCCTGAGTAACAATTCTCTGGCACTCCGTAACAATTCTGTCTGTCCCTGAGTATGAATTCTGTGGCCCTAACTAGCGTTTCTTTGTCCCTAAGTAACAGTTCTGTGGCCCTGAGTAACAATTCTGTGTCTGTGCGAGTAACAATTCTGTGGCCCTAAGTAACAGTTCTGTGGCCCTCAGTAACAGTTCTGTGTCTGTGCGAGTAACAATTCTGTGTCTGTGCGAGTAACAATTCTGTGGCCCTAAGTAACAGTTCTGTGGCCTTCAGTAACAATTCTGTGTCTGTGCGAGTAACAATTCTGTGTCGGTGCGAGTAACAATTCTGTGGCCCTAAGTAAAGTTTCTGTGGCCCTAAGTAACAATTCTCTGGCACTCAGTAACAATTCTGTCTGTCCCTGAGTAACAATTCTCTGGCACTCAGTAACAATTCTGTCTGTCCCTGAGTAAAAATTCTGTGGCCCTAAGTAAAGTTTCTGTGGCCCTGAGTAACAATTCTCTGGCACTCAGTAACAATTCTGTCTGTCCCTGAGTAACAATTCTCTGGCACTCAGTAACAATTCTGTCTGTCCCTGAGTAAAAATTCTGTGGCCCTAAGTAAAGTTTCTGTGGCCCTAAGTAACAATTCTCTGGCACTCAGTAACAATTCTGTCTGTCCCTGAGTAACAATTCTCTGGCACTCAGTAACAATTCTGTCTGTCCCTGAGTAACAATTCTCTGGCACTCAGTAACAATTCTGTCTGTCCCTGAGTAAAAATTCTGTGGCCCTAATAACGTTTCTGTGGCCCTAAGTAACAATTCTCTGGCACTGAGTAACAATTCTGTCTGTCCCTGAGTATGAATTCTGTGGCCCTAACTAGTGTTTCTTTGTCCCTAAATAACGATTCTGTGGCCCTCATTAACAAGTCTGTGTCCCTGAGTAATGGTTCTCTGTCCCTAAGTAACTTTTCTCTGTCCCCAATTATCGTTTCTGTGGCCCTAACTCTGTCCCTGTCCCTAGTACAGAGCGGTCTGCCTCTGTTCAATAACTGCAGGCAAATGAAGAATTCCAAAATGGCCGCTATTTATAGCTCGACCATTACACAGGGCTGGCTGCTGATTGGCTGATGCGATCACATGTAGTTGAGGAATGCATTATGGGTCAGCGCGCCTTGTCTGCGCGCCTTCCCAGACATCCCCGCTCCGTCGCCGCACATGTCAGCCGCCATTTTCTGAAAAATTTCGATTCGCGCGGCCGAATTAGGCTATTTTTCGGATTCGGCACGAATCGAAATTTTTCCGATATTCGACTCGAATTCCACTTCGGATACTTCGATTCGCTCATCTCTAATCACAATGTCTCCAACATAAAGGTGAAACCTCAACCTGTTGTTTACGTGCTTTACTCGGTGTGATATACCATCTAGCCATACATTTATAATTCATTTCCACCGTGCTCATGTTTGTTACCTCATGAACTATTTTTTTTTTTCAAACTGGAAATATTTGACTTTATTGTCCAGTTTATACTTTTTTATTATATCTTTTATTAATTTTTCTTTTTAAAATACACTACAAAACAACCATATGTTCTTATTACATCATACGAATACACATTATCCCCATTCCCTTCCAAACCACCCCCTCCCAATATCAAAAATCCCTGTCCAATTTCATCTTATCATCTCTTCCCCCTCCTATTGGTCTAATCATGTATATATATCTATTTACCCATTTCAATTCTCTGACAATGCTGCCGGGGGACCTTTTATTTTTAAATATTTTTCTGATTTTTTAAACTAATACCATCTATCCCACATCTTTCTAAAGTTTTCCATGTCATCCCTCTCCATGTAACAAAGTTCCTCCATTCCATTAAAATATTCAATTCTGTGTATCCAATCCCTCATTGTTGAAGGGTCCTGGACCTGCCAAAACTTAGGGAATAAACCTTTTGCCATGCTGATCAGATGGTATAATAAACTGTTTTAATATTGTTTTACTGACATCTCTGTTTTATAGAAAAGACACACCCACTGATCTTTCTGAATTGATGTCCCCCAAAACTCCTGTATATGATGAATTAGCTCTTGCCAAAATATCTGAATTTTAGGGCACTCCCACCATATGTGAACCATTGTCCCTATTGACCCACATCCTCTCTAACATAAAGGTGATACTTCTTCTCACTGTTTATGTGCCACACTTGGTGTACAATACCATCTAGACAAACATTTATATTCAATATTCGTGTTCATCACCTCATGCATTAACTTAAACATTTTCTTCTTCTGTTGATCATTCATTTTTTTACCCAATTCTCTTTCCCATCCCTCCAAGAACGACGGGGATCCAGCTCCCCCTAATTCAACCAGGATCTTATAAATCCTAGATAATATATGTTCACAGCCAGTCCTGGAGCTCAACAGCCTTTCAAATGGGAGTATGTCCCCCTCCATCCTCAGCAGCTGAGGAAGCGTTGAGACAAAATGCCCCAATTGGCAATATCTCAATTCATCTAAGACAAAAAACAAATCCCTTTTATTCTTGAAAAGTGCATATCTTCCCTTTGTCTACTATATCTCCCAAAAGTGCATTTCTATCTTTAAACCATTTTCCCGAAAGGTTTCCCCTCCCCGGGGGAAAAACATTCTGTGTCCATCAACGGCAACAGTAATGAATTATATTTCCATCCCATAAACTTCATCCCAGACTCTCAATACTTCCTGTGTCAATGTGCTACTATTTTCATCCAATGCCCGAAACTCTCATGGGATCCATATGATCCTCTCCAACTGTGATTTGCTTAATATGCCTTCCATTTTATCCCACCTTCTTTCTTGTGAATTATGTGTCCAATCCACCACCCGTGATAATTACACCAACAAATAATACTTTCTCATATTTGGCAAATGTAGTCCTCCATTCTCTTTTTGATAGCATATGGTTTCATACTTAATTCTTGGGTTTCTTGTTAGCCCATATAAACCTTGATATCAGTTTTTTTATTATCCTAAAAAATGATCCGAGTAAGTTTATAGGGAGCATCTGAAACTTATACAGGATTTCTGGGACTATTACCATCTTTACCAGATTTATCCACCCAATCCATGAAGCCCACCCTCCTGAGAGACTTCTCAGATCTTCTTTAATTTCATTTATTAGTGGGATATAATTAACCTGGTATAGGTCCTTTGTGCAGGGGTTAATTGTATTCCTAAATAATTTAAATCTCTTTCCCTCCATGCAAATGGAAATTTTTCTTGTAAATTCTTCCTTTCCGCCTTCGACGTGTTAATATTCAAAATCTCAGATTTTGTAGGGTTTATTTTTAAATGAGATAACTCTCCATACTGTTTCTACACTGTTAAGTGACATTAAGTTAGGTATTGCCACCCTAGGGTTCACTATATAAACAGCATGCCGTCTGCATATGCAGCTGCCTTATGTTCCACCTCTCCTATCTTAATCCCTGTAATATCTATATTCTTTATTACCACTGCCAGAAGAGGTTCCAGGGATAATACAAACAATAACGGGGATAGTGGACATCCCTGTCTAGTTCCATTTTGCATTTCAAAAGTTCCAGACAGGATCCTGTCAACCTTAACTGCTTCTGAAGGGCTATTATAAAGCCCTTTTATCCACATCATCATATTTTTCCCCTATTCCCAGTACCTCCAGTGTAGATTTTTTATAGTATCCCACCGTATAACCATCAGGGCCCGGGCTCTTTCCCCCTGTCATGTTCATGAGAGCCATCCTAATTTCATCTTGGGAGATAGCTCGTTCTAGGGATATTAACCAGTTGCTGACCAACCACAGTACATATACTGCGGCAGGGCGGCACCACTGCGCAAAATCACGTATATATACATGATTTTGCATTTTGGGTAGGGGGTGCGCGCGAAATGCATGACTGCCCTACCCATGCTGCTGATCATGGCCGCAGGTGTCAATCACTGGGTCCTGGCCGGTGATTACCCACCAGAGCCTGGCCATTACTGGCAATCACTAACAGGAAGCATGACTGCAGTGTTTACACTGCAGTTCTCCTCCCTGTCAGTTTGAGCACACTGAACACAGCTTTCCGGATCAGCTTTTTACTGTGAAGTACACATCCCCCTAATAAAGCACTCCCCTCACACAGTTAACCCTTTGATTGCCTCCAAATGTTAACCCCTTCCTCCCCAGTGCCATTAGTACAGTGTCAGTGTTTTTTTTTTTGCACTGATCACTGTATTGGTGTCCCAGGGGATGTCAGTGACCTCAAGTCAGTTCCCCCCTCAGTGTCAGAATGTCTGCCGCAGTGCCGCTATAAGTCGCTAATCACCGCCACTATTAGTATACAAAAAAGTGTCCAGTATATATAAACCATTTGTAAACACTATAACTTTCATGTAAACCAATTAATTTACACGTATTTTTTTTTTTTTTTTAGCAAAGACATGTCGCAGAATACATTTTGGCCTAAATTTATGACGAAATTTAATTTTTTATTTTTTTTATTGGACATGTTATATAACAAAAAGTCCAAAATATTGTTTTTTTTCTCAAAATTGTCAGTCTTTTTTTTTATAGCGCAAAAAATAAGACGTACTGGCGATCAAATACCACCAAAAAAAAGCTCAATTCGTGAGGAAAAAAAGGATGCATTTTGGTGCAGCATTTCATGACCGCGCAATTGTCAGTTAAAATAAAAGTAATACAGCACGTAACACAAACCACTTCTGTAACCGCTTACTGACCGCCCCATAGCAAAAATACTGCTATAGGGCGTCACGGGTGCGCAAACTCATATATGTATGTATATATATATATATATATATATATGTGTGATTCCTGCTGGTTTTCACGCCCCTCCCAGATAGCCTCAGATTGACCTTCAGTACATCAGTGATCACATTTAACCCCTCGATTGCCAGGAACACGCTCGTACACAACCTTCATTGCTAGTATAGTGTCTAAACGGATCAATATCTTTGATCTGATCAGCACTATACCAGCGTTCACATTAGTATAGTGTCCACAAAAACGCAGCATTCCCTACCCATACCCCCTTTCTCCCCCAGCAAGTGCAGTGTCAGTAGGTCACTGTCACTTGATACATTGCACACAAAACTGCAGTGTTGGCAGAATCAGGCCTGATCTCTGTTAGCACTTGCCAGTAATTTTTGATGACTCTCATATGCAGCAGAGTGCCAGTACTAGTGCCACGCAACCTTTTGGTGAACTGGCAAGCACCAGTGGAGTAGTACATCCTGGTCTTTCACATACCAGCACTTCAGGATCACTTGGCAATGCCCATGTTGAGGGTGCAGTACAAGCCGGTGCGGTGGCGAGCACAAGTATTGTCCCGCAGCCACCAAGAATTTGCACACAGGCCTGTAGAGCCCCTAGTATCCTTCCAGATGTGCTTGCAAATACCGATTGGCAGTCCACAAATTCTGCAGCACTCGTACTTCCCCCATTCACTGCCCAACCCGAAATTCAGACAAAAACAGCAAATGTAACTCCTCCCCTTGATTATTTGGAGCTGTTTTTCAAAGAAGATCTGTATGCATTGATTGTGGATCAGAGCAATTTATATGCACAACAATTTATTGTCACCAACCCAAATTCAAACCTTGCCAGACCATTGGCATGGAAACCCATTACAGTTTCTGAATTTAAATGTTTTTGGACCTTACTCTCAACATGGGCATTACTAAAATAAATGAATTGCGGTTGTATTGGTCCGCAGACCCGATTCATCATATGCCGTGTTCTCTGCCGCCATGGCCAGGCATAGATATGAGAGTATAATGTGTTTTATGCATTTTAACGACAATACACTCTGTCATCCTCGGGGTAACCCTAAATTTGACCGGCTCCACAAAATTTGGCCCCTTGTAAATCACCTTAACAAAAAATTTGCAGATGTCTATACTCCCCAGCAAAACATCTGCGTTGATGAGTCCCTCATTAATTTTTCTGGCCGCCATGCATTCAAATAATATCTCCCCAGCAAGCGTGCCAGATATGGGGTCAAGATGTAGAAGACCTGTGCGAGGACAACAGGCTATACTTATAAGTTTTGGATTTACGAGGGAAAAGATAGTCACGTGGAGCCCCCTGAATGCCCAGACTACATGGGGAGCAGTGACAAGATAGTTTGAGACTTGGTGTCATCATTTCTCCATATGGGGTACCACTTATACGTGGACAATTTTTATTCAAGCGTGCCACTATTTAGACATTTGTCCAATCTTGGAACTGGCACTTGTGGCAAAGTGTGACCTAATGTGTGCCCACCATTAGAAGTGGGTGGATGCAGGGCGGTATATTCTAATGGTGGGCATACCACACACTTTTTCTGGCAGAGATTTCTTCTCTTTTTTCATTCAGCCCACAGGCTGCATACAAAAAAAAAAAAAAGAACATAGCATACCCAACAAGGACCAGCGACGTACTGGTACATTACTGGACTTTGAATGGTTATACCAGGATGAGGCCTACAGCTGCAGGCATCATCCTGGTATCATTTTATTCAGCCAGCGATTGGCTTTCATGTAAAAGCAATCCTAGTGGCTAATTAGCTGCAGGATTGCTTTTACAAGCAGTGGGAGATAATGCCCCCCTCCCCCGCTGCCTTCCATGGCCTTCTCGGGCAGTCCCGTGCCATCGGGGGAACCTAAGAATGCAGCCGGTGTTTCTGCCAGCTGACCATAGAGCTGATTGGAGACCAGAATGGTGCCAATCATCTCTATAGTCTAAGTAATCAGAAGCTACAAGCATTTCATCACTTCAGTTTCTCAGGATATAAACAGCGCCATTTGTAAATTGGGAAAGCATCTGATCACACCGATCTTGGTTTGATTAGATCATCTAAGGTCAGCGGAGAGATCTAGAGTCTGATAGACCCCAGATTTCTCAAAAAAGAATATATGACAATGCCCATTGAAGTTATAGGGGAAATTTGCATTTCCTGTGATAGAATTAAACACAAGTTTTTGGAAAATAAAGAAAAAAAACATATTTTTTCTTTTTTTATATTTCAAAACTTTGTGAGAAAAAATGAGATCCGCACAATTTTCACCATGCCTCTTTTTAAATTCCTTGGGGTGTCCACTTTCCAAAAAGGGGTCATTTGGGGGGGGGGGGGGGGTTGGTGCTATACTGGCATTTCAGGGCCTCCGAAACTGTGATAGGTAGTGAGGAAGTGAAATGAGGAAGTTACGCACCTTCAGGCTTCCAAAGTGGTCATTGGATTTCAGGCTCCTGTATGTGGCTAGGCTCCCAAAAATCTCACACATGTGGTACCCCCATACTCGGTAGAAGTAGCAAAATGTATTTTGGGGTGTAATTCCACATATACCCATGGCTTGTGCGAGAAATATATCATTTAAAGGACAACTTTGTGTAAAAAAAAGTTTTTGTCATTTTCCAAAAATGTGTGGAAAAAAAAATAAATCTTCCATGGACTCAATATGCCTCTCAGAAGATAGCTTAGGGTCTTTTGGGGTGTTTGTACTGTCCTGGTATTTGGGGGTGTTTGTACTGTCCTGGTATTTGGGGGTGTTTGTACTGTCCTGGTATTTGGGGGTGTTTGTACTGTCCTGGTATTTTAGCACCTCAAGAAATGTGATGAGCAGTCAGAAAGTAAAAGCTGTGTAAATTCCATTATCTATCCCATAGTTTGTAGACGCTATAACTGTCACACAAAGCAATCAATATACACTTATTGGGATTTCTTTTAACCAAAAACATGTAGCAGAATACATTTTGGCCTAAATTTATGACAAAATTTTAGTTTTTTTTATTTTTTAATGACCTAAATGAGAAAATATTGTTTTTTTCAAATAATTAAAAAAAAAAAAAAATTTCTGGTTATAGCGGCAAAAATAAAAAGTGCACAGGCGATCAAATACCACCAAAAGAAAGCTCTATTTGTGTGAAAAAAGGCATAAATTTCATTTATGTACCATATTGCATGACCGCGCAATTGTCAGTTAAATTTGCGCAGTGTTGTATAGCAAAAAATGGTGTAAATTCCATTATCTATACACAGTTTGTAGACGCTATAACTTCACACAAAGCAATCAATATACACTTATTGGGATTTTTTTACCACAAAAATGGAGCAGAATACATTTTGGCCTAAATTTATAACCAACTTTGAGTTTACTATATATATATATAGTCAAAATAAAAAATATTGTTTTTCTTCAAAATGTTTGGTATTTTTTGTTTATAGCACAAAAAATAAAAAGCGCACAGGTGATCAAATACCACCGAAAGAAAGCTCTATTTGTGTGAAAAAAAGGCCGTAAATTTCGTTTGGGTGCAGCATTGCATGACCGCGCAATTATCAGTTGAATTAGTGCAGCGCTGAGTAGCGAAAAGAGGCGTGGATAGGAAGGGGGGTAAATCCTCAGGAGGGGGAGGGGTTAATAGAATGTAAATCAATGTAAACGGACAAAAACGGATGAAAAACTGATGTGAACTGATCTGGATTTTCTTGGACTGAACTGATATAAAAACCAAAACGCCCGTGTGAATGCGGTCTGAGCCCAGGCTCACACTGATGCGGTGTGGAATTTGCTGCGTTTTCTGTGTGAATTCCGTACCGTATCAGAATCGCCCCCCCCGTCCATGCGAAGCGCTGCGGGGGGGGGGGGGTGTTGCGTTAACAACACCTTAAAATCGGTCCACAAAACGCATTGCGATATCGGATCACAGGTGTGAGTACCCGATGCGATCCGATTCTACTGCCGGCTCAGAAAGGGTCCTGCGTGATTTTGGTGCGGATTCGGTGTGATTGGATCCATACAAAATGTACGACTTCCATCACACGGCACACAATTGGCGTGTAGTTTGTACATTAATGCGGTGCGGTTCCTGTGTGAATCACATGTGATATGCCGCGCCGCACCGCACACGCGTGATCCCGGGCTGAGTGGAGAAACCTTTGCCATGTATGTGTTCTAGTCATCCAGACTGGTGGAGATCCCGGGGAGCCTAACGACCCTCTGATTGGGCTCAGGCCTGAGACTCGGACTTCAGTCTGCTAATGAGGTCAGGTGTGACAGCGGCTGCATGGGCCATCTTTACCCCACTAGGCTCACACCTGTGCAGTTTGGGTTTCATCCGTTTCTGTGGTGCGTTTTGCGGTGTATTTTGCATTCTTGGATATGTGTTTTTGACGCATTTTTGTTGCGTTTTGCGTTTTTTTTGTTTTTTAACTTGTTGCTAGGCAGATTAAAACACAACATGTCACCTGTGCAGTTTGTGTTTAATCCATTTCTCTGGTGCTTTTTGTGGTGTATTTTGCATTTTTGGATATGTGTTTTTGACTCATTTTTGTTGCATTTTGCATCTTTTTTATCTTGTTGCTAGGCAGATTAAAACATAAAACACATCAAATACACACTCCATGCGTTTCTGCAGCGTTTCCATTGAAGTCTATAGAACCAAAAACACAACTTTTTGCATTTAAAAAAACTCCCTGAGCCTTTCCAAAACCACAGCGGGTGAAAACGCAGAGATGTGAACCTGTCCCATAGGAGACCATAAATGGACTGGACTGCGTTTCTGCAAAACGCAATGGAAATCGCACAGCTGTGAACTTAGACCCCGGGCACATTGGCTGCGATTTGGTATGAAATTTGCATGTCAAGTAACTTGTAAATCGTATGCCAAGTCGCACCCTATTGTCCGCAATTACAGCGGTCATATCGGCGCGGTTCTGGATTGGTTGGAGCCACACCCATCTCTAAAGTAGTACATGCGCTACTTTTCCTGCGATTTACATAGATATCTGTATCTGATGTCTTGCAAATTGCAATGAAATCAGCGTGTCCTCCGACTTTGAAATCGTGCGACATCAGTGTAAGTCACAGAATTTCAAAGTCCAGCTTGATGTGACCGGGGGCTTAGTGCCAGGCATACCGGAGCGATTTCAGGTGGGATTTGGGAACTGAAATCTCATGTAATGGAGGTGAATGTCCTAACCTGTGAGATTTGCTGCGGCGCGATTTCTTAAGTAGTTCCGGCGTGACTTTTTCTGCAATTTTGTTGTGATTTCACATACATAGAATAGAATGGAAATCGCACAGCAAATGGTAAGAAATCGTTGAACATCCTCACAAGTCACAATGAAGTCTTCAGAAATCGCACACATGCGGCGGTGTGACCCGTGACTTAGGGCTGAATCACAAAGGAACGCTCAGCGCTTTCCTGCGCCATTCATATGCGGGTCTATGTGCTGCGATTTCTTGCTCAGTCATTTGAATGGGATGAAATCCCTCCACGCTACAAGTGATACATGCACAACTGTTTTTAATCGCACGATAACTGAATCGCATTGAACTTAGTACCATGCAGGATTGGTGCCGGTAAATGCAATGCATTTCTGACCTGCGTTTGGGGTGTTGGTTACTTTAACTGACCCCTGCAACAGATCGCAAAAGAACGTCATTTGCACAGGATTCGCACCGCATTTGTATGGTTCAAGTCGCATCGCATCCGCACCAAATAGATGTAAGACCCCTTTTAATATCTGCACCTGAATGGCATTGCCGGGTGAGAACATCCATACGAGGCGATTTCTGGCAATTCTGACCCTATAGTAGAACTACGGCTACAGGACTGTGCAAAATCACACATATATACCGTCTATGTATGTATATATATGTGTGTGTGTGTATATATGTGTGTGTGTATATATATGTGTGTGTGTGTGTGTATATATATATATGTGTGTATATCTATGTGTGTGTGTATATATGTGTGTGTGTGTGTGTATATATATATATATGTGTGTGTGTATATATATATGTGTGTGTGTATATATATATGTGTGTGTGTATATATATATGTGTGTGTGTATATATATATGTGTGTGTGTGTATATATGTGTGTGTATATATGTGTAATATATATATTCTGACAGGTGTGCAGGAGCCCTGCATGTCACCAGTGATGTACTGAGCGCCGGTGCAATGCTTTCCAGGCTCCTGCAGACAGAAATATAAATGCACATTATTGTACCGGCAGAAAATGTACATTTATTATTGTTTGTAAAAAGGTGAAGTTGTCCTTTAAGTGCCGACCTCCTAACCCAACGCCTAATCCTTCCCCCGCTCTGCATACACCACAGCTGAACTCTGCCTGGAATTAGGCCGGCCAGCTTGGAGAGGGTCATGTGGTTGTGTTTCCTATGACTTGCACATGTGCATCATAAACAATTGAGTCCTGTCCGGGATACTTTTTTTATTTGCACTAACATACAATTTTGAGGACAAGATTTCGGGGAATGTCCCCTTCTTCAAGGTCCAAACACTACTATTTGGACAGTACTATTAGTACTGCCTGGACCTTGAAGGGGACATTCCCCGAAATCTTGTCCTCAAAATTGTATGTTAGTGCAAATAAAAAAAGTATCCCGGACAGGACTCAATTGTTTGTCACAAATGCACTAATACGGCTACAATCACCTCAAGCAAGATGTGCATCATGAAAGGCAGAGCCCATAGTATAGGTCCAGGGTCACACCCATGCGTTTTCCACAGCAGAAACGCACAGCAGTCCGTGTGCCATGATTTCCTATGGGACGCGTTCACCTCTCACCCGCTGCGTTTTAGGGAAAGGGGAGGAGACTTTGTTAAAAGCAAAGTGTTGCAGTTTTTGGTTCAATAGACTTCAATGGAGGCGCTGCAGGAAAGCATGGAGTGCAGTTTTGACGCCTTTTTGCAGTTTAATCTACCCGGCAACAAGCTGAAAAAAAAAATTGCAAAACGCTTCAAAAATACATAAAAAAAAAATAAACAGATCAAACGCAAACTGCATAGGTGTGACCCCCACCTTACATGGTATACAGACTTGTATGGGGGGAGGGGCAGAAATACATTCATTGTAATAAAAAAAATACAAATATTATTTCAAATTTTTATTTGTCCAAGAAACACAAAACTAATTCATTTTTATATTTTCTGCACCAGAACATATATATATATATTATAACAATTTCTGTTCCTTATTGTAAAAATATTCTCCGGAATTTCTGTATGAAGAGTTATCCCAGCACTTTACAGCCCGGTAGGATCAGAAGGGGCCTGTTCAGAAGAGCTGACAATTTAATAAGGATTGACCTTTATATTGTACAAGACTTTCACAGCGTCAGGCTGGGTACCAAACATGGCGATAGTGACTGCTTCCCCCGCCCTATAGAAGACATACTGCCACAGCGCCGCAGGGCTGCACAAAATCACATGATGTTGTATTTCTGGGGAGGAGGCGCACGCGCATCACCCAAGCCACGCCACCCTGCCAACACCACCCTACCTGCACAATCCTGCCCGCACCACCCTACCCGCACCACCCTACCAGCATCCACCCTGCCCACACCACCCTACCCGCACCACCCTGCCTGCACCACCCTACCCGCACCACCCTACTCGTGCCACCCTGCCCGCACCACCCTGCCTGCACCACCCTACCTGCACCACCTTTCCCGCGCCACCCTGCCCTCGCCATCCTTCCCGTTTTCTACTGCCAGTAAACCCCCCGCATGTTTTCCTATGTGTCCTTCCACACATAGACTGGAATCAACGTTTTTTTGGCTGGCAAAAAAAAATTAGTGGGTTTCTAGAGGGGTTTTTTTAGCTGTAAAAATGCTGTAATGCTGAAAAACACTGAAAAACGTGCTAAAATGCTGCAAACCGGCATTTTTGGATATTTTTTTGACCAAAATATTTTTTGGGGAAAAAAACGCTAAAAAATGCAAACAACGGGAAAACGCGCCAATGCGAAAATGCTAAAAAAAAAAGCTGAACGTCTCCTGTCTTTTTGGGCGGGCGAACGATTTCCTCTTGCTTGGTAAATCCAACATTTGTGTCTGTATGGGGGGAGTGCGATGATAAATCTTTGACATTGATGATCATGTGTGCCTGCCATGTGCCTTCCTCTGAGGTTCCGGCCTTTAGGGTCCTTCTACGTGGGCGTTCCATTTGTGTGCCCGCCATATGCCTTCCTCTGAGGTGCTGGCCTTTAGGGTCCTTCTACGTGGGCGTTCCATTTGTGTGCCCACCATGTGCCTTCCTCTGAGGTGCCAGCATTTAGGGTCCATCCATGCAGGTGTTCCATTTGTGTGCCCACCATGTGCCAGCCTTTAGGGTCCTTCTATGCAGGTGTTCCATTTGTGTGCCCGCCATGTGCCTTCCTCTGAGGTGCTGGCCTTTAGGGTCCATCCATGCCGGTGTTCCATTTGTGTGCCCACCATGTGCCTTCCTCTGAGGTGCCAGCCTTTAGGGTCCTTCTACACAAGCGTTCCATTTGTGTGCCCGCCATGTGCCTTCCTCTGAGGTGCCGGCCGTTAGGGTCCGTCCATGCGGGCGTTCCATTTGTGTGCCTGTCATGTGCCTTCCTCTGAGGTGCCGGCATTTAGGGTCCATCCATGCAGGTGTTCCATTTGTGTGCCCACCATGTGCCTTCCTCTGAAGTGCCAGCCTTTAGGGTCCGTCCATGAGGGAGTTCCGTTTGTGTGCCTGCCATGTGCCTTCTTCTGAAGTGACGGCCTTTAGGGTCCGTCAATGCGGGCGTTCCATTTGTGTGCCTGCCATGTGCCTTCCTCTGAGGTACCGGCCTTTAGGGTCCTTCTACGTGGGCGTTCCATTTGTGTGCCCGCCATATGCCTTCCTCTGAGGTGCTGGCCTTTAGGGTCCTTCTACGTGGGCGTTCCATTTGTGTGCCCACCATGTGCCTTCCTCTGAGGTGCCAGCATTTAGGGTCCATCCATGCAGGTGTTCCATTTGTGTGCCCACCATGTGCCAGCCTTTAGGGTCCTTCTATGCAGGTGTTCCATTTGTGTGCCCGCCATGTGCCTTCCTCTGAGGTGCTGGCCTTTAGGGTCCATCCATGCCGGTGTTCCATTTGTGTGCCCACCATGTGCCTTCCTCTGAGGTGCCAGCCTTTAGGGTCCTTCTACACAAGCGTTCCATTTGTGTGCCCGCCATGTGCCTTCCTCTGAGGTGCCGGCCGTTAGGGTCCGTCCATGCGGGCGTTCCATTTGTGTGCCTGTCATGTGCCTTCCTCTGAGGTGCCGGCATTTAGGGTCCATCCATGCAGGTGTTCCATTTGTGTGCCCACCATGTGCCTTCCTCTGAAGTGCCAGCCTTTAGGGTCCGTCCATGAGGGAGTTCCGTTTGTGTGCCTGCCATGTGCCTTCTTCTGAAGTGACGGCCTTTAGGGTCCTTCAATGCGGGCATTCCATTTGTGTGCCTGCCATGTGCCTTCCTCTGAGGTACCGGCCTTTAGGGTCCTTCTACGTGGGCGTTCCATTTGTGTGCCCGCCATATGCCTTCCTCTGAGGTGCCGGCCTTTAGGGTCCTTCTACGTGGGCGTTCCATTTGTGTGCCCACCATGTGCCTTCCTCTGAGGTGCCGGCATTTAGGGTCCATCCATGCAGGTGTTCCATTTGTGTGCCCACCATGTGCCTTCCTCTGAGGTGCCAGCCTTTAGGGTCCTTCTATGCAGGTGTTCCATTTGTGTGCCTGCCATGTGCCTTCCTCTGAGGTGCTGGCCTTTAGGGTCCATCCATGCGGGTGTTCTATTTGTGTGCCCACCATGTGCCTTCCTCTGAGGTGCCAGCCTTTAGGGTCCTTCTACACAAGCGTTCCATTTGTGTGCCCGCCATGTGCCTTCCTCTGAGGTGCCGGCCTTTAGGGTCCGTCCATGCGGGCGTTCCATTTGTGTGCCTGCCATGTGCCTTCCTCTGAGGTGCCGGCATTTAGGGTCCATCCATGCAGGTGTTCCATTTGTGTGCCCACCATGTGCCTTCCTCTGAAGTGCCAGCCTTTAGGGTCCGTCCATGAGGGAGTTCCGTTTGTGTGCCTGCCATGTGCCTTCTTCTGAAGTGACGGCCTTTAGGGTTCGTCAATGCGGGCGTTCCATTTGTGTGCCTGCCATGTGCCTTCCTCTGAGGTACCGGCATTTAGGGTCCATCCATGCAGTTGTTCCATTTGTGTGCACGCCATGTGCCTTCCTCTAAAGGTGCCGGCCTTTAGGGTCCGTCCATGAGGGAGTTCCGTTTGTGTTTGCCATGTGCCTTCTTCTGAAGTGACGGCCTTTAGGGTCCGTCAATGCGGGCGTTCCATTTGTGTGCCCAACATGTGCCTTCCTCTGAGGTGCCAGCCTTTAGGGTCCGTCCATGCGGGTGTTCCATTTTTGTGCCGGTCATGTGCCTTCTTCTGAGGTGCTGGCCTTTAGGGTCCATCCATGCGGACGTTCCATTTGTGTGCCCGCCATGTGCCTTCCTCTGAGGTGCCAGCCTTTAGGGTCCTTCTAAGTGGGCATTCCATTTGTGTGCCCGCCATGTGCCTTCCTCTGAGGTACCAGCCTTTAGGGTCCTTCTACGTGGGCATTCCATTTGTGTGCCTGCCATGTGCCTTCCTCTGAGGTGCCAGTCTTTAGGGTCCATCCATGCGGGTGTTCCATTTGTGTGCCCGCCATGTGCCTTCCTCTGAGGTGCCGGCCTTTAGGGTCCTTCCATGCGGGCGTTCCATTTCTGTGCCCACCATGTGCCTTCCATGAGGTGCCGGCCTTTAGAGTCCGTCCATGAGGGCGTTCTGTTTTTTTCATCAGTTCAGTCACATTTGCTCAAAGAAAAAAAGCGATCAGTTCACATCAATTTTCTCATCAGTTTTTTTACATCCTTTACCGATTCAAAAACTGATGCAAAAATGGACCGGATGTCAGTTTTCATATCCGTTTACATCCATTTTTGCACCCCCTTACATCTATTTGCATCCATTTTTTTTCATCCCCTTACATCTGCTTACATCCAATTGTTTTATCCACTTAAATCCAATTACAGCCATTTTTTTCATCCCCTTTCATGCGTTTACATCCGTTTTTTCATCCCCTTACATCTGTTTTTTTTATCCACTTACATCTGTTTACATGGAAGACAAATAGGGTTTTCTTCTGTTCAAAACAACAGACATTAACGGATGTACACAGATGATCATGCGTTTACATCCACTAGTCTAGAAATACATGGGGGTCTGTTTCTCGGATAATGGATGGATAAATAACGGACATACGGAATGCCTGTGTGAAAGGAGCCTTAGGGGTTCTGTGTTTATTTTTCACACCAGTTCAGTTGAGTTTGTTTTTTTTTTTCAAAATTGGAGCTAAATGGATCAAGACTTCACTTTTAAACTGTTTCTCATATCCGTTTACATCTGGTTTTTCATCCATTTTCATCTGTTACATCCGTCTTTCGTCTGTTCCATTTTTCTGTTTAAAATTTCTGTTGAAAATAGATTTTCTTCCGTAAAAAATGGATGCGGATATTAACGGATGTAAACAGATGATCATCCATAGCAATACATGGGTGTCCGTTTTTCATCTGTAAACGGACATACGGAACACCTGTGTGAAAGGAGCCTTAGTAAATTAACCGGTTTCCATGTTTCTTCTTCTAATAGACACAACCAGATGCTTTCCTCCGTCCAATAGATGGATATGGGGGGAGGGGCAGTTTTCTTAGATCAAGATTTTATAAATCATCAAAAAGAGAATGACACTAAAGGGTTAATCTGTGAATGGGAGGAGCTATAGATCTGTATAAATAGTTAATGAGAGAGGTCATGTGATCAGTGAGTGGGAAGGGCTGCAGCTTGGGGCACATTCATTGGCTGGTATAGGTCATGTGATGAGTGGGCGGGGTGAATGCCTCCTATATCTGGGTGGAGAGGAGAAGCAGTCAGCCATTTGTGTGTTGGGGAAAATGGAGTGCTGAGGGAGGGGGGATAATTCCAAAATCCAATGACATTGAAGCTGCTTCTAGGGAAAAGCTTGATTCATAGATGAGGCCCGAGATAGAGGGATAGAGATGACTTATCTCAGCATAGGGAGAGAACCAACTTATAACTCAGTCCATGGAGAGCAAACAGGGAGATTTCTATATCAGACAGAGCTCAGTCCAAGGAGAGCCAACAGGGATATTTCTATGTCAGGGAGAGCCAACAGGGAGAGATCTATATCAGAGCTCAGTCCAGGGAGAGCCAACAGGGAGAGATCTATATCAGAGCTCAGTCCAAGGAGAGCCAACAGGGAAAGATCTATATCAGAGCTCAGTCCAAGGAGAGCCAACAGGGAAAGATCTATATCAGAGCTCAGTCCAAGGAGAGCCAACAGGGAGAGATCTATATCAGAGCTCAGTCCAAGGGGAGCCAACAGGGAGAGATCTATATCAGAGCTCAGTCCAAGGAGAGCCAATAGGGAGAGATCTATATCAGAGCTCAGTCCAAGGAGAGCCAACAGGGAAAGATCTATATCAAAGCTCAGCCCAGGGAGTGCCTACAGGGAGAGATCTATATCAGAGGTCAGTCCAGGGTGCGCCAACAGGAAGACTTCTTCTTCTTCTAGATCAGGGACAGAGGTCAGTCCAGGGTGCGCCAACAGGAAGACTTCTTCTTCTTCTAGATCAGGGACAGAGGTCAGTCCAGGGTGCGCCAACAGGAAGACTTCTTCTTCTTCTAGATCAGGGACAGAGGTCAGTCCAGGGTGCGCCAACAGGAAGACTTCTTCTTCTTCTAGATCAGGGACAGAGGTCAGTCCAGGGTGCGCCAACAGGAAGACTTCTTCTTCTTCTTCTAGATCAGGGACAGAGGTCAGTCCAGGGTGCGCCAACAGGAAGACTTCTTCTTCTTCTTCTAGATCAGGGACAGAGGTCAGTCCAGGGTGCGCCAACAGGAAGACTTCTTCTTCTTCTTCTAGATCAGGGACAGAGGTCAGTCCAGGGTGCGCCAACAGGAAGACTTCTTCTTCTTCTTCTAGATCAGGGACAGAGGTCAGTCCAGGGTGCGCCAACAGGAAGACTTCTTCTTCTTCTTCTAGATCAGGGACAGAGGTCAGTCCAGGGTGCGCCAACAGGAAGACTTCTTCTTCTTCTTCTAGATCAGGGACAGAGGTCAGTCCAGGGTGCGCCAACAGGAAGACTTCTTCTTCTTCTTCTTCTAGATCAGGGACAGAGGTCAGTCCAGGGTGCGCCAACAGGAAGACTTCTTCTTCTTCTTCTTCTAGATCAGGGACAGAGGTCAGTCCAGGGTGCGCCAACAGGAAGACTTCTTCTTCTTCTTCTTCTAGATCAGGGACAGAGGTCAGTCCAGGGTGCGCCAACAGGAAGACTTCTTCTTCTTCTTCTAGATCAGGGACAGAGGTCAGTCCAGGGTGTGCCAACAGGGAGAGATCTATATCAGGGACAGAGCTCAGTCCAGGGAAATCAATCAGAAATAGGCATTGTCTCTTTTGAGCTTTGAGAAATAAAAGATCCAGAAGTTGGTTATTTTCTGCTCCATTCACAGGGACATCGGTGTGTTTTCTACCTGGAATACACAATTCTAGTCCTGGCATTGCAACCCATTCAATCCCTCCAATGTCTGGTGCTGCATTTCTAAGTATGAGATCTGCAGATCTGGGTGGAGTGATGTCCAATTGTTTCTGTACCCAGCTAAACGCAGCGCAGATTTCTGCTGTTCCACCCCCCTGTGTATGGCCCCATTGACTGTCTATAGATGCAGACAGCGCTGTGTATGGCCCCATTGACTGTCTGTAGATGCAGACAGCGCTGTGTATGGCCCCATTGACTGTAGATGCAGACAGCGCTGTGTATGGCCCCATTGACTGTCTGTAGATGCAGACAGCGCTGTGTATGGCCCCATTGACTGTCTGTAGATGCAGACAGCGCTGTGTATGGCCCCATTGACTGTCTGTAGATGCAGACAGCGCTGTGTATGGCCCCATTGACTGTCTGTAGATGCAGACAGCGCTGTGTATGGCCCCATTGACTGTCTGTAGATGCAGACAGCGCTGTGTATGGCCCCATTGACGGTCTGTAGATGCAGACAGCGCTGTATACTGGACACACCTAACACTGCGACTTACTGGATGTCCATGTGAATGAGCCCTTATGGAGCCAAGGATACAAACCTTGTATTATAGGAGGAAATGTCCCGGGATGGTGATTGGAGCAGTCACATGGGGCTGATTACTGACATGTAGGCGGTCACTGTGCGGCGTGCGGTTTGGCATGGAATTGCCCCCCAGAGCTCAGTCAATGTGGAGAAATTTCACTTCGCAAAAAATTCTTAATGTGCAAGGACAGTAAAACCAAATAGTTGTGTTTTTGCTCATGATTGGATGATGGAAGTCTTTCCTTGCAAAGTCAACAGTCTGCCTTAATAAATCTGCCCCCCCCCCCCTTGTGCATCCAGAGCTGTATGGGCTGTGCAGGTCTCTGGTTGGAAGGTTTTTACAGCTAAAGGAGAAATCTCGGTTGGGGAGTGAGATATGCAATTTTCTGCCGTCTCTTGGAAGTAAAATGTAGCAATGCTTTTTCGTTCACAGGTCTTTTACTTAGCCCTCTGAAGAGTGATCCCTATTGGATCACTTTTCTGGGGGAGTTTGACAGGATTTGAGGCAATATGTATTTTTCCCCCAACTCCCATACTAGTAAACTGGACATTCGTTCACTTGCCTGTTCAGTAGGTGGTACTGGCCATCAGATGCAACATGGGGGTATTCTTGCTGCACCACAAAGCAGTGCAGCTGTGAAATGTACAACCACATCTGGCTGCCTTTGTAGCTTAGGGGAGGTGATTTTACCATCCCCCTCTATACAGCTGTTAAGAGAACTTGGGGAGTGAGAAGTGTGATCTCCTGTCATCTCTTGTATCTTGGGAATGTTGCCACGCCTGCTGCTCACAGGGCTCATTTACACCTAGATTAGACCTCTGAAGAGGGATACCTATTGGATCACTTTAGGGGGAGCTTGAATAGGCATTTTTTTCTTTACACCCCCCCCCCACCCCGGCAAGTATAGAATTATTCAAACTCATGTGACTACATAAATGGACGATTCTTAGACATGGTGTCCGGTCTCTGAATGTCGTCATTTCTGGTTTCATCGGCCTTTACGAGCTGTAAACCTCCATTGAGCAGTTGGCTTTCCTTCCAGATGTAGCCTGCAGAACCCCGTTCTAGGTGACCCCATTTTACTTATCTACACCAAAAAATAAAATGAATTATAGATTAAATAGGGCAGTTTTTTATTTTTTTACCATTTTAGGCATTTTTGCTCGGTAGACTTTAGTGTGTGTGCCTCTAATTGTACTACAGACATGTTTACACCACCAATCTCCCCCGTTCCCAGCCGGGGAAACCAATACCTGCAGCTTGGTACATGTGCAAACTTGCTAGGAATCCGCTGCGCTCGGGGGATGCAGGATTAAGTTTTTTTTGGTTCACACCAATGAGTGTTCGGCAAACGCACAACAGTTCATGTAACATGATCCCCAATGGGACAGGTTCACATCTCCACATTTTCACCCGGTGCATTTTTGGAAAGGATCAGGGACTTTTTGCAAAAACATTGCGCTTTTTGGTTCTACAGACTTAATAGAGATGCTGCAGAAAAGTGTAAGGTTTTTTTTTTGTTGCATTTTAATCTGCCTAGCAACAAGAACACCTCAAACGAACCGCAGAATTGGATCAAATGCAAACTACACAGGTGTGAACCTAACTTTATATAAAGTGTTGTCCTCATCACACTCATCCCCCGTACCAATAGAAGGATCTTCCCATATAGTGATAAATTTGGTATTCTGTGGGGGATGGGCTCATTAACCCCCTCTGTGCTCCTCCCATATAGTGATGGATTTAGTCCTCCAGAGGGGGATGGGCTCAACACCCTGTGTGGTCCTAGTTGCCCCTCCAACATCTCCCCATCTCATATGTCCAACAGCTCCAAAAATGTGGAATGCCCTTGGTGGCATCACCCCTTTTTTTTTTTTTTTTTTTTGTAACAGCTGTTTGTCCTTATACTTAAAGGATGAGTTCACTTTTGGTAACATGCTACATGTTTCACCTGTTTTTGGTGCTAAACATGTAACGTTCCCATAGCTGCAGCTCCCCCCCTCCCTCCTGACAGTATGGGGAGAAGTTTCCCGTTACTGTCAGATTTGAAAAAATGTGCGGCTGAGCAAGGCTCCGCCCACACGGCTGCGTCACTCATTCAGAGTTCCTACAAGTCCCAGCAGCCTTTAGCAGCGGTGAGCTTTTTAGTTTTCAATGAACTACCGTGGCGTGTTGTAGTAGTTCATTGCTTCCTGTCAGAATATCTGCATCCCCCGTGCGTTCCGTACATCCCCGAAATTAATATAATGTACATATATGGAAATCATAGATCCATAATCCACATAGGATTTGGTCTTACGGGCTTATTCTTTTACATGCCTATTCATCCCGGCCTTCTAGCACCTATTTGGGTCCTGGGGTGGCCTGTGGAGAAAATATAACTATTTTATACTCCCATATATGGACCAAATTTATATCATCTGTTCAGAAAAATCATCCCCATCCCAGAAAAGTACATAATTAAAGTGGAACTACACTACATCTGAGCACAAACTGAAAGCTCTATTAAATTTGTAATAGTCAAAGCAAACTCATCCATCCATGCCTCCATGCTTTTATTTTGTCACTTTTAACCCCCCCCCCCCCCGTGTTTTCTGGTTGTGGCCATAATGAGTAAGGGCAGATAATTCATGTAGCATTTACTTCCTGAAATCAATCTGCCCTTAGCTCAGACATGCAGTCAGGAGGGTGTCCTTAGCTGCAAAAAAAATCCTCCCCCTCCTGAAGACTTCTGAGGTGTATGACATAACTTGCCTAGGCATGGAAACCAGGAAGTAACTGAAGAAATGTAAAAAAATAAAATACAATAAAACAAGAATTTACATACTTTCCTATCCATTTTATAAATTCTAGTATGATTCAAAATGCTCAATGTTCATAGAGTAACGTTCCATTTTATCTCATCTCTCAGGGTAGTATCAGTATGAGGGTGTAATCAGAAATGTACGCTCAGAAGTCCCATCTCCAAAGTGAAAGTTGCTGCAATGACTCAATGTCCCTTGTGTCCAGTACCACCATAAGGCTTTGGTTGACGTGTGCAGGTAGCCTACAGAGGAATTGTGCATCAAAACTCTGCCTAAGATTGTCTAGGTCCTTCAATACCCCCTAGTCACAGCGTACAGAGATGATTCTAGAAACCAAGTAGCAATACCTACCAGCTTCCAGTCCCTGTGCCCTTGCTGATGTCTGCCATGAATTAGAGCAGTCTATCCCCATAAGTGAGAGCCATCCATCCATCCATGCCATTGGTTCCCTTTTTTATATACCGGTCCAACCTGATGAGTCCTAATCAGCCATAGCAGGGTGTAGCATTATCTGGCCCAGCAGTAACCAACCACGCATGCACCCTGGCCTCCCCACTGCACCCTATAGAGAAGGGGCACAGGTAAGGCCAGGACCCAACACAGGACAGCAACCCCTGCTGGTGTCCTTAACCACAGCCCAACCACAATGGAATTCCCATCACAATGGCGAGTGACTACGGCACTTTTAGCCGCACATTCTGGAGGCACTCACCCAATGCCAAGAGTCATCCATTTTACAGTGCCTGTGCAGTTTGTATAAATACTTTGTGCTCTGTTAAGGCCACATTCCTTCCCACATCAGTAACAAGTTTTTTTGATCAAACATGCACCTTAATCCCAATCTTGGTATTGAATAGGGACAAATTTAATTAATTCTAGCAACCGAGTAGCAATAGCTACCAGCTTCCAGTCACTGTGCCCTTACTGATGTCTGCTGTGAAAGAACAGTCTATCCCCATAAATGAGAGCCATCCATCTGCCATTGGTTCCCTTTTTTTTAATAGACTGGACCCAACCTGATGCGTTGTCACCAGCCACGGCAGGATGTGACATTATCTGGCCCGGCAGTAACCAACCACATGTGCGCCCTGACCTCCCCACTGCACCCTATAGAGAAGGGGCACAGGTAAGGCCAGGACCCAACATAGGACAGCGACCCCTGCTGGTGTCCTTTTAAATGCCGCAGCCCAACCACAATGGAATTCCCAGCACAATGGCAAGTGACTACGACACTTAGCCACGCATTTTGCCACTGGAGGCATTCACCCAATGCCAAGAGTCATCTTACAGTACCTGTGCAAGTTTGTATAAACACTCATTGATTGGGCTCCAATATTAAGGCCACATTCCCTCCCATACGAGTAATTCAAATATATTTGATCAAAACGCACCTTAATCCCAATCTTAACATTGAATAGGGACAAATTAAGTGTGAAATGAGGACCTAACAGAACAGACATGGACACATACAGCCTTTGTAAGCCCCCATGTGTACTACAGACCATATTTAGTAACCCATATTTTGTAAAGCGTGATTTTAGCCAATTTTAATATACAAAGGTTTTTATACAAGCCCTTAAACATGTGTTTATTTCTGATCAGTGTCTTGCTCCTGTTAAAAGGGAACAACAAGGGCAGGGAATGGGGGGACAAGGAGCCCACATGCATCATAATCCCCGTGTTGGTATAACAGCCCAACAATTCCATACCTTACACAAATGGCTTGTAGAAAAGTGTATAATTGATCCTTGGCAAACCTACTGCATTAAGATGATCTATCTAGAGTGAATCCTTCTGCAAAATCTGTTCACCCCAATTACCCCCTCTGGGGTTTTTGGGAACAACTTCTAGGACAATAAATGAGACCAGTGAGGTATGAACACTATGATGTAAATCTAGATGCTCACTGGAGTCTCCATTTGCCTAATACAGATGGTCCATAAAGCGGAGTTCCACCTAATTTTTTATTTTTTTTATTTTTCCCTCTATTAGCAATGCCCTTTTGTTGTACTGTTGGATTTGAATACACATAAAATTTTTATATAGTTTGTAAATACGTTTTTAAAAAGTAAAGGCGGAGCTTCTGGTCCCTGCCGCCTAGGTGATTGAAGTAAAAAGATTTGCAAGGTTTCTGGGATATCGGGTCTTCTATCCCAGGAGTCCTTGTGAATCCTAGTTTTGGGAGCCAGCAGCACCTAATCCCAGAAATATAGATGTGCGGGCTCCAGATGTCCACATTCTTCATGGTGCCTGCCTGCTTCCTGGATATTACTTTTTAGCAACTAAAAAGGATATCTCATACAGGCGTACCTCATTTAAGAATTTTAATGCTTTCTGAGGGAATTTTTGTATTTGGAAAAATTTTGTAAACTGAAATGCAGTTTAATTGAAAACCAATTTTAATCCGTTCCGGAGGTCAGAAAAGTCTTCTGTTCAAAACACTTTATAAAGGCATAAATACTGTACAGGGACATGATAAAAAAACAATTTGCAAATGCATTGAAAACCAACTAATCCGTTCATATTGCTAAAAAAAAATTTGTAAAGCAAGCCATTTATTTTCAATGGATTTTCGTTTGTAAACCGAAATATTATGCTAACCGAGGCGTCCGTAAACCGAGGTACACCTGTATAACTTCAGTTATTAATGGGAAAGATGAAATAACGGGAGCTTTTTTTAAAAAAGAGCACTGGAACTCCTCGTCTGTTTTTTCAAATGTGTTTTTTCCAACATACGACACACCAGTCAGAGCATTAAATACACAACACCCTCTGTGTTGGTCAGAATAGAATTTAGGGCAAAACACCGATCACCATTAACCTCCCTAGCGGTATTCCCTAGTCCGGCTCGGGGTTAAATCTTGCTGTCAAAAGTGGTAACCCCAATCCAGACTCGGGCTCACCGCAATCTACCTGGTGCCGATCTGTGTCCCTGGTCCTGCGCTGCCAGCAGCCATCCCCTCCGGCCGTTCCCGGTCTCCTTCCCCGCTATTCCGGTTCCCGGCTATCTCACGCTGATCAGTGAGTGTGCCATTGGGGGGGCGGGGCTTGCAGGAGGCGGGAATTATAAATGGCTCACTGTCAAAGTTTACTCTAGTGCATACATTGTAACTCTACCTCAGATATTTCCATAGTGCAGTTTTTTCAGTTTCTGTGACTAAAAACGGATTTGCGCTCATGGCTTCCAAAAAGTGCCTTGCTAGCACTAAAGCAGTTTATGATGAGCTAGCGAACAGCGACAGTGAGGAGCTACTTGAATTGAGTGATAGCAACTCGTGGAGATTTTATCTTCAGACACAAAGTGAAGACAGCGGCGAATCTGAGATTGATGTGAGTGATCTGCTACGTGGTGCACTATTGCGATTTTTGCCAGTACTGCCAAGATTTCCGTTTTCCGGCGCACCTGGTATTAAAATACATGTTTGAAGGTGACAACCCCTTGGTGTACTTGGAATTGTTTCTGACCAATGAGGTTTATTGAAATCATGGAGACAAAGAGGTACGCAGCGCAACTAGATGCTCCACAGAGCTGGTTTTCACAAAGCAGAAAGTGGGAGCCTGTGACCAAAGAGGACATTTGGCTGTTCCTCGGCCTAATAATTTTACAAGGAGTGGTGGGGAAACCGCTGCACAAGTGGTACTGGAGCACCAACAAAATGCTCACCAAGCCGTTCTTTGGCACTGTCATGTCAGAGTACAACTTTTCCCTCATTATGAAATTTTTGCACTTCACATAATGAGGATTTTGAGGAAACAAGTCATTCAGCTCCCGAGCTAAAAAATTTGGGATGACATTTCCAGCAGAGTTATGTGCCAGAGACATCAGCATAGACTAAAGTCTAATGGCCTACAAAAGGAAGGCTCAGCTGGATGCACTATATCACATCCAAGAGCACGATTTGGTGTCAAATCCTACCTGCTGTGCAAATACTCTCCCGGCTACATCTGGAACGCAGTCATATACACCGCCAAAGGAACAAAATTTGATCCCAAGTACAGCAACTACAGACTGGCAACATCTTCCGTCCTGTCACTGATTGAGCCTCTGCTGAACCAAGGCTACTGTGTAACGACGGGCAATTTTTTTTTTACACCTCTCCAGAACTATACGAGATTCTTCTTCAGCACAAAAAAACGGATGCCTACGGAACCGTTCGGGTTAACCGGCGCAACCTGCCATCCATGTTTTGGGGAAAAAACAAACTGAAGTCGGGAGAATTAGTCGCCTGGCAGGCAAAATGATTGCACTGAGATGGCGGGACAAGGATGGGTGCCTAATGAGTACCATCCACAATGCCTCCACAGTGATGGTACAAACAAAAGGTAGAAAAAACATCCTGAAACCGCAGGTTGTCATTGACTACAACAGAACCATGGGAGGTGTCGGCAGAGCTGACCAAGCTATGACTTTTTATCCTGTGAGAAAGCAGCAGAGAAAATATATTATAAAAATTTTCCGGCATCTTCTGGAAAAGTGTTGGTGGAATGCCTACGTTCTATTTCGCAAAAACATTGACAAGCCTGTGCTTCATGAAGACTTTATATGGAAAGTGGTGGAGTCCATCTTCCTCAAACACCATCAGTGTCTCTGGGTAGATCCAGACGACGTGCTGTGGGAGTTGTCAACCCAGAACGTCTGACTGGACGTCATTTTATGGACCACATCCCACCAACCCAAAACAAGCAGTACCTACCAGGATGTGTGTGGTATGTTGCTCTTAGAGATGACAGTGGGAAAAATGCAAGGAAATGATGTTCCACTGTCCTGATTGCGATGTCGGACTTTGTGCAGTCCCATGTTTCAAAATTTACCACACCTGGGATGTGTTCTAAAACAAAATGCAGTGTCTGTATAATGTTGTTTGGACAGAGTTCCGTGTGTTTGATTTGATTACATTATTTAATTTTTTTTTATATTAAACTTTATTGCACCCAGGATGTCTACTAGACACTTAAACAGATTTCAGTGAGTTATTCCTAAGAATTACAGGCCTACAATAAAAAAACAACAAATTTCAATTGAAAACTACCACTTTTAGCACAGAAATACTGACCTAATCATACCGCTAGGGAGGTTAAGCAACAAAAATTGAGTATCTGAAAAAAATCCAGGAACAGAATCTCTAGTTTCTAAACCTGTGAACCCCTTTTTTTAGGCTGGGCCACAGCTGTGGAGTAGGACACATAGTGGCTATTGATTTAATCTATGATGGAGAGATACCGTTCTAGTTCTAAAAAAAAAAAATTCAGAATTCCTATCAATGTATTTATAGAGAATCGGTTCCTCCTAGAAGCAGATGCCAGTGATTCTGTACAACTCTCTGTAAGGCTGTTTAAATCTAATGAAGATTTGCTTTTTGATCAGGTTTTTTTTTTTTTTTTGTGGTTTAATTCTTGTTGCTTGGCAGATTAGAATGCATTCAAATGTGTGAAAAAAACAAAATGCAGCAAAAATGCACTACATGCTTTTCTGCAGCGTCTCCATTGAAGTCTATAGACCCCAAAACCCAACTTTTTTTTTTTTTTTTTTTTTTTTTTTTTCACGTCGCATTTCAAACTTTCTTTAGAAAATCAGAATTTTGTGTTTTTTTTGGTGCCACCATATTTTTTTTTTTTTTATTTCGAAATTCAACCAACCCTTCAATTTCACCTCGTTGCTACAGAAAATTAATTTTTTGTGGCTGGGATTTTTTTTCTTCTTTCCAGGTCACAGCTCACTCATTTTTTATTTTGTTTTCGTTTTGGCACGTTTCTCCCATTGATTCAATATTCTTTTTCAAAAATATCCAACATGCCTGATCACTCAGATTTTATGGCCTCCTGCAAATTGGCTGGCTGTTTTGTGACCCACTAATGGTGCAAAATTCGAACGAACATTAGAATAGATTTTCGAAAATTTTATTTCGGAATTGGACCCATGTATGGCCAGCTTCAGGCATGATGTTGTGATGAGAACTTCATGATAAATTTCACTGTTGGGAGGAACGCCGTGGGTTGGACCTGGATTGTTGTAAAGCTCTTAAGCCTTGTGCAAGAGGGATGTGGAATATTCTCTAAGTAATAGCTGTTTGAAATTTTGTCATCTTGAAAAAATAAATGGTCGTGGATACAATTTCATCTTGGCACAGATATATATTGTGCATAAGGGATACTTTGCACTAGTGGGGGGGTTGGGCACTATTGGCGTGTGATATGCCGTAAAACAGTCCATTCTGGTCTTTATATACTTGCAAATCCAAAAATGTAATGGTGTTGGAATATTAGGTGTTAAATCTTAAACCAATTGTCATTCAGCTTAAGAAAATGCCGAAAAACTTGACAGTGCTGGTCCAAATTAAAAATAAAAAATCAACTGTATCTGTACCAGCACAATGCATGGTCCAGGTCCAAACACAATGTCTTAACTGAAAAGATTTCCTGTTCCCACCCCCCTACATAGAAGTTAGCATTGGTCGGTGCACCGCAAGTGCCCATGGCCATACCTTGCACATGGAGATAATTGGTTTACATTCAACAATTCCCACTATGTGTAAAGATAAAGCAGGGGTGTCAAACTGGCAGTCCTCCAGCTGTTGCAAAACTACAAGTCCCATCATACCTCAGCCTTTGGGAGTCATGCTTGTAACTGTCAATCTTGCAATGCCTTGTGGGACTTTTAGTTTGGCAAGAGCTGAAGGGCTGCCAGTTTGACACCCATGAGATAAAGACGAATGAATCCATTAGTCTTCCATTTTAGACTGCCCCGGCTCCATCAAGAAGGTACATGCAAACCCCAACATCGATAAGACCTTCTCATTCCCTCAAATTCATTAAACTTCCATTTTAGACTGCCCCGGCTCCATAAAGAAGGTACATGCAAACCCCAACATCGATAAGACCTTCCCATTCCCTCAAATTCATTAAACTTCCATTTTAGACTTCCCCCTGCTCAATAAGACCACACCTTCCCATTCTTTCCAATCATCCCCTACTGTAAGTGAATCCTTTGACTCCCGCCTGGCCCTTAAACTTATCTGCAGTTTTCCGCTGTTGCCTCCTCCCTCCCCCCCTCCCATTAGAGATCCTTTTCTTCCTGGTTTCTTCTCACCCTCCATGTCTTAACATATAAAAACATACCAATGGACAATACAAATAGACCAATGAAAGAGATGTATAGATATTTCCTCGGATTAAACCAAAAGCAGGAGGAAGAGATGCCAAGAGGAGAGACAGAAGTCCTAATTGTGACACAAGGAAAAAATAGCACTAGCAGGTCAAATAGTATTAAATGGACAAACTATACTAAAATATGCTCTAAAACCTCAAACAGTGAAGACAAAGGGGGGAAAATACATATATAAAATCACTGAGAAAACAATTCATGTCAAACTCTGTCCACACGGGGATTGAGTCTGCATCCTAAAAATCCAACGTGATTCAGACTGGCTGAGGGGAGCGCATCTTATTGCTCCCTCTCCAGTGTGGTTGGTATTTCTCAATCCCCCAGAATACTAATTACAAGGGATCTTTCCCATGGTGAGTGGGGAAAAATGTCTGGAAACACTGTTTAGAGAAACTTTTTTTTTTTTTTTTTTTTAAATGTTTTGGACATGTTCCCCCAATCTCTTCCACAGAGGCCTTTTGTCCTCCCTATGTACTGCAGGCCACATGAACATTGGAGACCATATACCTCTATGTTAGACCTACACGTGATAGTCTTTAGTCTTTTTAATAGGAGATTCAAGACAATTTTTTCAAGACTGTTTTCAAAAATGGGGCCCCTCCCCCTTCCTTAGTGGCCACACAGGCATAGCACTTTTTTTTTTTTTTTTTTTTTTTTTCAGGGGAAAACTCCCTTTTACTGTCTAATTTTGTTTCTTAGACTTAAGGGGACCTAAAAACATCCTTTTAGCCAGGGTAGGGGCTCTTCTATACACAAATTTGGGGTGGACTGGTAGAATCTCCTGTAGGAGCCTCAGCCCTAAGCAACGGCCAATATCTTGTCTATCTTCCGATGGTGTATATTCTAGAATGACTGGTAGTTGGTGTCACAGTCCATCTTTTCGAATCTTTGATAAGCCCTTTTTATGATCCAGATTGCTTTCTTATATTTGTATCTTCAATAGAACTTGGTGGATAGCCTTTACTGGTAACACTCTATGGATTTTGCCTGATCTAAGATATCTGAGTACAGTTCCTTCTAAGACGTATAAGTTGTCCCTTGAGAGTAATGGCAGCTATCAGACGGGATATAACCATTCCTATCCACGGTCATAAAGGTTTTAGTAACTAGGCTTCCCTCTCGCAACGTAATCTCCAGGTCAAGGAAATTCTTGTCATGTTCCCATGAGAAACAAATATTCTTGGCGGTCATATTTTTAAGCGCATTCAAAAACCTCAAAGGTCTACTTTTTTTTTTTTTTTTCTCCCTCCCAAATATAAATATAGTGCTTAAATAATCTGAGTTCCTCCTGGGGGGTTACCTCCCTGTTCCCATAGGGACATAGATTTGCCACACTGAGAGCAAAATGTGCTCCCATGGCAACGCCCTTTCTATTGGCGCTAAAACTCTTGGTTATGCTAAAAATAGTTGTTGTGGGCATTATTCTAAGCTTTCTACCAAAAATCCTCTGCATCCACTGTGAACTCCCCAGCTCTCTCATGCCCAAACTGGATGCCTCAATCGCATCCTGATGGCCAATAATAGTGTGTATAATGAAAATTACATCGGCAGTTTCCTTTTTTTTCAATAGGAATTCACCTCTAATCCTTTTTTTCGTGTAAGTTATAACACTCGTCTTCAATTGACTCATCTGCCATCACAGATCGGGACATCCCACCTAAGCCTCCTTGGTACAAGATTCTTTCAAGTATTTCTCATGGGTGACCATATTCCACCAGGTAACTACCTTCTCCATAAGATGACCTCATTTTTTCTAAAATGTGTATCTAAATCGCACTTTCTTGGTAAACACATAGGTTTTCAAGGAAACCAAATACCTCTGTGGCTGCAGCTGTAGGTAAAAAGGTAAAACAAATACTGAACAGAGCCTTCTGCGCTGCCACTATACCACAAGAAAAAAACAAACCTAAAACACAGAACCAGGAATGGCTGATAGCGCCCAGCTATAATACCTAATAGTGGAAAACGGGACATGGGTGGTGCTGCACTAATCCTATATAAGGTGCGTACAAAACACTAATAAACAAAAAAGATGATAAATATCAATGGAAATGAAGAGAAATTAAGTGTTAACAGATCCATGATCATAAGATATCAACATACATATAATCTAAGGTACAATACAAACGCACCCAACTGAAATGGCTGACAGGGAAGAACTGTATTGTTTACATACAGTTCTCTCCTCCATCGGTAATACCGAGTAATCAAACTGTCTTTAGAGTGTGGGAGGAAACCAGAATACCTGAAGGAAACGCAGTCAGGGAGGGTATACAAACTCCAGGCAGATAGCGTTGTGGTTGGGATTCAAACCGACTTTGTATTTGGCTGTGTAAGTGAAGGCTGGGGTTTGTATTGAAGATTTGTGACGTTAAAGACAAATAGGTGATCATAGAATAAATATTAGAATGGAGGAAGCGGCTTCAGAGGGAGCAAATCAGAAAGGTGTCCACTCTGCTGGAAGACTTCGTTGCCAGCTTTGTCAGTGCAGATCTTAGCAGATATTATCCATAGCATGGGTGATGCTCTCTAGTGCGTAATAATAAGGATTGACAGGTTCACCAGAGTGTACAACTGTCTCATGGAGTATTCATACAGTAGGTTGTGCCAGTTGAAGCACTGGTTCTTGAAGTGCTCTGTGGTTGCGCAGTAACACGATCAATCATTGTCTGGTGAGAATCTCTTCTGCCAACTCAATCTTCACCAATTTCTTGATCAAGGCTCTGGCCTCCTGTAGGGCTGTTTGTTTTTTTGCTGGTCAGTACATACCTGCCTAGATGGCATCATTGATGGCCAGGAACGTCCTTTTTTAGGATGGCCATAGGCTCCTCTGAGCTTGGGATCAGGTCCATATTGTGTACTAGTTCCAGGGTCATGCAAGGGGCCACTGATTTTAGCATTACCCTGGAACTGGCTCACCTTCATCTTGAAATAGTCCAGTTCCAATACTGCATCACATGACTGGTATTCATGTGTCCCTTTTTAACCAGTAAAACTGGGTAGTGTCCTTCGAAAGGTCTTCCATTCAGCTGACACTGTAAAGATCACCGAGGTATGTCTCACTTCTTGTCATAACAGGACTCATGAGGGCTGGGGGCTATGGTGGCACAAATGTCAATGTTGAGTAGATTGTTCATGGAGCCAGATTCACAGGTCTCAATGTATAGAACAATTTTTTTATTTTTTTTTGTACATCTTGTTGTCATACATGTACTTAATGGTCTTGTTCCATTCTTCGATGTGGAGGTCATCACTTGGAAAGACCAGCAGACCCATAGCTCTGTGATCAGTGAAGTAGATAAAGATATGGTTGTTAGGTTCACTCTTAATCACCTTCCCAGATCCTTTTCCCTTCACCGCCTCTGCATGACCTCTTGTGTAGTCCTACAGCACTCTGACATACATGTCTATACTGTTGATTCCTTTGGTTGGATTCTCTTCATTATCTGCAATGTTGTCGTACATCACCATGATCTGCTCATCAGGATGATCTACTTGATGATTTGATAAGCGTGGCACATGTCAGCCTGATGTCTGTAGTTGTACCAGCCATTGGAGCCAGCCACTAGGACCACCCAGTGATTCTCCCCAACCTCTGCATCAATGGGCATGGATGTGGCCAGGACAGTAAGGCTGAGGATTAGTGTCACTGGAAGCATTTTAGATTTAATAACAGGGCCCTGCTCCCCTCCAGCAGTCTACACTCTGGGTGTTATCAGAGCAATGAAACTGCAGATTGTGACATCTCAACAAAATAAAAATGGAAAACTGGATAGATATTAAAAATGAATTGGATAGCTTTTTTTTTTTTTTTTTTTTTTGAATTGTGCTTTTTGATGCAGGGAAGATCCACTTTAAGCAGGCCATAGCTGAGGCAAAAACCTGAATTGGAAAATCCGGTTGATAGTCGGATCATTCATTTTTTTCACATCACTTAGTGTCTGCTATGACATGCGATTTTTTTTTTTTTTTTTCAGACTGTAGCTGAAAGTGCCTTATCCTACATGTTGGGATTTTTTTGAAAGGACCAAATTTCGAACCATTGATGGGGGGAATCATTTGAAATAAACACACTGAAAATGAACTGCATGAGGTAGGAAAAGTGTGACCCAGAAGGAAAATGTTCTATCAAAACACAAGTATTCCCCTATGCAGACACGTAGTTGACGTTTTTTTTTTGTTTTGACAAGTTTCTTAAAGGGGCATTCCAGAATATATATAAACATTTTTTGTGATTCCACAGTTAAACTGATGTAATAGTCCACACGGGTACATCCTCTTCATGGGGGGTAGATCAGTAAGCCAGTTTTTTTGGGGGTGTACATGCAAATTTCAACTGCAATACCTTGTCCCTTAGGTTCCTTGCCCCTTTTTACTATCAAGAGGCATCTCTGGCCCACTTAAATACTTCAGAGGAATGAGTTTGCATATGTCAGTGTTTTGTTAGAATTGCACATACCCCCCCCCCCCCCATTGATCATCATAATGGGTAATGAGTCTCGCTGGGTTTGATTATAATTGGGGTTCACCCTTCTGTGGTACTAAGAACTCTCTGCACTATTGTGCTGAGGCCTTTCTCCTGGAGCTTCTAATTGCCTTATGGGGGTTTCCTCTATCCCTGAATCTTCTTGTATAGGTCATCCGCTTCCTGTCTACTCATCATCATAGGAGCAGTTTCTGCGTATACACAGGAACTGCCTTGTAGGCACACCCTTTAAAAGTGACCTAAGGCGGTGGCTAGAAGCTAGTCCAGAGGTTATTTGCTACCATCTCCTTTCTAAAGGTTCTAGTTCTCAAGGAGTCACCTTTTTTTTTTTTCTTTTTTTTGATTTGAGATACAGATGCAAAAAGATGACCTCCTTCAGATCAAAATTGTTGGCCTAATACTTCTGTAAACATTTTGGATCTGATAGGAACATTTTGCAATCCAGTCTAACGTAAAGTAAAAATGCAACTCTGAGGGGAGAGGGAGACTCACTCAGTGAATGCGCTGTGGAGCGCTAAAATATTTGTAGCGATATCGTGCAAATATGACGTGTAATACGACAAAGTGTGACAGTCCAAATGTAAGATCAGATCAATAAAAGTGAATTCCGTGACTCAGGTGACTAAGCTTTTTTGTATAATTTTGCACTAACCAGAATCACAAAATTTGCGCATTTGCGTAATCACTCCTGGTTATCTGGATCCAAATGGATATCTTAAAGGATCATCTGTCACACATCAGCACTTTAGGTGATCAGTAGACTTCATTCTCTGGTTCCAGGGACATCACATCCGATTTAATGACCAGTCATGGGCATTCTAGTAATGGCAAGAATCCACTTTGGGGGCTTGTTAAAGAGTCAGAAAAAGATCTGAGTGCAGTCTTAGGATAATTACAAAATAGACTTTGCACTCACATCTGGCATAAACATCAAAGATGGCTGCCAACCTTCTTTGTGGCCTGTGCGGCGTGACATCAAAGCTGGCTCCTCCCTAACACGTTTTCGTGCTCATGCAAGTTTTCAAAGGGAGCGTGCCAGCAGTCCAGTGCTTCCTTTTTTCATATAGGACTCTGCACGCTTAGGCAGTAGAGCGCCATTTTGTCCTACTCGCGCATATGCGATACATGCGGAGGCAGACATATCAATGAAGATGCAGCATTAGAGGATATGAACAAATAAATATAATAAGACCACATTAAAAAATGACATTATTAATTAAATATACTGGTGATCTTGGATGTTCAATAATTAAACTGTGTAATATAACGCCATGACGGGACCAGAAGTAGCAGAACCACCATTGTTCTGAGGCCCAATATATAGACACCATAGGTAACGGGACTGGCAATTATAAAAGGCCAACTGTAACTGTAAAACACTCTAATCTCTGGGGCAGCACAGTGGCTAAATGGTTGGCACTTCCACCTGGTAATACTCGTGTCATTGGTTCGAATCCCAACCACGGCACCCTCTGGAGTTTGCATGTAACCCCTGTGCCTGTGTGGGTTTCCTCTGGGTCTCCAGTTTCCCCCCACACTCCAAAAACATGCTGGTAGGTTAGTTGGAACCTGTCTAAACTGTCCCTATTATGTGCATGTATGAATGTGAGTTAGGGACCTTAGACTGTGCGGGTTAAAGACTATTGTTAATATACAATATATGTAAAGTTCTGAGTAAATTGATGGCGCTATATAGGTATCTGCAATAAAAAATCTCCAACCTCTGCCCCCAGATGTCAGGGATGTATGCCCATGGGTATTTGCTGACTAAAGCAAGATCTGTGTTGCAGAATAGAGCTTAATTGTGAGGTTTAAAACCTGCTGTTTCAGCCTTCAATACCATTGGCTGCCACTAGAGACTCCTCAAAATCTATCTGGCTGGACACACAGGCAGATACAAATCTTGCCTACAATCTGGTGCACTGATACTGAGATTGCTCAGGTTCTGAGAGAGAATCCTTGTGTTACTACTTCTCCCACTCCCCACACACAGGTCCCTGTCTGGCAGATCTCCCACCTTTTTACACACAAACTAATCTGCATGCAATCAGCAGACACACAATGCAACTTCATACAGATTAACAAGAAATGTATACCGAGCGTACAGACACTGGGAACACAATGCTCCTCCAATCTCTCTAGGATACATTTTTAGCTTAGTACACAGAAGGCACTTATTCAATTTACATTTTAAAAGAGAATTTTTTTTCCCATACTTCTCTTGTGGGTCCCAGGAAAGTTCTTACTGGTGCTTTCCTGTGACCTGGATTAATCAGATGGTGAGTGAGCCACATTCTTGGTGTGAAGGTGAGATCTTTCTTCTTTTTACCACCATGTAAAGTCCCTATACATGAGGTCATGACCCTCTGCTTCTTTCCAAGGCGAGGACTGAGTACTAGAAGTGCACACCAGGACACCAAAGGCCCACACATCAATGCTTGGGGGCAGCAGCAATTCCCCTTGTTTAAGGCTGCACAGTTCAGGAGGTGTGTATGGAATGATCCCGGACATAGATGGTGCTTGAGGACCCTGAAACCTTGAGTTCAAAATCTGCCAGTTTGATCATTCAAAGTCCATCAGCAGAATATTGTCCAGCTTGGATGTTTTGATGGTCCATTCCTTTGCTATGCATGAAGCCCAATGAATTAATTTGTGGAACAGGGTCTTACAATATCCCATTTAAACCAACCTGTAGAATGAATGACAATGAATCATTAGACACCAATATGGTAAAATGTTACCTGACATAATAATCCCATCGCATCCCTTGCACAGGGAAACATAAAATACATAAACTGAATACAGTAGGAATATGCAAAGCACACAGAATTTGAAGTAAAATGTTAGCAGATCATCTTGATCAATTTTAATCTTCCAACTGAGCAAGTCGCACACCAAAAAACACATTTTATTCATATGTCCCACCAACTCAATGTATGGGGTGAACATTCATTAAACCACACAGCTTTGAACAAAACAAGGACAAAGACCATAAGTTAACCTAAAGATCATTAATTGTTGATAAAAACTCATTTTGTCTGTTATGGATCGAAGTTTTCCAGCTGGTGCCACCTCCGGTATAAACACACTGCTGGTATTAAAGTTGATTTCCTGGGTCGTGTGGATGACAGCTGAGGCTGAAGGGCATTCCATATTCCAACAAAGTAAACTTTAATATAAACTTCCAAAACCTTCACCCTGAGCAGAGGCTGGTGATTTCCCTATCAATAGATATGAGCTCAGAGGTCCATCAAAGTGTAAGTTAAGACAGAACATTGTGTGGATGTTTCTCTGATCTTTTATGGTGTTTTTTAGTGTGGATAATCCCTACGTCCCATCCTTGGGCACTTTCTCAAACATGTACCGCTTGGTGCACTGCCCAGCCGCAGCAGCTCAGCCTGTTAGTTTTACAGATGCTGGATGGTGGGGGAAGATTTTATTTTTTGTCTGGATTAGTTAACTATTCAAACACTGTAAATACAATTCATGTTTAAGAATAAAATGAGTGATGTGAAGTAAAATGGTTTTGTAGAAAATGTTTGTTGTACATTCTGGAAATCATTTGAAGGCTCTGTAGTACTTGGGAGGAAAACCTATTAACAGAATTTTTTTGCACCCTCTAAGCCATGGACAGGTGTTTTGGCATGGTTGGGACTGTTCATGGTTTGGTTGATATTGAGGAGATCCTTTCCTTTCTGGGATCAGATCACTAGCACTTGATAGATCTCTCATTGGAGGAAAAGTGAGGAGTTGTCTGTAGGAACTAGTTTCCATGTTTCTTTTTCTAAATGACAACTAGATAAGTTCCTCCATCCAATAGATGTATATGGGGGAGTTTTCTTCAAGATTTTATAACTCTAGTGAGGGAATGACATGAGTTAATCTGTGAGAAGGGATTTATAGCACTTTATGAATGGCTAATAAGAGTGGGAAGGGCCAAATCTGGGGACAAAAAAGGAAATTTTGGTTGTTGCCATGCCATACGTGAAAATGAATATTGGTTGATCAAGACTTTATAAAACATCTAAGAAAATGGCATGATATTTTGTGAAAGAGAAATAACTAAAAATCAGTATGATTTAGCTAATGTTGTGATGAGTGGGAATGGCCATTCATTGGTTGTAAGAGGTCATGTGATGAGTGGGAGAGGCGAACACCTCCTATATCTGGGTGTAGACTAGAATTAATTAGCCATTTGTGTGTTGGGAGGAGGAGGTGGTGATGGTGTGCTGGGGGAAATTATACCAAAATCCAATGACGTTTAAGCTGCTTCTAGGGAAAAAAGTTTGATTCATAGATGAGCCCAGAGAGAGAGGGACAGAGATGACCTTTTTTTTTTTTTTTTTAATCTCAGTATAGGGAGAGAAACAACTTGTATATCAGTCCAGGGAAGGCAAACAGGGAGAATATTAGATCAGAGATGGAGCTCAGTCCAGGGAAATCATTCAGAAATAGGACTTGGTTAACTCTTCTGAGCGTCTAGAAATCAGAAGATCTGGAAAGTCAAGTGTTCTGTTTAGGGAGCTTCTGATACCAAAGTTGGATTATATGGAAGGAGATACTGAAATAAGTGGTGTGTGTGTGTCCGTGTCCGTGTCCAGAAAATTACATCCACCTTATATGGGTTGGGGATTGAGGAATAGATTTCTCTTCCCCATCTCCTATTTTGGACTAAAATTGTAGCAATGCTGTCAATATAAGTTGCATTCACACTTTAGAAACTTAGAAGTCACAAGATTGTAATATATTGCTGATGGTAAGTTATGTAAATTTACTAAAGTAATTGCATTACTATGTTCTGTGTACTGCGGGAGATCAGATATAGTGAATGCAGTGTCCGGGGTGTAGTAACACTTTATATATTGCCCACTCCTGGTTCCCTATATCATGGGATTACAAATGAGAAGATAACTCTCCAAAACTTTTGCTCAGTCTGTCTGCAGAATGATGGTGAGTGGAATTTCACTCTTACTACACATCAGTCCGATCATCTTCCAAACCTTATAAAGAATACTACTGACTTTATACTCAGAATTCTCACTTTAAAAGTTCAAATTTTATTTTATAAACTTCATGGTTTGGATATTGATAAGAGCCTTTTTCTCTCTGGGATCAGATCACCAGCACAGGATACTTCTCATTGGAGGAAAGGTTTCAATGTTTCTTCTAATAGACCAAAACCAGATGAGTTTCTCCATACAATAGGATATGAGGCAATTTTCTCACAGCAAGATTTTATAAATCCTCCAAGAGTGAAATAAAATTAATCTGTGAACAGGAGCTAAAGCTCTGTATAAATGAGGGATGTTTTATGCGATCAGTGAGTGGAACAGGACAGACCTTTTTGGACAAGTCCATTTTTGGGTTTTAGAGGTGATGTGTTGAGTTGAATGAGCTGCAGCTTGGGGAACCTTCACATTCATTGGTTAGTGTTTGGTCATGTGATTTTTTTTTTTTTTTTTTACCATGACTGCCTCCCATATCTGGGTGGAGAGGAGAAGCAGTCAGTCATTTGTGTGTTTTGGGGATTACACCAAAATCCAATGACGTTGAAGCTGCTTCTAGGGAAACGTTTGATTCATAGGTCAGCCCAGAGATGAAGGGTCAGATGACTTTATATCAGATTGCTAACTTGTATATCAGTCCAGGGAGGGCAAACGGGGAGATTTCCATATAAGAGCTCAGTCCAGGGAAGTTCAGAAATAGGACTTCTCTTTTGATAAGAAATAGAACTTAACTTTGTGGATTTTTTTTTTTTTTTTTCTGTAGAGCTACTGATACCAAAGATGTAGAATTTGAAAGGAGGTCCTGAAGGATGTTTTGGGATTGTGATTGGAACCACCACCCAGTGTGTGTCTAGAGCTCTATGGGCCGTGTGTCTCTATGGACTGTGTGCAGAGCTCTTCTGGGTGGGTTCCAGCCTCAAAGGGAAATCCACCTTGTATGGGGGGATGGAATGACTACATTTGTATTTTTAAGATTAGAAAAAAAAAAAACTGTGTAGTCTCACTCTGGTCAATATAAAAATGGGGGAGTCTTTAGAAACGGCGACAAAATGGTGTCTGTCCTTGTCAGGGACTGTGGGTCTCGCAGCTGCGCACAGGTCTGCACATACAGATTGCCTAGGTGCACTAATGCCCAGGCACTAGGACCTGGGCATCGGCAATTGCACCAATGACGGTGCAGGGCGCACTATTTAAACTGGCCAGACGGTGACTAGGTTGTCGCAAGGTCTAGTTCCTGTACCCGTGTTCTGAAGTGTGTTCCTGTTGCCGATCCTGCTTGTCCTGATTTGTGTTGACCTTCTCCTGCTCTGACCCCCGGCTTGTCCCTGACTACTCTCCTGCCTGTTATATTACTATTGGACCTCCCGTTGCTGAACCTTGGCTCATGACCCGGCTGCTCTGTCTACTGTTTGGTACCTATCTGCCTCCACCGTTACCGACCTGGCTAGTCTGACTATGCTCATTCCTGACTGTCATCCATCCATCCCACTTGGGACCTGGACTTGTCAGCCTCTTCACAGCAGGCTCACCCCCCCCCCCCCCCCCCGGCACGTACCCTCAGCGGGACCCCTCTACCACAGTTGTGTGCACTCAGGGGTCGCGACCTGGTTTCAGTCTCGCACCAAGTCCATCCCCACCATCGGGCTCTGGTGAAAAGGCAGACTGGGACTTAGACTCTGCGTCCTGGGGAATCCCGTTCTCTGGACCACTAGAGATTCCGCCCGGCGGTGCCTGACAGTCCTGTGAATTTAGTTATTTCTGGTATCGGCAGCCTTTAAAAACAGTAAATACAAAGCGTCACTTATCACTCTCCTTTAGGCTTTTCCCACAATGATGGGTTTAGTCTTCAGTCCAGCAATTCCAATACACTTGGTGACATCACTCCTTTTTGGTAACCCCATATAATATACAGGATAAAATTTTTTTAAAGATACTCAGTGTTTTGGTGTCAGAGAATTAGTGTCAGGAATGTCTCCATCACTGACCACCAATGTTGTGAAATGACATGATTAGACATTGGAAGTTGCTTCCCCGATCCAGCTCAGGATATTTCACGGCCATGTTTGTTGACCACCGGTCAATAATATATCAATGTTACCTTCAGACACTACACACCTCGGGGCAGGTGTCCAGGTTCTGATAAGGTACACAGGATTTTATGGCCAGCTGTGGAATTTTTTTTTATAAAGTGGTTCTACAGGCTGAAGGTTTTTTTTACCTTCATGTGTTCTATGGCAGCCCCCAATCGTTACCTAAGCCCCCTCCAATCCAGCAATGTGCATAATAGCCTTGGTTGTATGGGGAATCTCCCTCATTGGCTTAGACAGCATTGACGTTTGCCTCTGTCGGTCACAGCCAGTGAACCAATGAAGAGAGCAGGGGGGTTGGTCCACCTGTGCCTCTGTGTCTTTTATGGACGCATAGAGCAGTGGCTCGGAGTAAGCATGCAGTGGTGCACCCAGGGCAAGCAGCTTTCTCTGGGGCCACTGCTCGAGGGGGAGCAGCCAGGAGCTTTTGGTGGGGGACCTGAAAAGAGTATTGACGGTTGTTTGCTGACTAAAGCAAGATCTGGGTTTATTGCAGAAGAGCTTATGTTAAGAAGAGAACCCAGCTGTGAGTTATTTCAGCCTTCAATACCACTGGCTGCCACTAAGGGGAGTCATCTAAACTCTAGCTGGCTGCAGATACAAATCTTGCATACAATCTGGTGCGCTGCTACTGAGATTGCTCAGGTTGTTCTTTGAGAATCCTTGTTACCACTTCTCCCACTGCCCACACACAGGTCCCTGTCTGGCAGATCTGTTATTACACACACCTGACACTAATCTGAATTCAATTAGCAGCCATGTAATCCCATTTCATACAGATTAACAAGAAATGCATACTGAGCATACAGACACTGGGAACACAATGCTCCAATCTCCATAAGAGGATGAATTTTTAGCTTAGTACACAGAAGACACTTGTTAATTTTTATAGTTTTAAGAGGTATGGTTGAAGCTTTCATTTATTTTTTTGCTGGACTTCTCCTGCGGGTCACAGGAGTGTTCTTACTGGTGCTGTCCTGTGACCTGGATTTAGCTGACAGTGTGCCACATTCCAGGTGTGTAGGTGAGATCTTTCTTCATTTACCACCATGCATAGTCCCTATACATGTGGTCATGACCTTCTGCTTCTTTCCAAGGGAAGGACTCATTGCTAGTAGTGTACACCAAGACACCATCAATGCTTGGGTGCAGCAGCAATTGTTCCACTTGTTTTTTAGGCTGCACAGTTCAGGAGCTGTGTATGGAATGAACCCGGACATAGATGGTGCTTGAGGACCCTGAAGCCTTGAGTCTAAAATCTGCCAGTTTTTGATCACATTGCATTCAAAGTCCATCAGCAGAATATTGTCCAGCTTGGATGTCCTGATGGACCATTCCGCTGCTATACATGAAGTCCAAAGCATTTATTTGTGGAACAGTGTTTTATGATTGTCATATTTTTATACAGGTTGGTTTAAATTTTTAATTTAGACTCCGATAAGGTAAAATGTTACCTGACATAAGAAACCCATCTCGTCTCTTGTACAGCCAAACATAAAATACATAAACTGAATACAGTAGGAATTTGCTTCAAGCAAAACACAATTGGAAGTTAGATGTCACCAGACCTATCTTAAGCCATCTTGATCCATTTTAATCTACCAACTGAGCAAGTCACACACACACAAAAAAAGTCTCACCAACTCCAATGTACGGGGTGAACACTCGAAGCTCACAAAAGCTTTAAACAAAACCAAAGGCAGAGATCATAACTCAGAACTTAACCTAAAGATCATTCAATTGTTGATAAAAACTCACATATTTGTCTTGTCACTATGGATTGAAGGTTTCCAGCTGGAGCCACCTCAGGGTGGTCAATTAAGACTGCAAGCCCATCACTTGCAGTTGAATATATATGCTCTCCCAGAATCCTTGTTTGCTAGCCGCCTGGTATGTGTAGTTCATTCAGTATGCATTAGGACTACAGGTCCCAAGATCCCCTGCTGCCAGAATTGGCTCTAACAGGAAGTGATGTAGATTTCCTAGTACTGGGCACAAGTGGTGGAGAGGCTCACTTATAGTCCCCACTGGAAGTGTCCCTGAACTGCACCATAACAGTCAGCAGTTATATCTAGTTAAGTTGTCAGTTAAAAAGCACAACTGATACTGTAAAGGTTTTCTTTACATGAATTAAGCTACAAAAATGACCTGAACTGCGATGTTTGGCCAGGAGAACCTTTCCATATGACCCAATCCCAAGTTCTTGAATGGGGTGAAAGTGGTTGTCATCTCCATCCTCAGGTTTTCAGAGGTCTGGGAGATGAGCTGAAGACGGTTCTTTGCAGTGTTGATCACTTCCTGTATGTTAGAAGCCATTCTGGAATCATAACTTCAGAAGAGACAAAATAGTTTCATGTGACACTAATCAGTAATGGCAATAAACATCCCTCTGGATATCACCCGGCATCTATTAATTGTACCCTTCATTAGAGGGGGGGGGGTAGTAGTGTCACCAAGACGGGTTTTTGAAGTAGATATTACAGTTCTTGTTAAATACATTTTGGGTCTGTCATCGGGCTTTTGTTCCTGTCAGAGGGCTGAACCCACTTGAAGCCGGTCAGATTCACCTATATTAGGAATGATTTTAGAAGCATCTGAAATGTCAATCTCTGTACAGTACACTGCTGTCCCCTCCACATTGTGATTGCTCCTAGCCTAACAAAGGCCAAGTCCTGGTCTGAAATCTTACAAGGTGACATGGGAGCTGGACTGGTTTATATTCCCATACTTAAACAATGCTGTCAGCACATGAAATGAGTAATTTTTTCACTCACTGTGGCTGATAAACTTTGATCATTTTTTATTCATTATGTCAGGTGTGCTCGGTTGAATAAGACCTTTACTCAGAGAAATGAGTCCCTGCTGGCCATTCCCCCCGGAGCTGCTATGGACCCGGCTGTCCTACACAAGTCTGGTGGGTTTGGTTTAAGCAGGAGTTTGCTCGGAAGCCATCATTTACCCCAGTCATGAGCCCGATTTGTGCAAATAATTGTCAAAGTGGTTGACTTATCAGTATATATCTGGCTTGCATTGTACTGCAGTTCCTTCTAGACCTGGCTGACAACACTGCTTGGGATTTCTGTGCAGAACAATCAGTGTTGTCAGATCAAACAGGATCTGAGGAGATAGAATTTCTGGCAGGATCTACAGATTTTTCTGTGCAGAGAAATAAAAAAAAAAATAGGTGCAGCGCTTAATATCAAAATTTAAAGTGCACATGCAAATGACTAATAGTGAATCATTGAGTATCAATATATCAAAGTGCAATTAGTGACCAGAAAATCATCAAAGTGACAAGTGTTATGATAAAATCATATACAAGAGTCCAATAGAAATGAATCTAAAGATAACCACTCCAGGTGGCTAAAGTGCTGTAAATGTGCAAGTCCAAATATTGAACGTGGGGATCATCCAAAATATCTCAGCAAGGGTGTTCCAACATCCTATCCCTCAATTAAAGGTGGTAAATCTGGTGGTAGATAACATGCGCACTCATCAGATGCGCAAAATCACGCATTTTGAAAACACAACTGTCTCATCAGGTTAGTAAGATCTACTAGTATGTACAGCCTGGTTAGTTCCCCTTTTGGATCCTCTTCTTGGTATCAGCACCTCAGGTCCTCTCCTCAATAGGCTCTGAATGGTTAGACTCAGAGCCCAAGAAAAGGATGCCACATAGCGTGATACTGTTTAACAGGATAATTTATTGCTTCCAAAGCAGGGTGTACATGTAAAATAAAACACTGACCACGTGTTTCCAAAGATGGCCGGCCATGGCGTGACTTCACAACACTGTAGCTCCTCCCTAAAAGCCTCGCCCAGTGCACAAAAGGAGTAACAAATCATATATGAATGCGTATTAAATGGCAAAAGGTAAAGAATGGACCCAGCAATAGTCCTGCTAGTACCATGGTTTGCTAGATGTCTTTGTATCAGTATTCTTGATTCTGGTTTCACTTTAATGCTCCTCCGTGCGAGGCTTGGCCCCAACACATTGAGAGTGGCTGACAGAGGTCTATCATTGGCATACTTCCCAGCTATCAGCCCAGAGCTCTGGAAACCCAAATCCTTGCCTCTTACACCAGGTCTTCAGCCATGCATTCATTTCTCTATGCTTTCCCGGTCTTTCCTGTGTTTGGAAATTACCTGCTCAGTGAGTGGAAGACTTCTTTATTTTCAAGGTTGTCAGTTCTGCCCAATGTTGCACTTTGCTCCTCCCAGATATCTAATGTGAGCTTCCAGAAAGGCAACCCGCTCACATCTGTTGCAGGATTATCCATCCTGGAGCTGGTGCTCCATTGTTGTATGCATGCGGCACACTGCGCACCGTGGAAAAGCTTCAACCCCGCTAGCACTCATCTCATATACAATATTAAAGGAAATTTCAGATGTTAGTTACAGGTTAGACTCGTGTTTTTTTAATCTCCTCCTGTTAACTCACCACCAAGCCTTGGTTCACACCAGTGCAGCTTTGAAGTCTGTGCTACTTCAGTGTGACTCCTAAGCAGACTATTCAGTGTGATTTCATTGCGGCTTGTTTGTACTGTGTGCAAGTTACAATGAAGTTGCACAAAAATAGTGCAGGAACCTTTCTTCAAGGGCACTGAGACTGAGTTGGTCTTATCCCCAGAAATGGGGTGTGACTTGTCATGTGACTGAACTGTCAAGTGACCAGACAAGTCTCCCTGGTGGAGAAGCTCACGGAGTACAAAGGAACATTATACACAGTAGTACCTGCTACACCTGAGAACAATTAACCATTCCCCTTAATCATCAGACTGAAGGAAGGAAATGCTGTTTAAAAAGTGACAGAAAAGGTGTTTTATAAAGCTGTTGGCAAAGATCCCAAAAAAAAGAAAACGGTTGCAGCCACAAGCAATCAAACACTCAAGCACAACTCCTCCTCCTGTTAACTCGCCACTCAAATTTCCAACTTTTCAGCTTCCAGCCGGCAAAATGTGGCAAACGACCAGAAGTGGAGCTGAAATTGGACAGGATGGAAACCCTGCTCTGTGAGGTGTTCAGGGGGGAAGCTTCACATAAAGATTCCTCAGACTGAACAGAACTGCTGTCTATGGGATCCTCTTCCTCTTGTCTTGTGGCTGGATCCGGGGCTGCTTCTTCCAGATTTCGCTCATGTATAGAACGACTTCTGTAGTTGACCTCTTAGTGTTGTCAATGGGAAAAAGATTACTAAACATTTTTCCAAGTAGAAGAGGATTATCCACCTGAAAATAGTTTTTCCAGCCAACAAAACTTGTATACTCTTCATCAGGAGTAGCGTCCTGCCATGGAAACTTTCCTGTGAACAGAATGTAGATGACACCAAATGAAATGAAAGTAAACCTGAAATACTGAACTCCCGGAGGAAAGATGGCTGACTGATTCTGTTATCCATGACCTTTATATTTTTTCACAGGTCAAAACATTTAACTTAGATCAAGAATTCTGAAATATTCAACCAGTTTCTGTAATTTTCATTTTAATAAGATCTGCTCCCAAACTGAGAATGTATAATGCTTTATTTAAAGCTAAATGTCAGCCTTACAAGCAGTCAGCAGACAGTACGAGAGGCTCCTGCAGTTATTTTATTCTATTCTGGTTTCACTGCACACTGTGAGATTCTCACAAGGTGCATTTGCAGGTTCAGCAAGTAGAGCTCACCTCATTTCCTGGCTGGAGGATGTCCAGGATTATTAGCATCATATGCTCCCCAGCCTGACTGTCCCTCACCTGTTCTTTTCAATCATTTGGATTTCTGTTCTTTTAATCATATAGACTCTGCATCACATATCATTATCTAGGGTGGTCTGCAGGCAAATTTAGCCTGCCTTGGAACACCCACTCTTCCAGACATATGTACCCATCAAGACATTTCGATATTTCCTTACCTGCTCCCAAGTCCAACATTCACATGTTAAACATTTACAGAGATGTCCTTCTTTCGGAAGATCAATTCCTCATTCTGCACTTACATCTGGTCCCGGGGAAGCCCCCGTCTGGCCTTTCATACGCTGACCCTCCCTACGACTAAGGGGGGAGTTTGTTCACCGGATAATCGTTACTGCTATAGGGCTGCTTATCTCACATGTCTGGTGTTCTCACGGAGTGGCTAAACACTGGACAATGGAATTGGAGGACTCTGGAAACACAGCTCGAAGCTGGTCGTGACTGCGTGATTCCTTTCACCACCAGAATTAGCTGCTCATCTGACTCTTGGCACCACACTTGTGGTAACACGTGAAATGTTTCTCACTACTTCCATTTCCCCAATGATCCCAATATGAGGAAATCCCAGGATCCCACCAGGAAGAGATGATCCTCAATTCGCCCGCCTCTTCTTTGGGCTACTCCCACCTTGTGGATTTTCTTGATTCCTCTGGAGGTCTTATGGCTACTGACTGGACAGGTCTGTTGGACCCTCTGTTGAGCTTCTAGAGTGGGCTGCAGCCTTGTTCTTACCTACATTCACTCTTGCGTAACCCAGGATTTTCTCAGAAATTGACTGACTGCATTTGAACAACTTTGTCACAAGGGAGAACCGATCCATCAGTTTATCCACCATTTATTCTTCTCTTATCCACCCAGAATCTGCTCTTGGACCCTCCTTTTTATCTCAAAATGGGAATCCGACTTGGGTATGACCTTTTTTACTATGACACAAGGAAAAGATTCTACACTCTGCACATAAGTCATCTTTAGCCACCTAAGTACAGCAGATTAACTACAAGCTTTTGATGAGGTGTATCGGGTTCTATCTACTCTCAATCGTATCTCGTCAAACCTTCCCAATATATGCTGGTGCTGCGGTGCAGCTGGGGGCACCCTCCATATTTTTGACAGTGTCCAAGGCTTCAATCTTTTTGGTTTGGGGATGACTGACATTAAACACCTCACCTCTGTGGCTTTATGGGATGACAAAGTGGGCTCTTTTGCGCCTCTCAGAGATCCATCAAAAAGTAGGTAGTCTCCTTACTATACAGCTGCTGAACACGGCTAAGGCTTGTATCTCTGTATGTTGGAAGGAAGACCACCCTCCCACCCTCTCTCTATGGTATAAGGAGGTGAATGAACTTATGGACGTGGAGGACTTAAAGGCAACCCTCAATAACAGGGAGGAGGTTTTTCAGGTTACCTGGTATCCCTGGCAATATTTTGTCTTTACAGATGCTTATCTGACTGAAATCACTCGCACTGGTGGTCGCTTAAGATCAGAGTTGACTAGATCTTAAAGGTGACCCCCCCAGCATTCCTCTCTACTCCATTCACTTCCCCCTTGTTTTCATACCTTGCTTTAGTTCAATCTTTTTTGTGTGCACCTACATTTATTTCACCTGACATCTGTCATCGTTCGGACGGTCCCCTCACTTGGCTTCCCCTCTCCTTTATCGCTTCTCTCAGCTTCCTTTTTCTTCTACTGGTTGGGCCATCATCTTGACAATTAACCTCACTATCTAAGTTTTCTTACTTGGATGTGATTTTTTTTAAATTATCATACTTTTTTCTAGATACAATTGTCTAGTTACTAAGACTTTGCATTCATGTTTCCTAGGTGATATGTTCAGAAGGTCTCTATGTAGTTCTTATACCTCCAGTAGTTTTTCGGCTCTGTGGCAACCTACTATTTGTATATACCATGTTTTATGTCTTGTTTAATTTTCACTGATGTCATACCTGTATTGTTACATCTTTATCTTGGTGAACCTTCATTGGTTCTCCTTGCTTTGTATGAAAAGTTCATAAAGAAATTATAAAACAATGCATTTACAGTAATTGTAATGAATGCTTCCATTGGGCCATATTTGCACACTGCATATAATTGCTATTCTTCAGTTAGTGTTGCATGGGGATTCTGCTTTACTGTTCATTTTATATTAGATTAGTGATGACCTTGGAAGAAGTCTATGCTGTCTTGCAGGTCAAAATTACATGCATAGACATACATATTTGTAGAGGATATTGGAATGGTCGTTAGATTCATTCACTGTCCTGTTTTTTCTTGTCCTTTATTGACAAAAAAAAAATTTCCAAACCCACCTTCTCCAAGTTCCTTCACAATGAGGATGTGCTTCTGTATGTCTACCTTCTGTCGTCCTTTGAGTAGAAGGAGATAATTCTATCCAGAAGAACTTCCACATCATAAGTAACGAAGGCCATAAGTGTCCTGGAGAGCAAAAAGTGGAAGATTGTTACATTATGAATCAGAAAAATGTTAACTACAGAAAACTGCCAAATATGAATACTGTTACCTCCAGTTATATACCGAATAAACATCAAATGCTCAATAGACCTTCACATCGTTATGACTTGGGAATAAGGTTCGGTCATTAAAGTGAGAGCTTGAACACAAATGTATGGAGTAGTTACAGGACCTAAATATGTAGACAATCTCTCTACACAGGAAAATTCAGTCAAGGTTATAACGAGGTCAAGTACAAAAATGTAAAATCAGGACATATAGCAATACATAAGTGTTAGGGGAGATCTGTTAGTTACCAGTTTGTGTGTGTGGGGGGGGGGGGGGGGGGCTCTCAGTAACTGGTAGTAAGAAGATTGATTTTCATCCCTAAGTGTCCTTGAAGTAAATTAGACACACTCTCCATGCATGCTTAAGCTAAGGGCAGATGGATTCCAGAGTAATTGCTACACAAATCAACTGCCCTTACTCTAGATGGCCACAACCAGAGATGCTAGGGGGTTGTTTTTCAAGATTTTATTTCTTACAGGTACCTATATAGTGCTGTCAGTTTATGTAATACTTTACCTATTGTACATTAACATCAGTCCCTGCCCTCAAGGATCATACAGTCTAAAAGGTCCCTAACTCACAATCATACATACACATACTAGGACCGATTTAAAACAGGAGCCAATTATCTTACCAGTATGTCTTTTGAAGTGTGGGAGGTAACCAGAGTACCCAGAGGAGCCCCGCACAGGGAGGGCATGTAAACTCCATGCAGCTAGTGTTTTATGGTTGGGATTTGAACCGATGTAGATGGATTTGGCTGTGTAAGTGAAGGTTGGGGTTTGTAATGAGGATTTGTGACGTTGAAGGCAAATAAACAATCATAGAATAAAGATTAAATTTGAGGCTTCAGAGGGGACACATTGCAGAGAGGGTTAATCACCCATGTCCCCCTCTGCTGGAAGACTTGGTGTTGCCAGCTGTGTCAGTGCAGATCTTGGCAGATATTGTCCATAGCATGGGTGATGCTTTCTAGTGGGTATCTGTATTGACAGAGGTTCACTATTGTGTACAACTGTTTCACGGAGTATTCATACAGTAGGTTGTGCTAGTTGAAGTACTCGGCTGCTACGCAGTAACACGAGCGATCATTAATTTCAGTTCGGTGAGAATCTCTTCTGCCAACTCATCAGATTCTGTCACCACAAACAATCTTCATCACCAACTTTATTGATCAAGCTTTTGGCCTCCTGTAGGGCCTTTAACCTGGTTAGTACATCCTGGCCCTCAATAGCATTGTTGGTAGCCAGGAACTTTCTCTTTAGAATGGCCATAGGCTCCTCTGGTCCGGGGATCAGTTTCATATTGTGTACCGGCTCCAGGGTCAAACGAGGAGCCACTGATTTTAGCACCACCCTGGAATTGTTTTCATCTTGAAATAGTCCTGTTCCCATACTGCATCATATGACTAGTATTGGTGTGCTGCTTGACCAGTAAAATCTGTTTTTTGCAGTGTCTAATGTTCCTCCATCCAGCTGATGCTGTTAAGATCAGAGGTATGTCCTGCTTCTCATCAGGCGTAAGAGGACTCCATGAGGGTTGGCGGTTGTGGTGGAGTAAACATCAATTTTGTTGGGTAGATGGTTTTCTCAAGGAGCCAGATTCACAGGCCTCGATGTATAGAACTATCTTTGTCTAAGTCTTGTCATACATGTACTCAGTGGTCTTTGTTCAGTTCCTCGATGTGGAGGTTCACTTGCAAAGGCCAGCAGACCCATAGCTCTGTGATCAGTGAAGTAGAAAAAGATATGGTCATTAGGTCCAATCTTAATTACCTTCCCAGATTCTTTTCCTTTAACCCTTTATCGTCACCACACAGAACCACCAGGAAGTTGATAGGAGTCACTATCTTTTGTGTCGTCCTTCAGCACTCCTGTGAACACATCTGTACTGTTGGGCCAGTTGATAATTCTTTTTGGTTGTATTCTCTTATCTCCCTTATCTACGATTATTGTGGCACACCATCACCACGATCTGCTAGTCGGGGATGCCATTCTTTTTTACTATTTGTTAAGCGTGGTACACATCAACCCAATGTCTGTAGTTGTACCAGCCATTGGAGCTGGCTACTCTGTGCTTCCCACCCAATCTTTTGGGTTATCCATGGATTTGGATGTGGCCAGGACCCCAAGGTTGAGGATTAGTGTCAATGGAAACCTCTTCGGTGAGGTAAAAGGACCCTGCTCCCCTGTAGTGGTCTGTGCTCTGGGTGTTATCACAACGATGAGACCACAGAGTGGCTTAACAAAATAAAAATGAAGACATGGATGGGTGGGGGAGTTTGCTTTGAATATTAAACATTAAACAGTGTGTTTGAATTGTGCTGCTTAGATGTAGGCAAGATCTGCTTTAAGCAGGCCATAGATGAGGCAAAAGCCCCAAAAAATTCATGATGAACCAAATGGATCAAGCAGGAACTGGACTGTCAGAGACTGGACTTGTCAATGTAAGCACAACATCATCGGCAGACAATCTGATCTTTGTGTATAGCCATCTATTGTAATACCAGATATGGCTGTCACTTCTAAAGGTCTCCGCCAGGGGTTCCATCATGAGAGCAAATAGAAGTGGTGATGATAAAAGACAACCCTGGCGAGTTCGATATGTGAAATTAGAATCTGTCTGACATAACAGACGTATAAACACTTACCGAGGGGTTTCTATATATAATGCAGATATTGCTGAAGATATAAATCCCTGGAATCCAAATTTCTGAAGAGTTGTTTGCAGGTACCCCCAGTGGACCCTGCTGAATGTTTGTTTGTTTTTTGAGCATCTTGCATAAGGAACACTGTGGGCACTCGGTGGGTTTAAACCATTTTCCATCAAACATTTTCTGTGTGCCATCTGGGGCCTGTCTGTCCTTGACAAATCCCACTTGTCCTGCTTTAACTAAAAGTTACATTTTGACCTATTCACAACTATTTTTGCATATATCTTCAAGTCTGCTCAACAGTCTAAAATTTTGTGGGCTTTGTTTTTATTTTCCTAGTTTAGGCAATGCAGTAATGGTAGCCTGAAGCATTTCCTCAGGAAAAGAGGCAGAAGCAATGGACTCATGAGATGCAAATGATTTATAGTATTCTCTGGATAATCTGTCTGCTTCTGGTGACTTGTGTGAAGGGAGAGAATGCATTGTGTCCAATATTTCTGTATCAGAAATTGGAGGGTTGAGTAGTGTTAAGGTATCTTTTTAGCTAAGGAGGGGAAGTTGACGGAATTCAAACATCTTATACCCGTTTCTGTTGAAGTGCTGGGGTCTAAATTTTTACATTGTAGTCTATGGTAACATTTCTGTAAAGTGTTAGCTATTGCAGTGGGGTGATATCCCTTCTTACCACTCTGGGGATCTATTATGTAATTTTAATTTTGCTCTTTGCTGTCTTTTTACAAAGATAATGAGCCAGGAGTTTCCCTGCTTTACCATGAACATAATACAATGCCTTTTTATTTATAGCTTCCTGGTAGTCAAAATTAAATCTAGGCGAACATAGGGGAAGGATTGCTTTTTATGTTTTTTCCAATGTGTGTCCTTTTTTTTTTTTTTTTTTTTTACTAAAGTTAGGATCGGTGCTTTCCACCTCCTTTTCTTTGCCTGCTGCTTGTATAAGAAGGCCTGTGATGTAGACTTTGAGCGCACCAAAGTGAAAAATACCCCACATCAGGAGTGTTCATATCAAAATACTGAATTTTGGTGAGTTTTTTCCCCCATGCTGTGCTTTAGCGAATAACTCAGTATTGTTACACCATAAAATAAGTAGGACTTGTAGAATGTTTTTCCTGAATTTTCAAACGATTTTGACTGACAGTCCTTTGTAATAGAGAAAGCGAATATAGAATCAAATCAATTCCGAAGTATGACTTATATGGAAATGAGAAATTATATATAGTCTCTTAGCGTTTTATACTCCTCCAGGTGTCATATGTCTGTTGAATGGGGGAAAAAAGGATGTAATTCACAGTGAGCTGGGTGGGAAGGATTGGAGCAGTCCATGGTTGTATCCACTATACATTAATAAAGAGCCCTGGAGGATCTTGTCTACTCTCTTCTTGAGGGATAGCAAGAATGATAATTGACCAGAATTTGGAGAGTAGATATTGACTAATGTATAGGTAACATTGTTTGAGTCACAGATTAAGATAATATATCTCAAATTGCCTCGTGGAGTTGCAAAGCCACTGATTGGTTAATTGCTGTTGAAACTTTTTTTATAATGGATACACTGGCAGTGAAAATGTGTGGAAATTATTTTTGTGTGTTCAGGTTGCTTTTGTATAGAGAAATGTTTCTTGAGCTCATAATATAACTCCTTTTCAACCTTTTCACTTCTTGCCACATTGCTCACCATTTTAAATGGACTAATTCAATCCATGTTGCATCACTTTCATGACTATAATGGAGAGGCAATCTGATAATCCCTGGATCAACTTTACCTACTGTATAAATGTTAGTATCCTGGACATTGTTTTGCCAGTCAACAAAGCTTTAATATTTTTCATCGTCCGGAATGGAATCCTCCAATGGAAGCTCTCCTGTAAGTAAACAATAGATGACGACTCCAAACACCCACACATCAAGGCTGCCATCCACAACCAGGCCATCTGAAGTGTCAATTTTGCACATTTCTGGAGCCATGTAGGACACGGTGCCAAACTTGCCTCTAACCACTGTCCCTTTTTGACCTTAGCAGCCAAAGTCTGTGAGCTTGACGGAATAGCAGTCCCGGTTAAACACTAAAACATTATCCGGCTTCACATCCATGTGTACCAGTCCTTTCTCTGCAATGAATTCAAGAGCACTTGAGATCTGCACAGCACACCTCTTCACTGCATCTTCTGCAATTCTCACCTAAAAACAAAAGAAAAATTCAGAATACTTATCTAAAAATTATAAATTCTGAATATGTATCGAATCAATTAAATTCTATGTATAGCTATGACTTTTTTTTAGTTTTAGACTAGGGATGGATTCTTTTACCATATGTATCTACGTGCTCAGAACAAGTACGAGTAGTCAGAACAAAAGGCAAGTGTAAATCTTTCAACATGGACACCTATACTAAAGATCAACTAAGTTTCCTCAATTCCTGTTGCATCTCTAGGAGAGGAAGTGAAAGGAAATCTTTCCAAAAGGATACAGACAGGAAAAAATAGAAGAGTTGTAACTCTTAACTCTATCCAAACCTAAGGAAAACAATTCTTCATACTTAAATCTTAATGTTCTTACATTTGGTATCAAGGAGAGCAGATCACCAAGAGGCGCCAGTTCTTGGACAAATTCAAAGCGATCAGTAGTGGTGACGACATTGAATGATGTTGGGATGAATTGAAAGTAAACATGAAATACTGAACTCCCGGAGGAAAGACTGCTGAGTGGTTCGTGGTTTTTTTTGTTTTTTTGTTTTTTTCCCATAACCTTCAACGCCATTGTTCCACCTGTGCAAAAAAAGTTTATCAGCTTAAAATGTCCAATTCTTGGTCTAAGGTAATTTCAGAATATTTATTTCTAATATCTGTTACATCCAGATGTTTACCTTTTTTATAGAGATGTAATACATTTTATAATTGGGCCATATATGTTCTCTCCATATTCCGGCTATTCATTTGTTTTATGGGGATTCTACTTTACTGATCCTTTTATTTTAGAGTAACTTTACCATTAGTGACGTCTTGAAAGTAGTCTGTCTTGCAGATCATATTTACATGACTAATGCAGTGCATGAAGGATATTGAAATGGATAGAATTATTCACTGACTTGTTTTCCTGTCGTTTGCCAAGAATACTTTCCCAAATCCACCTTCTCCAAGTTTCTTCACAATGAGGATCTACTCCTGTAAGTCTACCTTCTGTAATCCTTGTGAATAGAAGGAGACCATTCTATCCAGAAGATGTTCCACATCATGAGCAACAGAGGACATAGTGTCCTGAAGAGCAAAAAACAAATCTTGTTAGGTGGAAAAAAAAAATCTTACAAAATAAACTATAGAAAGTTGCCAAATCTGAATAAAGTTCACCTCAATTATATACCTAAAAAGTAAATATGAAACGCTAAATAGACCTCCACATTTGTATGTACATGACTCGGAATACGGTTTAAACATTAAAGTGAGTTCATACTCAACAGAAACTTTTATATTACTTTAAAGGACCTGAATATGGAAAGCCAGCTATCTATTTTTCCATTGACCACAAATGTAAGGAACATTCTTCCCACTGACCATCACACTGATGTACACAGAGCTGCAGCTATATCTATTAGAGTGTCACGGTATAAGGTCAGGTTCAGAGACCAGTTGCTATAGCAGTAAAAGGCTTACCTGAAACCAGCAGGATAGGTACACCAGCGGATCCCCCTGGGAATGACGCAGGCTCACCTGAGGTGTGGGGTCTAAGTATTAACCGGTATTCACCAGAGTTCCTAATGGTGGAGATGGATTGGGCTGCGTGTTAATACCAGGTCTCCGATCTCAGGATCACCCCACCAGGGAATGAGCAGACTGGGAACCAATAGCGGATCAACAGGTTAGGGATCAGATGAAAGCAGAGTCAGTCACAAGCCAAGGGTTTATATATATATACCATATATCATTATATTGGGAAATTAGAAGTATATAAATTATTTGAGATATATGTGTGAAAATGTTTAACTATTGAAAATAGAATGTATGACTCATTAGTAAATGCATTACTCTCCTGATCATTTTGGAGAAACAGCAAAAAAAAAAAAAAATTCTAATACAGGTGTACTATTTATTACATTCTAAAGATTCTCTTTTGCTATCTGAAAAGGCCAATGTTAATAAAGCCCGCGCTTGTGCGCCATCTAGGGAACATATCCGGTATTGCACCTAAAAATGTGCCAGACATTGTGCCAGACCAGTGAGTCCACATTTACTAATTGCAAAGTAGACGCTCGTTAATGAGATTGCTAGACGCTGCTCAGACGACTGACAGGCCTTGATTGATTGAACTGAGTCTGCCTGAATGGTCAGTCTGCTAGTAGACTCACATCTTAATGAATCAGGGCCCTTGAGTCTAAAATCTGCCAGATTGATCACATTCAAAGTCCATCAGCAGAATATTGTCCAGCTTGGATGTCCCGTCTCGTTTTTTTGTGGAACATAATGTTGTTATGATTGTCATACTTTTATACAGGTTGGTTTAAATTGATTAATTTAGACACCGATAGGGTAAAATGTTACCTGACATAAGAAACCCATCTCGTCTCTTGTACAGCGAAACTTATAATACATAAGCTGAATACAGTAGGAATTTGCTTCAAGCAAAACACAGAATTGGACGTTAGATGTCACCAGACCTATCTTAAGTCCTCTTGATCCATTTTAATCTACCAACAGCCCAAGTCACACCAAAAAAACAAAAAATGTATTCATGTCTCACCAACTCAATGTACGGGGTGAACACTCAAAGCTCACAAAAGCTTTAAACAAAACACAGGCAGGAATCATAACTCAGAGATAACTTAACCTAAATCATTCAATTTGTTAACTCACATTTTGTCTTTACTATGGATTGAAGGTTTCCAGCTGGAGCCACCTCCAGGGTGGTAAAATTTTAAGACCGCAAGCCCATCACTTGCAGATGTATGTGCATATATGTATCCAGAATCCTTGTTTGCTAGCCACCTGGTATGTGTGGTTCATTAAGTATGCGTTAAAACTACAGGTCCCAAGATCCTCTGCTAGGAGAATTTGGCTCTGCTCTAACAGGGAGTGATGTAGATTTCCTATTACTGGGCACAAGGGGGGTGGGGAGAGTCTCACTTAGTCCCGACTGTAAGTGTCCCTGAACTGCACCATAACAGCCAGCAGTTACATCTAGTTAAGTTGTCAGTTAAAAAGCACAACTGATACTGTAAAGGTTTTCTTTACATGAATTAAGCTACAAAAATAACCTGAACTGCAATGTTTGGCCAGAAGAACCTTTCCGTATGATCCAATCCCAAGTTCTTGAATGGGGTGAAAAGTGGTTGTCATCTCCATCCTTTAAAGATTTTTAGGTCTGGGAGATGAGCTGAAGACGGTTCTTTGCAGTGTTGATCACTTCCTGTATGTTAGAAGCCATTCTGGAATCATAACTTCAGAAAAGACAATAGTTTCATGTGACACTAATCAGTAATGGCAATAAACATCCCTCTGGATATCACCCGGCATCTATTAATTGTACCCTTCATTAGAGGGGGGGGGGGTAGTAGTGTCACCAAGACGGGTTTTTGAAGTAGATATTACAGTTCTTGTTAAATACATTTTGGGTCTGTCATCGGGCTTTTGTTCCTGTCAGGGCTGAACCCACTTGAAGCCGGTCAGATTCACCTATATTAGGAATGATTTTAGAAGCATCTGAAATGTCAATCTCTGTACAGTACACTGCTGTCCCTCCACATTGTGATTGCTCCTAGCTTAACAAAGGCCAAGTCCTGGTCTGAAATCTTACAAGGTGACATGGGAGCTGGACTGCTTTATATTCCCATACTTAAACAATAATGCTGTCAGATAAAATGAGTAATTTTTTCACTCACTGTGGCTGATAAACTTTGATCATTTTTTATTCATTATGTCAGGTGTGCTCGGTTGAATAAGACCTTTACTCAGAGAAATGAGTCCCTGCTGGCCATTCCTCCCGGAGCTGCTATGTACCCGGCTGTCCTACACCAGTCTGGTGGGTTTGGTTTAGGCAGGAGCTTGCTCAGAAGCCATCATTTACCCCAGTCATGAGCCCAATTTGTGCAAATAATTGTCAAAGTGGTTGACGTATCAGTATATACCTGGCTTGCATTGCACTGCAGTTCCTTCTAAACCTGGCTGACAACACTGCTTGGGATTTCTGCGCAGAACAATCAATGTTGTCAGATCAAACAGGATCTGAGGAGATAGAATTTCTGGCAGGATCTACAGATTTTTCTGTGCAGAGAAATAAAAAAAAAAAATAGGTGCAGCGCTTAATATCAAAATTAAAGTGCATATGCAAATGACTAATAGTGAATCATTGAGTATCAATATATCAAAGTGCAATTAGCGACCAGAAAATCATCAAAGTGACACAAGTGTTATGATAAAATCATCATATGCAAGAGTCCAATATATAAACAAACCAAAAGATAACCACTCCAGGTGGCTAAAGTGCTGTATATGTGCAAGTCCAAATATTGAACGTGGGGATCTTCCAAAATATCTCGGCAAGGGTGTTCCAACATCCTATCCCTCAAAGGTGGTAAATCTTGTGGTAGATAAATTGCGCACTCATCAGATGCGCAAAATCACGCATTTTGAAAACACAACTGTCTCATCAGGTTAGTAAGACCTACTGGTATGTACAGCCTGGTTACAGTTTCCCTTTGGATCCTCCTCTTGGTATCAGCACCTCAGGTTCTCTCCTCAATAGGCTCTGAATGGTTAGACTTACAGAGCCCAAGAAAAGGATGCCACATAGCGTGCTACTGTTTAACAGGATAATTTATTGCTTCCAAAGCAGAGTGTACATGTAAAATAAAACACTGACCACGTGTTTCCAAAGATGGCCGGCGGTGGCGTGACGTCACAACACTGTAGCGCCTCCCTAAAAGCCAGTGCACAAAAGGAGTAACAAATCATATATGAATGCGTATTAAATGGCAAAAGGCAAAGAATGTACCCAACAATAGTCCCTGCCAGTACCATGGTTTGCTAGATGTCTTTGTATCAGTATTCTTGATTCTGGTTTCTCTTGCTCCACAGTGCGAGGCTTGGCCTCAACACATTGAGTGGCTGACAGAGGTCTGTCATTGGCATACTTCCCAGCTATCAGCCCAGAGCTCTGGAAACCCAAATCCTTGCCTCTTACACCAGGTCTGTAGCCATGCATTCATTTCTCTGAGCTCCCCATCTTTCCTGTGTTGGGAAATTACCTGCACAGTGAGTGGAAGACTCAAGGTTGTCAGTTCTGCCCAATGTTGCACTTTGCTCCTCCCAGATATCTAATGTGAGCTTCCAGAAGGGCAACCTGATCACATCTGTTGCAGGATTATCCATCCTGGAGCTGGTGCTCCATTGTTTGCATGCGGCACACTGCGCACCGTGGAAAAGCTTCAACCCCGCTAGCACTCATCTCATATACAACAATATTAAAGGACATTTCAGATGTTAGTTACAGGTTAGACTCGTGTTTTTTAATTTCCTCCTGTTAACTCACCACTAAGCCTTGGTTCACACCAGTGCAGCTTTGAAGTCCGTGATACTTCAGTGTGACTCCTAAGCAGACTATTCAGTGTGATTTTCATTGCGGTTTGTTTGCACTCTGTGCAAGTTGCATTGAAGTTGCACAAAAATAGTGCAGGAACCTTTTTCAAGGGCACTGAGTTGGTCTCATTGCCAGAAATGGGATGTGACTTGTCATGTGACTTTGAACTGTCAAGTCACCAGACAAGTCGCACTGGTGGGCAAGCTCACGGAGTACAAAGGAACATTATACACAGTAGTACCTGTTACACCTGAGAACAATTAACCATTCCCCTTAATCATCAGACTGAAGGAAGGAAATGCTGCTTAAAAGTGACAGAAAAGGTGTTTTATAAAGCTGTTGGCAAAGATCCCAAAAAAGGAAATAAAACGGTTGCAGCCACCAGCAATCACAAACACTCAAGAGCACAACTCCTCCTCCTGTTTTTAACTCGCCACTCAAATTTCCAACTTTTCAGCTTCCAGATGGCAAAATTTGGCAAACGGCCAGATGTGGAGCTGAAAATGGACAGGATGGAAACCCTGCTCTGTGAGGTGTTCAGGGGGGAAGCCTCACAAAGATTCCTCAGACTGAACAGAAGAATTGCTGTCTATGGGATCCTCTTCCTCTTGTCTTGTGGCTGGATCTGGGGTTTCTTCTTCCAGATTTCGCTCATGTATATAACGACTTCTGTAGTTTGACTTCTTTTAGTGTTGTCAATGAGCAAAAGATTACTTAACATTTTTCCAAGCAAAGGAGGATTATCCACCTGAAAATAGTTTTTTTCCAGCCAACAAAACTTGTATACTCTTCGTCAGGAGTAGCGTCCTGCCATGGAAACTTTCCTGTGAACAGAATGTAGATGACACCAAATGAAATGAAAGTAAACCGGAAATACTGAACTCCCGGAGGAAAGATGGCTGATTCTGTTATCCATGACGTTTATATTTTTTCACAGGTCAAAACATTTAACTTAGATCAAGAATTCTGAAATATTCAACCAGTTTCTGTCATTTTTCATTTTAATAAGATCTGCTCCCAAATTGAGAATGTATAATGCTTTTTTTAAAGCTAAATGTCAGCCTTACAAGCAGTCAGCAGACAGTACGAGAGGTTCCTGCAGTTATTTTATTCTATTCTGCTTTCACTGCACACTGAGATTCTCACAATGTGCATTTGAAGGTTCAGCAAGTCAGATAGAGCTCCGCCTCATTTCCTGGCTGGAGGATGTCCAGGATTATTAGCATCATATGCTCCCCAGCCTGACTGTCCCTCGCCTGTTCTTTTCAATCATTGGATTTCTGCTCTTTTAATTATAAAGACTCAGCATCATATATGATCGTTATCTAGGGTGGTCTTCATGGAAATACAGCCTGCCTTGGAACACCCACACTTCCAGACAGATGTGTACCCATCAAAACATTTTTTGATATTTCCTTACCTGCTCCCAAGTCCAACATTCACAGAGACGTCCTTTCGGAAGATCAATGCCTCATTCTGCACTTATATCTGGTCCTGGGGAAGCCCCCATCTGGCCTTTCATACTCTGACCCTCCCTACGACTAAAGGGGGAGTTTGTTCACTGGATAATCGTTACTACTATAGGGCCGCTCATCTCACACGTCCTGGTGGACTTGCATTGTCACGGAGTGGCTAAACACTGGTCAATGGAATTGGAGGACTCCGGAAACACAGCTCTAAGTTGGCCGTGACTGCGTGATTCCTTTTTACCACCAGAATTAGCTGCTCATCCGACTCTTGGCACCACACCAGTGGTGACGCGTGAAATGTTTCTCACTACTTCAATTTCCCCAAGCCTTCCCCAATGATCCCAATATGAGGAAATCCCAGCGTTCCACCAGGAAGAGCGGTCCTCAATTCACTCGCCTCTCTTTGGGCTACTCCCACCTTGTTGATTTTCTTGATTCCTCTGGAGGCCTTATAGCTACTGACTGGACAGGTCTGGTGGACCCTCTGTTGAGCTTCTAGAGTGGGCTGCAGCTTTTGTTACCTACATTCACTCTTGCGTAACCCAGGATTTTCTCAGAAATTTACTGCTTTTGAACTTTTGCCACAAGGGAGGACAGATCCATCAGTTTATCCACCATTTTATTCTCTTATCCACCCAGAATCTGCTCTTGGACCCTCCTTTATCTCAAAATGGGAATCTGACTTGGGTATGACCTTTTTACTATGACACAAAAGGAAAAGATTCTACACTCTGCACATAAGTAGTCTTTAGCCACCTAAGTATGGGAGACGAACTACAAACTTTTGACAAGGTGGTATCTGGTTCTATCTACTCTCAATCATATCTCCTCAAACCTTCCCAATATATGCTAGCGCTGGGGCACCCTCCATATTTTTTGACAGTGTCCAAGGCTTCAAAAAGTAGAAGTCGTCTCCTGCTGAACACAGCTAAGGCTTGCATCCCTGTATGTTGGAAGGAAGACCAACATATATGGTATAATAAGGTGAATGAGCTTAGGGACATGGAGGACTTAAAGGCAACCATCAATAACAGGGAGGAGGTTTTTTTGGGATACCTGGTATCCCTGGCAATATTTTTCTTTTACAGATGCTCATTTGACTGAAATTGCTCACTCGCACTGGTGGTTGCTAAAGATCAGAGTTGACTAGATTTGAAAGGTGACCCCCTCAGCAGTCCTCTCTGTACTCCATTCACTCCCCCCCCCCCCCCCTTGTTTTCATACCTTGCTTTTTAGTTCAATCCTTTTTGTGTGCACCTACATTTATGTCATCTGACATCTGTCGTCATTCGGACGGTCCCCTCACTTGGTTTCTTCTCTCAGCTTCCTTTTTTTTTTTTCTTTTTTTTTTTTTTTTCTTTTGCTACTGGTTGGGCCATCATCTTGGCAATTAACCCCACTATCTAAATTTTTTTCTTACTTGGATGTGATTTTTGAAATGATCATACTTTGTTTCTAGACACAATTGTCTAGTTACTAAGACTCAGCACTCATGTTTCCTAGATGATATGTTCAGAAGGTCTCTATAGTTCCTTATACCTCAGCAGTTTTTCGCCTCTGTGACAACCTATTTTGTATGTACCATGTTTTATGTCCTTGTTTAATTTTCACTGAAAACATACCTGTATTGTTACAGCTTTATCTTGGTGAACCTTCATTTTGGTTCTCCTTGCTTTGTATGAAAATTTTCAGAAAAATTATTTAAAAATGCATTTACAGTAATTGTAATGAGTGCTTCCATTGGGTCATATTTGCACACTGCATATACCTGCTCTTCAATTTAGTGTTGCATGGGGATTCTGCTTTACTGTTCATTTTATTTTAGATTAGTGATGACCTTGGAAGAAGTCTATGCTGTCTTACAGGTCAAAGTTACATGCATAGACATACATATTTGTAGAGGATATTGGAATGGTGGTGGTTAGATTCATTCGCTGTCCTGTTTTCTTGTCCTATTTTTGTCAAGAATATTTTTCCAAACCCACCTTCTCCAAGTTCCTTCACAATGAGGACGTGCTTCTGTATGTCTACCTTCTGTAGTCCTTTGAGTAGAAGGAGATAATTCTATCCAGAAGAACTTCCACATCATAAGCAAAGGAGGCCATAAGTGTCCTGTAGAGCAAAAAGTGGAAAATTGTTACATTATGATTCAGAAAAAATGTTAACTACAAAAAACTGCCAAATATGAATACTGTTACCTCCAGTTATATACCTAATAAACATCCAATGCTCAATAGACCTTCACATCATGATTTATGACTTGGGAATAAGGTTCGGTCATTAAAGTGAGAGCTTGAACACAAATGTATGGAGTAGTTACAGGACCTAAATATGTAGACAATCTCTCTACACAGGAAAATTATCAGTCAAGGTTATAACTAGGTCAAGTACAAAAATGTAAAACCAGGACATATAGCAATACATAAGTGTTAGGGGAGATCCGTTAGTTGCCAGTTCATTTGTGTGTGTGTGTGTGTGTGTGTGTGTGTGTGTGTGTGTGTGTGTGTGGCTCTCAGTAACTGGTAGTAAGAAGATTGATTTTCATCCCTAAGTGTCCTTGGGGAAGTAAATTAGACACTCTCCATGCATGCTTAAGCTAAGGGCAGATGGATTCCAGAGTAATTGCTACACAAATCAACTGCCCTTACTCTAGATGGCCACAACCAGAGATGCTAGGGGGTTGTTTTTCAAGATTTTATTTCTTACAGGTACCTATATAGTGCTGTCAGTTTATGTAATACTTTACCTATTGTACATTAACATCAGTCCCTGCCCTCAAGGATCATACAGTCTAAAGGTCCCTAACTCACAATCATACATACACGTACTAGGGCAGATTTTAAACAGGAGCCAATTATCTTACCAGTATGTCTTTTGAAGTGTGGGAGGTAACCAGAGTACCCAGAGGAGACCCGCACAAGGGGGGCATGTAAACTCCATGCAGCTAGTGTTTTATGGTTGGGATTTGAACCGATGTAGATGGATTTGGCTGTGTAAGTGAAGGTTGGGGTTTGTAATGAGGATTTGTGACGTTGAAGGCAAATAAACAATCATAGAATAAAGATTAAATTTGAGGCTTCAGAGGGGACACATTGCAGAGGGGGTTAATTACCCATGTTCCCCTCTACTGGAAGACTTGATGTTGCCAGCTGTGTCAGTGCAGATCTTGGCAGATATTGTCCATAGCATGGGTGATGCTCTTCAGTGGGTATCTGTATTGAGAGGTTCACCAGAGTGTACAACTGTCTCATGGAGTATTCATACAGTAGGTTGTGCTAGTTGAAGTACTCGGCTGCTACACAGTAACACGAGCGATCATTAATTTCAGTTCGGTGAGAATCTCTTCTGCCAACTCATCAGATTCTGTCACCACAGAAACAATCTTCATCACCAACTTTATTGATCAAGCTTTTGGCCCCCTGTAGGGCCTTTAACCTGGTCAGTACATCCTGGCCCTCAATAGCATTGTTGGTAGCCAGGAACTTTCTCTTTAGAATGGCCATAGACTCCTCCTGGTCCGGGGATCAGTTTCATATTGTGTACCGGCTCCAGGGTCAAACAAGGAGCCACTGATTTTAGCACCACCCTGGAATTGTTTTCGTCTTGCAAATAGTCCTGTTCCCATACTGCATCATATGACTGGTATTGGTGTGCTGCTTGACCAGTAAAATCTGTTTTTTGCAGTGTCTAATGTTCCTCCATCCAGCTGATGCTGTTAAGATCACAGAAGTATGTCCTGCTTCTCATCAGGCGTAAGAGGACTCCATGAGGGTTGGTGGTTGTGGTGGCGTAAATATCAATTTTGTTTGGTAGGTGGTTTTCTCAAGGAGCCAGATTCACAGGCCTCGATGTATAGAACCATCTTTGTCTAAGTCTTGTCATACATGTACTCAGTGGTCTTTGTTCAGTTCCTCGATGTGGAGGTTCACTTGAAAAGGCCAGCAGACCCATAGCTCTGTGATCAGTGAAGTAGAAAGATATGGTCATTAGGTCCAATCGTAATTGCCTTCCCAGATTCTTTTCCTTTTAACCCTTTATCGTCGTCGCTCAGAACCACCAGGAAGTTGATAGGAGTCACTATCTTTTGTGTAGTCCTTCAGCACTCCTGTGAACACATCTGTACTGTTGGGCCAGTTGATAATTCTTTTTGGTTGTATTCTCTTCCTTATCTCCTTATCTACGATTATTGTGGCACACCATCACCACGATCTGCTAGTCGGGGATGCCATTCTTTTTTACTATTTGTTAAGCGTGGTACACATCAACCCAATGTCTGTAGTTGTACCAGCCATTGGAGCTGGCTACTCTGTGCTTCCCACCCAATCTTTTGGGTCATCCATGGATTTGGATGTGGCCAGGACCCCAAGGTTGAGGATTAGTGTCAATGGAAACATCTTCAGTGAGGTATAAGGACCCTGCTCCCCTGTAGTGGTCTGTGCTCTGGGTGTTATCACAATGATGAGACCACAGAGTGGCTTAACAAAATAAAAATGAAGACATGGATGGGTGGTGGAGTTTGCTTTGAATATTAAACATTAAACAGTGTGTTTGAATTGTTCTGCTTAGATGTAGGCAAGATCTGCTTTAAGCAGGCCATAGATGAGGCAAAAGCCCCAAAAAATTCATGATGAACCAAATGGATCAAGAAGGAACTGGACTGTCAGAATAGACTGGACTTGTCAATGTAAGCACAACATCAATGGCAGACAATCTGATCTTGTGTGTATAGCCATCTATTGTAATACCAGATATGGCTGTCACTTCTAAAGGTCTCCGCCAGGGGTTCCATCATGAGAGTAAATATAAGTGGTGGTGATAAAAGACAACCCTGGCGAGTTCGATATGTGAAATAGAATCTGTCTGACATAACAGAGGTATAAACACTTACCGAGGGGTTTCTATATATAATGCAGATATTGCTGAAGATATAAATCCCTGGAATCCAAATTTCTGAAGAGTTGTTTGCAGGTACCCCCAGTGGACCCTGCTGAATGTTTTTTTTTGTTTGTTTTTTTCAGCATCTTGCATAAGGAACACTGTGGGCACTCGGGTTTAAACCATTTTCCATCAAACATTTTCTGTGTGCCATCTGGGGCCTGTCTGTCCTTGACAAATCCCACTTGTCCTGCTTTAACTAAAAGTTACATTTTGACCTATTCACAACTATTTTTGCATATATCTTCAAGTCTGTTCAACAGTCTAAAATTTTGTGGGCTTTGTTTTTATTTTCCTAGTTTAGGCAATGCAGTAATGGTAGTTTGAAGCGTTTCCTCAGGAAAAGAGGCAGAAGCAGTGGTCTCATGAGATACAAATGATTTATAGTATTCTGTGGATAATCCGTCTGCTTCTGGTGACTTGTGTGAAGGGAGATAATTCATTGTGTCCAATATTTCTGTATCAGAAATTGGAGGGTTGAGTAGTGTTAAGGTATCTTTTTAGCTAAGGAGGGGAGGTTGACGGAATTCAAACATCTTTTATACCCGTTTCTGTTGGGAAGTGCTGGGTCTAAATTTTTTCGTTGTGTATGGTAACATTTCTGTAAAGTGTTAGCTATAGTAGTGGGGTGATATTCCTCACCACTCTGGGGATCTATTATGTAATTTTAATTTTGCTCTTTGCTGTCTTTTTACGAAGATAATGAGCCAGAAGTTTCCCTGCTTTACCATGAACATAATACAATGCCTTTTATTCATAGCTTCCTGGTAGTCAAAATTAAATCTAGGCGAACATAGGGGGAAGGATTGCTTTTTATGTTTTTCCAATGTGTGTTTTTTTTTTTTTTTTACTAAAGTTAGGATCGGTGCTTTCCACCTCTTTTCTTTGCCTGCTGCTTGTATAGGAAGGCCTGTGATGTAGACTTTGAGCGCACCAAAGTGAAAAATACCCCACATCAGGAGTGTTCATATCAAAATACTGAATTTTGGTGAGTTTTTTTTTCCCATGCTGTGCTTTAGCTAATAACTCAGTATTGTTACACCATAAAATAGTATGACTTGTAGAATGTTTTTCCTGAATTTTCAAACTATTTTGACTGACAATCCTTTGTAATAGAGAAAGCAAATATAGAATCAAATCAATTCCGAAGTATGAGTTTATACACCTCCAGGTGTCATATGTCTGCTAAATGGGGGGGGGGGGGGGAAAGGATGTAATTCACAGTGAGATGGGTGGGAAGGATTGGAGCAGTCGTCCATGGTTGTATCCACTATACATTAATAAAGAGCCCTGGAGGACCTTGTCTAATCTTCGAGGGATAGCAAGAACGATAATTGACCAGAATTTGGAGAGTAGATATTGACTAATGTATAGGTAACATTGTTTGAGTTACAGATTAAGATAATTTATCTCAATTTGCCTCGTGGAGTTGCAGAGCCACTGATTGGTTAATTGCTATTAAAACTCCTTTTTATAATGGATACACTGGCAGTGAAAATGTATGGAAATTTATTTCTTTGTGCGTTTCAGGTTGCTTTTGTATAGAGAAATGTTTCTTGAGCTCATAATATAGCTCCTTTTCAACCTTTTCACTTCTTGCCACATTGCTCACCATTTTAAATGGACTAATTCAATCCATGTTGCATCACTTTCATGACCATAATGGAGAGGCAATCTGATAATCCCTGGATCAACTTTACCTACTGTATAAATGTTAGTATACTGGACATTGTTTTGCCAGTCAACAAAGCTTTAATATTTTTCATTGTCTGGAATGGCATCCTCCCATGGAAGCTCTCCTGTAAGTAAACAATAGATGACTACTCCAAACGCCCACACATCAAGGCTGCCATCCACAACCAGGCCTACTGAAGTGTCAATTTTGCACATTTCTGGAGCCATGTAGGACACGGTGCCACACTTGCCTCCTAACCACTGTCCCTTTTTGACCTTAGCAAGGCCAAAGTCTGTGAGCTTGATGGAATAGCAGTCCCGGTTAAACACTAAAACATTATCTGGCTTCACATCCATGTACACCAGTCCTTTCTCCAATGAATTCAAGAGCACTTGAGATCTGCACAGCACACCTCTTCACTGCATCTTCTGGAATTCTCACCTAAAAACAAAGGAGAAATTCAGAATACTTATGTAAAAATGATAAATTCTGAATATTTATCGAAACAATTATATGTATAGCTATAACTTTTTTTTTAGTTTTAGACTAGGGATGGATTATTTTTCCATATGTATCTACGTGCTCAGAACAAGTACGAGTAGGCAGAACAAAAGGCAAGTGTACATCTTTACACATGGACACCTCTACTAAAGATCAACTAAGTTTCCTCAATTCCTGTTGCATCTCTAGGAGAGGAAGTGAAAGGAAATCTTTACAAAAGGATACAGACAGGAAAAAATAGACTAGTTGTAACTCTTAACTCTATCCAAACCTAAGGAAAACAATTCTCCATACTTAAATCTTAATGTACTTACATTTGGTATCATGGAGAGCAGATCACCAAGAGGTGCCAGTTATTGACAAATTCAAAGCGGTCAGTAGTGGTGAAGGCATTGAATGATGTTGGGATGAATTGAAAGTAAACATGAAATACTGACCTCCCGGAGGAAAGACTTCTGAGTGGTTTGTTTGGTTTTTTTTTTTTTTTTTCTCCATAACCTTTAACGCCATTGTTCCACCTGTGCAAAAAAAAGTTTATCAGCTTAAAATGTCCAATTCTTGGTCTAAGGTCATTTCTAAATATTTTATTGCACCCAGATGTTTACCTTTCATAGAGATGTAATACATGTTATAATTGGGCCATATATGTTCTCTCCATATTCCGGCTATTCATTTGTTTTATGGGGATTCTACTTTACTGATCCTTTTATTTTAGAGTAACTTTAGCATTAGTGACGCCTTGAAAGTAGTCTGTCTTGCAGATCATATTTACATGCCTAATGCAGTACATGAGAGAGATTGAAATGGATATAATTCACTGACCTGTTTTCCTGTCATTTGCCAAGAATACTTTCCCAAATCCACCTTCTCCAAGTTTCTTCACAATGAGGATCTACTCCTGTAAGTCTACCTTCTTTAATCCTTGAATAGGAGGAGACCATTCTATCCAGAAGATGTTCCACATCATGAGCAACAGAGAACATAGTGTCCTGAAGAGCAAAAAACAAATCTTGTTAGGTGGAAAAAAAATCTTACAAAATAAACTATAGAAATGTCACCAAATCTGAATAATGTTCACCTCAATTTATATACCTAAAAAATAAATATGAAATGCTAAATAGACCTCCACATTTGTATGTACATGACTCGGGGAATACGGTTTGAACATTAAAGTGAGTTCATACTCAACAGAAATTTGTATATTACTTTTAAAGGACCTGAATATGGAAAGCCAGCTATCTATTTTCCATTGACCACAACTGTAAGGAACATTCTTCCCACTGACCATCACACTGATGTACACAGAGCTGCAGCTGTATCTATTAGAGTGTCACGGTATAAGGTCAGGTTCAGAGACCAGTTGCTATAGCAGTAAAAGGCTTACCTGAAACCAGCAGGATAGGTACACCAGCGGATCCCCCTGGGAATGACGAAGGCTCACCTGAGGTGCGGGTCTAAGTATTAACCGGTATTCACCAGAGCTCCTAATGGTGGAGATGGATTGGGCTGCGTGTTAATACCAGGTCGCAGATCTCAGGATCACCCCACCAGGGAATGAGCAGACTGGGAACCAATAGCGGATCAACAGGTTAGGGATCAGGCGAAAGCAGAGTCAGTCACAAGCCAAGGGTCGGTCACAAATGGTAGCAGATCAATCGTAGTATGTTAGGATGAGACGAAATCGTGGTCAGGAACAAGCCAAAGGTCAGTAGTGGAGGTGTAAACAGCAGCAGGAACATTAGCGGGATATTGGCTGGAAAGGCACAATAATCTGGCAAGGAGGAAGTGCATGGACATGGCTTTTATAAGGAAGTTCAAGGGAGGAGCAAGGAGTTCAAGGTTCAAGAGTAATCAAGGCACAAGGCAGGATTATCCGAGAATTGTCAAGGGAGCTGTCCAGCATTCCAGATAGCTCAGTGAGAAGAGACCTTGCCTCTCACTGCAGAAGGACCAGGTTCAATCCCAGGCTCTGACACAGAGGTTCTCTGAGGGTTGAAAGAGATGAGACACAAACCATTATAGGTGTGTTCTGGTTTTACTGGCTACAATGGGGTGACTGTTCCTATATGAAATTATGTGAAAGTTTGTTTGCCACCGCAGCTGCCAAAGTGGGCTCCTTGTCACAAACTAGTATGAGCCCGAGTGAGGAGGATGAGGATGGCTGAGTTATCCACTCCACCACCTTTTCTGCATGCTGTGGCTCAATAACATGGCCAGTACCAGAAAAAAGGACAAGCGTGCCCTGCCTGCAGAGGATACACCTTGTCCATGACCACCACTTTTTCACTGTGGACAGGCTGCTTGCCCTCTCATCTGTCTGTCTGTGAGCATCTGCCTCTCCTTGGCCTTTTGGACAGGATAGGGATTTTTAAAACTTTTTATTTTTGCAAGTGGGATGGAAATTTTGGTGCTTGGGTGCAATAAGTTTGCGCTTGGTATGCTATAAACCGTTATAATATTTAAAGAAATCGGGAAGTACAGCTATTATGGAGGCTTTTTTTTTTTTTTTATGCTGCTTTAAAAAAAATTAAAATGGGGGAAAAAAATGTAAAGCCCAAAAAACCATACTGGTGACGCAGAAGGAAGAAAACCTGCTACTCGGGAGGAACAGCAATTATGGATTACATCCTTTGCGGCTGCTGCGGGGAAAAAAAACATTTTCAGCCAAAGAAAGGTTCCCCCTTCTGCATCACAGGTGTTCCTCCTGTGTTAGCAGTGGTTCCAATTATGCCCGAAATTGTTCTGATGCCGCAAAAAAATAGAATAAGGCAAAAAATCACTGATGCAGAAGGAACACCTGTGACACAGAAGGGGAACACTAATGATGCAGCAACAGAACCTGATGCTATAAAGAATAAATTATATAAATAGGGAACAGTGGTGACACAAGTGCTATAAAACACAAATACTTCACTGACTACTACACTGCTCTTCACAACACAACACTGCTAACACCCCACTAACTCCTCTAAACTCCAGCAACTCCCTACACACGGCTGCTGTGTGTCTTTTTATATAGTGTAGGACGTGGACATAGCCGGGAATATCGAGCCCAACACCAACAGGCAGTGCCAGACCCCTATTCTATGCCAGGCAGTACCAGATACCTATAATATAAGATGTTATAGTGAGCGCGACTTAAATGCAAAAAATGTATAGATGTGTATACACAGAGAATGTTACTGAGCAGCTGATACACCGAAAAGGTAACCAAATAAAACCTCCAATCAAACATATATGTTAAATTAAATGGTGCAGCGCTAAATACTAGAGCACAATTTATACACACAATATATATACATGCGTGATATCACTCTAAGGGTGATCAATAAATATAAAAGTTCGATGTAATAGTGCGGATCGTGAAAAGATCCTAATTCAAGGTGAGTGGACGTCCTGATCCAAGGTGTGATAGGTGTGATCACACAAATAGGTGAAAAACGCACTCACCAGATGTGTGTTTAATACAGGCAATATGTAATCCTGCGTCACCAGGCCATGAAACGATCATCAGATCCCAGATCAGATTGTACCCAGATCACCATCCTGGCTCCACAGAAGTAAGGTCATCCGAAACCGCTACCAGGTATCACCACCAGGGTCCTGAGTCCTCCAGATGGGCACTGCGAATGATAGCACTCACACAGAGTGCCCAATAAGAGACCTCATAGCGTGATACTGCTTTTAGATGCCTTTTTTCAGGGTTGGTTGGTGTGGGGTACATAAAAGGATTAAACAAAGTTTACTGACCATATGTATTCCTAAGGTGGTTAGGTGTCCTGCTGCTGCCCCCCTGACGCGTTTCCTGCGATGCACATATTCATAGGGTCCAAGGCTAGCCAGGACATCCTCTTCTGTGCTATTTATAAATGTGAATGGCAATTCTGCCTGATAGCCGGGAAAATGGCGGGCGCATTAGGCAGAATTGCCATTCACATTTATAAATAGCACAGAAGAGGATGTCCTGGATAGCCTTGGACCCTATGAATATGTGCATCGCAGGAAACGCGTCAGGGGGGCAGCAGCAGCCGCAGGACACCTAACCACCTTAGGAATACATATGGTCAGTAAACTTTTTTTGTTTAATCCTTTTATGTACCCCACACCAACCAACCCTGAATAAAGGCATCTAAAGCAGTATCACGCTATGAGGTCTCTTATTGGGCACTCTGTGTGAGTGCTATCATTCGCAGTGCCCATCTGGAGGACTCAGGACCCTGGTGGTGATACCTGGTAGCAGTTTCTGATGACCTTACTTCTGTGGAACCGGGATGGTGATCTGGGTACAATCTGATCTGGGATCTGATGATCGTTTCATGGCCTGGTGACGCAGGATTACATATTACGTGTATTAAACGCACATCTGGTGAGTGCGTTTTTCACCTATTTGTGTGAACACACCTATCATCACACCTTGGATCAGGACGTCCACTCACCTTGAATTAGGATCTTTTCACGATCCGCACTATTACATCGAACTTTTATATTTATTGATCACCCTTAGAGTGATATCACGCATGTATATATATTGTGTGTATAAATTGTGCTCTAGTATTTAGCGCTGCACCATTTTATTTAACATATACATTTTATTTAACATATAAGTACCAGATACCTGGCCCCATGTGAGAGGGTAAAGGGGAAGAGAGATGGACAAGGGAGGGGGAGAAGAGAATGGAGGAAGAAGAGGGTGAAGGAAATAGAGAGGTAGGGAAATAATTAGAGGAGGGAATGGAGAAATAGGCGGGAGGAAGGGAGACAGATGGGAGGGGATGGGAAAAGAGAGATGGGGAGGAGGGAAGTTAGAAAGTGAAGGGGCCAAGAGGGGATAAGAGAGCAGGAAACTTGGGTGGAAGGGAGAGAAGAGGGGAGGAAAAGGAGGAGAGAGAACAACCTCAAAGATAGTCACTGCTGACCTTTTTCATTCTGAAGACTATGTACCTGACTGTCCTTTGAATAAAGGTGAGAAATCCCGCTGCGCTCCCCAAGTGTTAGATAAAATATGCTCGTTCAAGCTGCTACCACCCTTCCCTATACCAGAGGATGTACATAGTGTATGCAAGAATGGTGAAGCGCTATGCATATAAAAATTTATATATGTAAAACTATATATCAATAATAAACCGTGATAATTAAAAAGTGCAATATAAATACCTGTACATAAACACAATAATAGATTAGTGAATGGTGCTAATAGTCAACACTTGTGATAATGTGCAAACAACCGGTCAAATGACCTCACAAAATGTGCCAAATAAAAAACCCCAACGATCATAGAGGGAAATATAAGTGGTATCACTCAATATACTCTATAATAAAGTGGTGCTCATAAACCACAAGCTCAAAAATATTCAAATATAATTATCAAATACCAAGGATAAAGTCCACAATATAGTGCAAACATTGGTGTGCAAATTATGCAAATAAAGTGCTTCAGTTCTCCACTCCAACCTTAATGCGTGCTCGTGCCACACTCTGGTGTATTTTATCCTTTTTAAATGGCTAGAGTGTCTCCTCACCGCAACTCGACCCCCTAGGGGCCACAACTCTTTTTACAGCAGGAGTTCCACACCACAAGGAATCATAAATAAATGGTTCCAATGGCTCCGCTTAGTCTCCACTGGCAGATCAGGTGCGTCACTCTGGTAATGGTCACCGTAGTAAAGCTCAATGGTACATGGCAAGTATCAGGGCCATAGAGGAGTAAACAGAAAAGACCTCCATAGTGTGATACTATTGATTCATAAAATAAAAAAACCGCCAAATGAACACTCATGTTTAAGTTGGTACAAACAAGCAGTTTCCCATGTGCTATGGGTGTACTGTGGGACACGGAGTGTATGAAGATGGCGGATACTGGAAGTGCCTCAACCAGAAATGCGTCACCGCGCTCTACGCGTTACTCCGCGATTACCACGTGACTTCTTCAGCATAGCACAATTGGTGACATGGTCTTCTATTTATAATTCATTGGGATGTCAATCAGCCCAGATAGGGCGGAAACACCTCTTCCATTTTGTTGTCTAATTTCTATTCCGGCGGCCATTTTCCCTAGTACATAAAGCGCTCTTCTATAGGAATTTTATTAATCTGCAGCTGGATGTGTGAAGTCCCTATATTTGTGTTCCCGTGAATAGCTTCCTTAGATGTAAAAGATATATACATACAGCTGTGTATATACAGGAAATTCCTATACCCACAAGGCTGCATACATAGGTGATTTACCATAAGTATCAAACCTTTACCAATGTAAAAAAAAAATAAAAATTATTCATTTGAAAATATATAAACTATTTTATCATTGATTTTTATTAATAGTAACTTGGGACTAATAATATTAGCTATAGCTATATAAATAACCTAATGGGATAAAGAGAATTACAAACTATGTCCTGCAGGAAAAAATAAGTGCATAAATATTGATATGTCAAGTACCATATATAAATATATAGGATAATGTACCTAACTAAATGTGCCTAAAAATTGTATGTGTGTCTCTTTATCAGAACACCCATACCACATGTTTACATCCATAAAATATAGATATGCATAAATATATAAAAACATATATCCATATTGTAAATATATATTATAAGATATTATAAAATATATAACTAGGTGGAATATTAAAAATCACTGATAAAACAGTTCAGGTCAAATTCTATGTTGAGTCCTCTAGGTGTCAGTGTCTGCATGTAAAATATCCATTTGGACTCAGCCTGACTAAGTGATCTGATTTTTGTGGCTCCCTCTCCAGTGTCTGTTAAAATGCTCAATACCCCAAAATAACAATCCAGATGGGTCTTTATTGTGATAGATAGCGAAATGTTTAGACACACTATGCTTAGGGTATCCTTTTTTGATGTTTTGTACATGTTCGCATATCCGCATCTATAGTGGTCTTTTTGTGCGCCCTATATATTGTAGGCCACACCCACACTGTAAGGCGTACACTACTCCTTCAGTTTTGCAAGATATAAAATCTTTAACGTTCTATTCTTTGCCATTACTTGTGGCGTTTAAATGAGCGCCTTTTGGGGTTCTGTCCCCTAGTGGCTCTACATATGTAACAGGGAAAAAAACCCTTTTGATCAAGAAAAGTGACCATCTTGTTAAGAGGTGGATCCAAAACATTCTTTACTATTTGATTTCTAAGAGTTGGGGCCTTCCTATAAATACATTTTGGTTGATCTGGCAATATACTCCTTAGAATACGATCTGTTTTAAGTATCGGCCAATGTTTTTTAAAAATATTTTAAATTTGCCTGTATTGTAGGTTTTAAAATCAAGAATAATGGCTAATTGGTCTATTGATTCTTCATCCTTTATTCTTATCTTTAAGGAGTGATATTCTCTAAATTTGTATATTATTCTTGAGGGCTAATTGTGGGTACCCTTTACAAATCTTTCTTCCAAAATTTTGGCCTGTGTTTCATAATCTTCTTTTGGAGGAACAATTCCTTCTTAGCCTTATAAACTGCCCTTTCGGGATGTTATATAACCACGGTGGGTAGTGGCAGCTGTCCACCCGGATATATCCATTTCTGTCTACATCCTTTAAAGTATGTTCTTGTGCTAATGTTCATTCCTTCAATACAGATCTCTAAATCCAAGAACTGGATTCTTTTTAATACTATATTTCCATGTCAGTTTAATATTTTTATTCAGTTTATTAAAAAAATCCTTTAACTTGGCTATATCGCCCTTCTATAAAATAAACACATCTATATACCTTTTTTTATACATGACTAATTCTTCTGGTGAGTCCTGATATTACTTCTTGTTCCCAATAGGCCATAAAGAGATGAGCCACACTGGGAGCAAATCTAGCTCCCATGGCCACTCCCTTAACTTGTCTGAAGAATGTGTCATTGTGCCAGAAATAATTATGGGTTAAACAGAAATCTAGACAATCTATAATAAACCTCCTTTTGGGTCCATGTAAGGCTACTCAATTCCCTTAGGCCCCAACTTGCTGATTTTATGGTATCCATGTTTTATTATTATAGTGTATAAAGCTGACACTTCGGTACTTGCGAGAATCATACCTTGACAATCCTTTTCAAGTAGTTGAATCAAATGTGTTGTATCTCTTAAATAGGATTCCGTATTTTTAATTAAGGGCTGCAGATACACATCTATATATTGTCCTAAACGGGCCAATACCGACTGGATGTCAATGATTGGTCTACCTGGTGGATTTATTGGATCTTTATGAATTTTAGGAACCGTGTATATAACTGGTATTCGGCACATCTCAGGTACCAGATGTTTATTCTTTTTTTGTTCAGTATTTTCTTATATTTTTTTTTTTTAACTAGTCGTGCTAATTCCTTTCTTTTTTTTTTTTTTTATAAGTAGGATCTTTAAGCTTCTGATGTTTCACCATCCTGAAGTTGTGATCAAAGTTCTTTCAGATAATACTCTGATAGTATGATTCCTCCTCCCTTTTATCAGCTGGCCTAATGACAATCTTTCCTGTTAATTTTTTTAATGCCTATATTTGGCATTTTCTTGGGGATATTTAATTCCTCTAAATCCAGATTCACTTTTTTTTTTTTTTTTAAACTTCCACCTGATTATTTACATTAATATGTGGGTTAAAAATTGATTTTTTTTTTAATGTGGTATGGGTAAAAATATTACTAGGGGCACTGGAGACACAATTTGTTTGCTCCTGGTAGTCCCGTAAAATGTTTTCAAATTGAGCTTCCTGATATTTTTCTATTTCCACATAAGTATTTGAATTTGTCCGCAGGTTTGGGGGGAGCATATTTTAATCCTTTATCAAGTACCAAGATTTCTTCTTTAGAAAGGGTGATACCACTAAGATTAAATACTCCCTCCACTATTGGTCTCCTTTTCCTTTTTTGTTTCTTGTATCCTGCTCGTCATCCCCTCCTATTACGGGACTTCTCCTTCCTGTCCCCGGACTCTTTTTTTTTTTTCTATTCGGTCTCTCTCTAAAAAATCTCTATTCTGGTAGTCATAATTGAGAGGTTCATGTCTGTTGTGTGGGGAAGGGGTTCCTTTCTTCATACCTGGGTGGATACCCTTCATTAGTATTGGGACTTCTCTCCATAATATGGCTGGTTGGTCCCTCTATAGGGTTGGTTAGTTCCTCTATAATATGTATAATTATTCCTAGGTTGGTAATATTCTGGTCTAGGATAAGGATTCAGCCTATAGGACGGATAATAAGGGCTTCCCCGTCCTCTCCCTGAAGATGCATTTATGTAATGAGCCCTTCTTACTGGGTCTGCATCCACTACCAGGGGTCTGATACATAGGAACGTTTATTACGTGGATAATGATTCTTTTGAGGATCCTTAGGTTCTTTGTACAAGATATTTGATACTGATGGTAATCACCTATGTATGCAGCTTTGTGGGTATAGGAATTTCCTTTGAGTGTATACACAGCTGTATGTATACATCTTTTACATCTAAGGAAGCTATTCACAGGAACACATATAGGGACTTCACATCTAGCTGCAGATTAATAAAATTCCTATAGAAAAGCGCTTTTATGTACTAGGGAAAATGGCCACCGGAATACAGACTACAACAAAATGGAAGGTGTTTCCGCCCTATCTGGGCTAATTGACATCCGGATGAGTAATAAATAGAAGACCATGTCACCAATCACGCTATCCTGAAGAAGCCACGTGGTAATCGTGGAGTAACACTTAGAGCGTGTTGGGGAAACCCCAAAACATAAGGGGTTTCAGTAACTTTGACTGCTGAAGCAGAATTTTCAAAAATGAAGATGTTTATTGTACAAGCATGCAGGGAGAGCAGCAAGCAATACAGAGTATTGTTTTAAAAAAATCTGCTCTAACTAGGGCCCTCTAATACAATTTATATCCTTTTCTAGGGGGTGGTACCTGACTATCTGGTCATTCTGTCAAGAGCCATCTGTGTTTTTGGAGAAACTTCTGAGGTGTGATTTTCACATGTAAATGTCCATCAAGTTTGACAGGTCCTGAGAGGTGGTGACTACAATCTTGTAGTCAATAGGTGGTGAGAATGCTGCAGAACTGGAAGCAGAAGTGAAGTGCCAGATGTTGAGCCAGCAGGAGAGGGCATGAGGTGTGAAACTGGTTTCTCATACAGAAACAAGGAAAAATAAAGAGGTTGTTAGGCCATCTAATTCAATACCAATGTATTTCATATTTTATATCTAGAAATGGCTGCTCCATTTTCCCCTTCAAGGGCGGTGACGAATTTCCAATTGACGCACTTCTGACTGTCCTACACAAGTCTGAGTTTGCTGAGGGAGAAAAAGATGACGTGGTTGACTTATATATATTTTCCCACATTACGGAGCACGACATGTCTTTCTAAACCTGGCTTACAGCGTTGCAATTTCAGTGCAGCAGAAAGTGTTAGCTCAAACAAGAAATTAGGAGCTCACTGGACTTCTGGCAGGATCAACATGTATTTTTCTGTACAGAGAACAATCAAGAGCACCACCCAGTGCATAGGAGGAGTAACTACTCATATGTACAAGTTACATCCCCCATGTACCAGGCAGGGGTCTTGTTCATCCCTTGGTGATGGTCCAGACTTGTCATTTTAAAAAACATTATAGAAATGAAATGCAAAAATTTAAATTTCAAAGTTACAAACTTCATGTGGTCAGTTCAGAAGGACAACTTCTCTATTGAATAATTGAATATCCTGCAGTAAATGTTATGCTGATACATGAAATGCTATTAAATGATAAGGTCACAGACACAAGCTTTTATAGGTGTTTTTGGATTTCAGTAAATTGCCTTGGAATAGACCATCCTGATCAATATATAAAGGGATAGAGACCTGCACCAACCAAGAAGTAACCGTCCTTCAATTGATTCACTGCTATAGATTGGTGAAAAAAAGAAAAACAACTCTGGTTCCTACAAGTTACTGCACTAAACATATAATTGGACTTGGCAATGTCATAGCACAATGGATCTGTCAACCAATTTAAAATATTTAATAGCGAAATGCTAAGAGTGTACAAAACAAGAGTCCTGCTATGATCATTGTTCACTAGAAGGACGTTTTGTATATCGGACTCTTAAATTCTGATTTCACCTTAATACGTGTAACTACAAGCCTTAACCCCACCAGTCTGAAAGTTACTAACGAGTTCCATCATTGGTATACCTCCCAACTTTCTGAGATGAAAGGGGGACACATAGCACAAAGTATGTAGGCATAGAACACCCCCCTGCCACACCTGCAATAATATAGAGGTTTGATGAAAGGTTTAAGCTGGCCATACACGCGTAGATTTTCGGCTGAAAATTCTTTGAACTTTCGGCGAATGAATAACATTTGAAATTTTTGCTTTTAACATTGTTTAAAATTAATGTAATTTCTGAACGATAACCACATATACTGGTCAAAAATTTGTTTAAGTTTTTTTTCTTCCTGCCCCTTCATATTTTCTCGTCATTGCTGTCGTAAACAAACATCGATTTGACCCCACTAACAGAAAATCAAATTAATATTCTTAAATTAAAATTCTCAAATGAAAATCTGTGTATGGCCAGCTTTTGTGTTACAACATTTTGAGGTAATTAGTACATTTTTAAAGAGATCTGAACATCATATTAGAGAATTGAAAACAGAAGGACAGAGGGATTTAGTTTAAAAAAAAAAAAAAGGGGGGGGTAATTCTTCTAAATTTGGAAAGCGGAGAGCTATACTCCAGATGTAGATGCCATGCCTTTTCAGTTGAAGAAAAAAATATGGTGGGATGAAGAATAATGCCTACACACTTAGTGCAGAAATGCTAGTATAACATGTCCTGAAAAGTTTGAATTGTGTAGCTGACTACTACGAAATACATATAGGATCTTATGATGCATTTTTTTTTCTTTCAAGAAATTTACATACCTGACCAGGTTGACTATAGGTGATCTTTTAGACGCGCCATCGCTGACCAATTCTTTACCCAATATCTACCTCTGCACCAACATGTAAAGAAAATGAATCGCCAAATACAATTAGTGCCTCTGCCATGTCATCCTTGGGTGGCTCTGGAGTCATCTCTGACTGGGATACAGAAGTGTCTATGATCAACCTGTCAGATGTGGAGCTGAAACTTGACACAATGGATTTGCTGCTCCTGTGAGGCGTACAGGTTGGAACCTTCACCCACGATTTCATCAGATTCCACAGAAGAATAGCTTTCTATTTGTATCCTCATCCTCTTGCCTTGTAGCTGAATCTGAGATTTCTGCTTTCCATTGTGTATTTCAGTACTTCTGTAGTCTGATCAATGGTCAAAAGATCAGTAAACATCCTTCCTATCTCAGAGGCAACTTTGGTCAATGCTTCCGCAGGATTATCACTCTGGACATTGTTTTTGTCAGTCAACAAAGCTTTAATATTTTTCATCGTCCGGAATGGCATCCTCCAATGGAAGCTCTCCTGTAAGTAAACAATATATGACTACTCCAAACGCCCACACATCAAGGCTGCCATCCACAACCAGGCCATCTGAAGTGTCAATTTTGAACATTTCTGGAGCCTTGTAGGACACGGTGACACACTTGCCTCGAATCACTGTGCCTTTTGACCTTGGCCAGGCCAAAGTCTGTGAGCTTGATGGAATGGCAGTTCACTAAAAAGTTATCTGGCTTCACATCCATGTACACCAGTCCTTTCTCTGCAATGAATTCAAGAACACTTGAGATCTGCACAGCACACCTCTTCACTGCGTCTTCTGGAAGTCCCACCTAAAAAAAAAAAAAAAAAAGAGAAATTCAGAATACTTATCTATAAATAAAAAAAATCTGAATATTTATCCAGAAACAAATGATACAGATAGCCATAACTTTTTTTTAGTTTTAGACTAGGGTTGGATTCTTTTACCATATGTATCTACTCAGAACAAGTACGAGTAGTCAGAACAAAAGGAAAGTGTAAATCTTTCAACATGGACACCTCTACTAATGTCAACAAAGAGTTTCCTCAATTCCTGTTGTATCTTAACTCTTAATGTTATCCAAACCTAAGAAAAACAATTCTTCATAATTAAATCTTAATCTTAGATTTGGTATCATGGAGAGCAGATCACCAAGAGGTGCCAGTTCTTCGACAAATACAAAGTGGTCATTAGTGGTGAAGGTGTTTGAATGATGTTGGGATGAATTGAAAGTAAGTATGAAATACTGAAGTCCCGGAGGAAAGACTTCTGAGTCTACCTTCTTTCTTCCTCAGGAAAAGGAGACCATTGTATCCCGAAGATGTTCAACATCATGAGCAGCAGAGGCCATAGTGTCCTGAAGAGCAAAAAACAAAATCTTGTTAGGCAGAAAACATGAATACTGTTATCCTCAGTTATATACCTAATATGAAATGCTAAACAGACCTCCACATTTGTATGTACATGACTCGGGGAATACGGTGCGAACATTAACCACTTCCTGACCAAGCTTTTTTTTTTTTTTTTTTTGCTAGTGCACGCCGAATATTTCAACTAGTAATTGCGAGGTCATGCAATGCTGTACCCAAACGACATTTTATGTCCTTTTATTTAAACAAATAGAGCTTTCTTTCTGTGGTATTTGATCACTTGTGCGCTTTTTTTTTTATTTTTGCATTTTTATAGACTGAAAATTTTTTGGGGAAAAAAAAAACTTTTTTACTTTAGGCTATGAAAATATATAGTGAACACAAAGTAGTCATAAATTTAGGCCAAATGTATTCTGCTACATGTTTTTTGGTAAAAAAAAAATAAGTATATTACTTTGTGTGAAAGTTATAGCGTCTACAAACTATGGTATAGATACTACAATTTATACCATTATTTGCTATACAGCGCTGTGCTAGTTAAACTTACAATTGCGTGGTCATGCAATGCTGTACCATAAATCAAAATGTTTGTTTTTTGATTTTTTTTTTTACACACAAATAGAGCTTTCTATTGGTGATATTTGATCACCTGTGTGCATTATTTTTTGCTCTATAAAAAAAAAAAAAAAAAAATTTCTGAGAACTAAATTTTCTTTCTGTCATTAAAAAATAATAAAAAAAAAATTTAGGCCAAAATGTATTCTGCTCCATGTTTTTAGAAAACAAAATCCCAAAACCGTGTCTATTGATTGCTTTGTGTGAGTTATAGCATCTATAAACTATGGTATAGATAATGGAATTTACAGTTTTTTTTACTTTCTGACTGACAATTCAATTTTCAACATGGAAATCATATTGGAATAAATACAGTAAGGTGTGAAATGACATGATTCTTAAACTATTTTATAGAAAAGAATTGGTAACAGAATCAAAAGAGAAATTTAAAATAAAAGGGGACCAAAATTAATAGAAAAGAATTTGAATAGAAAAAATACAAAATAGATTAGAAAATAAAGGAATGAAATAAAAAAATAGAAAAAAAAAATAGAATAAGATAGAATAGCATGAATAAAGCAATTTTCTGAAATTTTTTAATTTCAAGTTTGTATTTTGATTTTTCTGAATATACAAAATTCCGAAAATGAATCATAAGAATGACAATTAACTTAAATGAATATGAAACCTTTTTTTCCTTTTTTTTTTTTTTTTTCTTGTGTAAATCTCTAGTAAAATCAGTGGTGGATGTGGTGGGCCAAAAGTGGTGGCTACACACTGCAATGCAGAACTGCTAGTGTGACATGGCCCTAATGGTTGGAACTGTGGAGTTGAATACTGCCAAATACATATATAATATTAAGACCCCTTTATTTCCTCAGTCACATACCGGAGAAAATTGGCCATATGAGATGTTCTGTTAGATGCTCCATCACTCACCAATTCTTCTTTACCCAATGTCCACCTCTGCACCAATGTGTAAAGAAAATTCATCAAACACGATTCATTCTTCTTCCATGTTGTGCTTCTGTTGCTCTGGAGCCATCTGGGACTGAGATCCAGAAGAGTCTGTGGTCAAAAGGGAAGAGGAGGAGCTAAGAGTTGATCTGATGGAAACACGGCTCTGTGAGGTCAGAAGAGAAGCCAATGATTTCTTGGGTTGTACTGAACAACTTTCTATGGAATCCTCATCCTCTTGTCTTTTAGTAGAATCTCTGGAGTTTCTTCTTTCCAGCTTTTTCTCATGTATTTGAGGACTTCAGTACTTGGATGCATTTTTAGTGCCATCAATTACAAAAAGAGCAGTAAACATCCTTCATATCCCGGTGGGAATCTTTCTCCATGCTTCAGGAGGATTAACCATCTTGAAATTGTTTTGCCAGTCAACAAAGCATCAAGGATGGCCACAGTCCATGGAAACTCCCCTGTAAGACGAATGTAGACAATGACACCAAACATCTAGACATTGAGGCTGCCATCTACCACCATTCCATCTGAAATGGTCACGTCACACATTTCTGGGGCCATGTAGGATTTGTTGCCACACCTGGATGTTATCACTGTCCCTCTGACCTTAGCAAGGCCAAAGTCTGTGATCTTGATGAATTGGCACTCCTTGTAGAACACCAAAACATGTTCTGGCTTCAGATCCATGTGTACCAGTTCTTTCTCAGACATTAACTCGAGAGCATTGGCGATCTGAACAACACACCTCTTCACCTCATCTTCTGGAATTCCCACCTACAAAAGTAAAATAGAATAATGTAAGATCAAAATAAATGTTCAATACAGTAGGGTGAATATAAGGAGAAATCCAGAATACTTATCCAGAAACAGGTAAAGTGTATGTATAGCCAGAACTTTTTTAGATTTAGACTAGAAATGAATTCTGAAAATGGTGGTGTCATGGTGTGGGGGAAATTTTCTTGGCACTAGTAAGGTGGACCTAATAAAGTGGCCGGTGAGTATATATCTATCTCCTATTTCTTCTAATTTCAGACATAAATTTAAAGTATCTTACCATCTCTACAAAACACTTATAGATACACTTTCTAATCCAATTAACAATTATTACAGACCACTTTCTTGAAGAATGGCTTTTGCTGTTTCAAAGCAAATTTCATTCAGTTTGAGAATTTTAACAAACAAAACAAAACAAAGATGTTCATCACAATGTTGATGCTTTTTTTAATCCAGATTAAAAAAAAATAAAATTACACTTTTTTTTTTTTTTTTTTCTTTAGCAGTATTTTTCACTCTAAATAGCATTATTTTTAACTTATTAAATATAACACTTTGCAAACAAACACCACAAGAGACTGTCAAGTTGATTCGGGTGGCACCTTGATTCACATTTTACTTTCGATACATTCAAGTTTGTTTTTCTGAAACCAGCTCTAAAAAAAAAAATACAAATTTAACAGACAAATTTTACTTTGCTAAACAAGTTATGAAATAGGACTTTACTAGAAAAGTGAGATGTCAATTATGAAACTGTCATAATTCATCAAATATATATTCTTCAATTATCCCCAACCCCACCTCTTTAACCACTAGCCTTCAGGGCACTTATACCCCCTTCCTGCCCAGGCCAATTTTCAGCTTTCAGCGCTGTCATGCAACACTGTACCCATATGAAATTTTTATCATTTTTTTGAGACACAGCTTTCTTTTGTTGGTGATCATCTCTGGGCTTTTATTTTTTGCTAAACAAACCAAAAAACACTGATTTTGAAATAAAATGTTTTTTTTCTTAGTTTTGTTAAAATTTTGTAAAGTGATTTTTCTCCTTCACTGATGTGCACTAATGAGGCTGTACTTTAAGGCGGCACTGAATAGGCAGCTCAGATGGGCACTTATGTGGCATTGATGGACACTGACAGGTGGCACTGCTGAGCTACACTGATCATCAGTGCCCTGATTATCAGTGTAGATGTCCCCTCTGAGAAATGATTCCCTGCTCTCCTCTAGAGCTGTCAGCGTGATTTACATGCGATCACATGACACAGCCGATGTCTTTGGCTCTTTCCATTGATTGGTGATCTGTGTCCAAGAGACACAGTGCACCACCGATCACCGTACTCTCCCCCAGAGCCATGCATGCTCGGTTAGAGTGGGAGGACTTCATATGACATCCTCCCAGAATGCGAGAACCACCGGCGCCCATCATTTCCTTATATGGCAGGTGGGAGGTGGTTAACCACTTGCCCTCAAGAGGATTCCCCCCCCCCTCCTCCTCCTCCTCCTTCCTACCTTTTTTTTTGCAATACACCAAAACATTTTCTAGCCTCATATCTATGTGTAGTTCTTTCTCTGACATGAATTTGAGAGTATTGGAGATCTGAACAGCACCTATCTAAACTGCGTCTTCTGGAATTCCCATCTAAAAAAAAAAAAAGTGAAATCAAAATAAAGTAGATGTTCAATACAGTAGGGTGAATATAAGGATAAAATCAGAGTACTCAAAGAGGTAAAGTGTATTTGTAGCCATAATTTTATTTTAGATTTAGACTAGAGATGAATTCTTGAATGAATCTTATTTTTATTTTTGCTATAGCAAGGAGCTCAGGGACAAGACTCAGGAGGGCAAGATATTAGATTGGGCAGGCACACACATGAAATTGACTCAGTGACACCGACAGCAGTGTGTAGCAGTGCAGCTGATGGTGACACATCCCCCCCGAGTCATAGTGACAGCCTCTCTCCACACCAGGTGGTCCCTTCAGTCCACTCCAGCCAAAACAGCATGGACAGTCCCAGCTCCCGGTTTGCCTTGCTCCCTTGCCGCCAACCTGCATACGAGGCTCCGACCGCTCTGCTCCACTCGCTTGTACCATGGCCTCACACAACACACTCAGGCACTGCCTCCGCCAAAGCTGCCCCCCCCTCCACTGGCACAAGCCAAACACACTTTAGCGGGCACTTGGCTGGTCTCAGCCAGCTCCAGACAATAACTGCACATGCCAAGAAGCACAGCCACATTTTTAACTGGCAACCTTTTCCGGTTAATGACGTCTATTGACAGGAGAAAAGTGCCCGTTTCTCACTGGCTGCCAGTAAAAATACTGATTATTGGCAACACTTATGCTGAGTGTTTGGTATCCTGTAAAACAGGTGTGACCAGAAATGTGCGGACAGAGAACACCAGGCACAACTATAATGTAAATTTTTAATTTATTAAGAATAAGTGAATCAAATTGAAGCAGATAATTTAAGTGTGAACAATGGACTGCCCAAACCAAATATATACAGATATCAGCATACAAGAAGCATAGTCTGTGTCAAAGCCAGGGCCATACATGCAGATCAGGCTGAGGGAGCAAGCCAGGACAGGGAGAGGGTGAATGGGGAAGGAACAAGAAGTCAGGTAAGGGATCAGTCTGCAGGGTAAAGGTTAGGTTCAGAATGCAGTAACTCAGGTTGGTGGCACATGGACAAACACAAGGCAAAGAGAAGTGTGACGGAGGGTAGGCAGGACAGAATACACAAAGCAGATGGGAAACACAGAGCTTTATTAAGACAAATGACAGTCACTCAAGTATGGAAAATAACAAGGAGAGGGCCCAAAATACTTGTAGTCCAGCCCCAGGGGCAAAGTTAAAGTCTCTACAGCAGGTTGTAATTCAAACAGGGAGGTGGGGATTGAGTACAAGAACAGTTAAGGGAAAAACAGGAGAGCATACACTCATGGATCTGGCAGGGGTGCCCAGGTCCACAGGGGAGCAAGATAGTACAACAGCGGGTACTTGCCCTGAATGCGGAGTATGCGTGGCATAGTCCGTGGTAATGCCACAATCCTGGGTGCCTGCGGTGGGCAGCTGGTGTACGTTTTGCCTTATCCGGGTATTTGCAGTGGGAAGCTGGTGTAGTTCTCGCCCTATTCTGGGATTTTCAGTGGACAGCTGGCGTGGTTCTCCCCCTTAGCTTTGGGGCTTGCAGTGGACAGCTTGCTTGGTTCTCCCCCTTCTCTGGGGTGTGCAGAGTGGCAGCTTGTGGAGGCTCCCTATTATCCTTGGGGGGGGGGGGGGGGGGTGTCTATGCAGAGTGGTCACAAGGGTCCCGCCTCAGCTGGGATCCTGCTGTGGCTTGGCAGTGGAAAGGATGACCGGAAAGAGCCTGGCACTGGTCTCTTAAACCGGTGTACGATGCTTCCGCTTGTTCTGGCGATGGTGGGTGGCGTGCCTCATTGCTCGGAAATGAGGCACACCCCCTGGACATGGGTCACGCTCTCGTGAGTGCAGCCTTTGTCCGATTTGGCATCCGCAAGCATGGGAACTCCCCGTGCCCACGCTGCAGATTCCGGGACCGTGCATTGTCAGTCTGACGCTGCGGTCCGGAACATCCCCACAGGAGGTTCGCACCTCTCTGCAGAGGTGTGAACCTCGCTATCTTTTCCACTCAGGCCTAGCTCGATGGGGAGAAGATAGTGGCAGAGGTGACAGAAGCCACACCTCCTTGTCCTGCGTGGCTCGGCTTCAAAGAGCAGGATGAGAGGCAGCAGGGGGGGAAGGTCATACTAGCAGGGGGGAAACAAGCTAATGGAATTGGAGCTGAAACTTTATTAAATTGGGACAGCAATGTGCTAAGTGAATTGGGGCTGAAACCTGCTAATGGAATTGGGACTGGAATGCACTTTATTTGGGGCTGAAATATACTTTTATTTGGGAGTGACGTAACTTGGGCAAGCCTGGCAGAGCACCTATACTGTGACAAGGAGTAATACAGCAGAGCTTAAATATTCTCTCTACAATGAGCAGCAGGTGATGACGGATTTTTTTTTTCCCCCCCCCATGAGCTTTTGGCTGCTAAGACACCCACTGGTTGACAGCAGAACTGCAGCCTAAAGGTCGGGGAGCCACATTGCCACCTGCAGGTGAACCCATTTCCAACAGAGCTATCTCACTTCTTTTCTGAGAGTGGAAATGAAGGGACATCTCCCCAAAAGGACTGACAAATTTACTCTTACCACCTCATACTGTAACTCCAACACTAAGGGAAACCAGTATAGCCATATGTATATCTCAATGTACTTACAGATAGTATAATCGGAGAGAACAGATCACCAACATGAGTCAGTTCTTGGGCAAACACAAAGTTTGCAGGCGGTTTTGAAGACAATATCATGGCATCCAATGATGGGATGAGAAGAAAGTAGGAATGAAATGCTTAACTCCTGGAGAGAAGACTCTTGACTTTTCCTAGTAGGTTCCTTGTATTCATTGAATTTCTATTTTTGTTCATCATGTAGACTCTGCATCACCTGTGATCATTACCCAGGACAGTCTGAATGCAAACACAGCCTGTCTGGGAACGCCCACTCCTCCAGACAGATGTGTACCCATCAAGACATTTTGATATTTGTATAACTGCTCCCAAGAGTCAGCCCAATGCTTAGTTCCCTAAAAATTCTTACCTGCACGTGTTAATGTATTATACAATCTATATATGTAATATATGTAAAATTCTGGCATTGGACCGTTTTCTCACACTCCATATTCCTGCTATTCTTCATAAAGAGTGTTGCTGAGGGATTCTACTTTACTGCTCCTTTATTTTAGAGTACGTTTTTAAACTTCGGGACCTCTTAGTATATTGTGAAAATCAAATTCCCATGCACATAAATTAGTATTTGTTTTAGATACTGAAATGATGATCACATTAATTCCCTGACTTGTTTTCCTGTTTGCCATAAATACTCTTTCAAATCTACCTTTTCCAAGCTTCTTCACCATGAGGAAAGACTTCTGTATGTCTACCTGTTGTTGTAGTTCTTGGGAGTTGGAGACCATTCTATCTAGAAGATGTTCCACATCATGGTTAACTGAGGCCATCGTGTCCTGGAGAGCAAAAAAAGAAAACTTGTGACATTATTTGGCAGAAAACAACTCTTTGAAGAGAAACTACATAAATGTATAAAATATGAATACTGTTACCCTCAGTTATATAGCTATAAATATGAAATACTCAATAGAGCTCTTCATCTACAGTCAGGTCCATAAATATTGGGACATCAACACAATTCTAACATTTTTGGCTCTATACACCATCACAATGGATTTGAAATGAAACGAACAAGATGTGCTTTAACTGCAGGCTGTCGGCTTTAATTTGAGGGTATTTACATCCAAATCAGGTGAACGGTGTAGGAATTACAACAATTTGCATATGTGCCTCCCACTAGTTAAGGGACCAAAAGTAATGGGACAGAATAATAATCATAAATCTTTCACTTTTTAATACTTTGTTGCAACTCCTTTGCAGTCAATTTACAGCCTGAAGTCAAACGCATAGACATCACCAGACGCTGGGTTTCATCCCGGGTGATGCTCTGCCAGGCCTCTACTGCAACTGTCTTCAGTTCCTGCTTGTTCTTGGGGCATTTTCCCTTCAGTTTTGTCTTCCGCAAGTGAAATGCATGCTCAATCGGATTCAGGTCAAGTGATTGACTTGGCCATTGCAGAACATTCCACTTCTTTCCCTTAAACTCTTTGGTTGCTTTTGCAGTCTGCTTTGGGTCATTGTCCATCTGCACTGTGAAGCGTCCAATGAGTTGTGAAGCATTTGGCTGAATATGAGCAGATATTATTGCCTGAAACACTTCAGAATTTATCCTGCTGCTTTTGTCAGTCACATCATCAAATACGAGAACCAGTTCCATTGGCAGCCATACATTACCACCACCATGCTTCACTGATGAGGTGGTAGGCTTAGGATCATGAGCAGTTCCTTTCCTTCTCCATACTCTTCTCTTCCCATCACTCTGGTACAAGTTGATGTCGGTCTCATCTGTCCATAGGATGTTGTTCCAGAACTGTGAAGGCTTTTTTAGATGTCGTTTGGCAAACTCTAATCTGTCCTTCCTGTTTGAGGCTCACCAATGGTTTCCATCTTGTGGTGAACCCTCTGTATTCACTCTGGTGAAGTCTTCTCTTGATTGGTGACTTTGACACACATACACCTACCTCCTGGAGAGTGTTCTTGATCTTGCCAACTGTTGTGAAGGGTGTTTTCTTCACCAGGGAAAGAATTCTTCGCTCATCCACCACAATTGTTTTCCGTGGTCTTCCGGGTCTTTTGGTGTTGCTGAGCTTACCGGAGCGTTCCTTCTTTTTAAGAATGTTCCAAACAGTTGTTTTGGCCACGCCTAATGTTTTTGCTATCTCTCTGATGGGTTTGTTTTGTTTTTTCAGCCTAATGATGGCTTGCTTCACTAATGGTGACAGCTCTTTGGATCTCATCTTGAGAGTTGACAGCAACAGATTCCAAGTGCAAATAGCACACTTGAAATGAACTCTGGACCTTTTATCTGCTCATTGTAATTGGGATAATGAGGGAATAACACACACCTGGCCATGGAACAGCTGAGAAGCCAATTGTCCCATTACTTTTGGTCCCTTAAGTGGGAGGCACATATGCAAACTGTTGTAATTCCTACACCGTTCACCTGATTTGGATGTAAATACCCTCAAATTAAAGCTGACAGCCTGCAGTTAAAGCACATCTTGTTTGTTTAATTTCAAATCCATTGTGGTGGTGTATAGAGCCATAAAAAGTTAGAATTGTGTCGATGTCCCAATATTTATGGACCTGACTGTATATGTATATGATTCTGGAATAAGGTTTGGACACTAAAGTGAGAGCTTCAACACAACAGAAACAAATGGAATATATTTAAAGGACCTAAATATGGAAAGTCAGCAATCTATTTTATAATCAAGATTATCAAGCAAGGTTATAACTTGATCAAGTACAAAAACAAATGGAAAAGCCAAGACATATAGCTGTATGTAAATAAGTGCCAGGATGTATCCAATAGTTACTAATTCAGTTGTATGTGGGGGCTCTTAGTAACTGGGGGTCAAAAGACTCATTTATGGGAAGGCGATGAAATAAACTGATTGAGAAATGTGTCTGCTGCCAGCAGTGTAATGGTGACCCATGTTTTGCTCGAGTCCTTAAGGAAGGAATGTAATAAACTTTGTCCAGCAGTGATGGAAAGGTGTATCTTCTGCCAGAAGTAATGATGATTTATCTGCGCTCAGGACAAACCGACAGCAATCCCCCAATAGTGGAATAACCTGAACTAAAAACATGAATTAATAGGCTGCTGCTTCTATGAGGTACAACCACCTTAAATAAAACAAAGTGCTGCCCAAATGAATAATAAGAAATGACAAACTATAAAGCATGAATACAATAAACTGATAGATGTCCTTTATGTCATAATAAAATCCTTCCTGTGAAACTGATACGTGCAAATGCTTCTTTCACAACCAATAAGTGATGCGTGCTCTGTGCCCCCCCCGCCTGTGTGCCCCCCAACTCACCAGCTGTAATGGTGAAACAAGAGTCATTCATGCTTTGGTGGGGCATGTAGAGTTATGCTGGATCTTGTAGTCATCCTCAATAATCCCTCCATGGCGCCATAATATGGAGTATGTGTATATATAAGGAATGGAGAGAGGAATCCAAATAGTGTAATTATGTTTATTAAATAAAAGTAGACTTGTGAGAACGCCCAGTGGGAGGGGCGAAACACATTCGATATGGACCGTGGTGATGTCATTACAGGTGTTTGGAGTGCACTAGCGATATACTGATTTCCTAGCCGGCGGTTTTGTCTTTTTTTTTTTTTTTCTCTGAAATTGTGTGAAATACAAGTGTCTGCTTTTATTTCATAAACGTAATTACAGAGCAGGCATCACTTATTGGTTGTGAAAGAAGCATTTGTACGTATCCATTTCACAGGAAGGATTTTATCACATCAAGGACATTTATCAGTTTATTGTATTCATGCTTTATAATTTGTCATTTCTTATCCATTTGGACAGCAATTTTTTGGTTTGTATGCTGTTCTGCCAGAAGTAACTTTCATGATCCCAATATTTCTGGCAGATACTTCCATGGAAAGACTAAACCTACCATAAGGATGAACTACAACAGATGTTCTGCTCTCTTGTTGCCGACCAGCTATGCTGAGTTTCTAGTTTTTGTTCTATAAAGTCAGGAGGATGAACACAGAGCTCAGTCAGGTAAGAAATGTCATTATAATCAGAACTATCATGTAATATGGAAAATGGTTTTCCCGCCTTTTTTGTATTCACTACAAGATAGCAGAGACCATGCTAAAGGCCATCAGAAGATATTAGTGACACCTCCCTAAAACAAACTATAAAACTGAAGTCCCATAATAACCATGAGTGATGTCAAATCATTTAAATACTCAATAGTCACGGCCCTTTTCAGGCACCTTTTTTAAAAACACATTTTCAAGGCATTTTCCTGTACAATGACATCTTTGTGTTCTCAGCAAGACCTCATAGTATCAGACTGACAGACTTCATGAAATGAATTGAAGTGAATGATCGGTGACATTTTATGTAAAATGTTGTACTCCTGTTTTGGTGAAAGGGAATCTTTCATAGCAAAAAAATCACAACTGTTCAGTCACTTGTATTGTACACATTGCAATATACTTGTAATAGACTTAAAATTGGGAGCAGCATTATAATATATACAAAAGTGCTTAATGCTGATTGGAGAATGACTGACTCATTCAAATTATACCATATAAAGTGCTGATGGTGCAAAAACAAAGTGACATGTTAAAACATATGCAAATACACTGAATAAAGTGCACAATGAAAACCACATATAGTGGTGAAAGTCCAATGTATTGAACGTGAGGATCATGGGGGATCTCAAGATAGGTATTCCAATTCCTTAATCCAGAGTGGTAGATGGTGTGACCGATATTAGGTAAATTGTGCACTCACCAGATGCACGATTTAATCACGCATTTGAGAGAGAACTGTCTCATCAGGTCAGCCAGATCATCCACTATGGTGATACAGGTTCCTGTTCCCTTCAGGGTCCTCCAATTAGTACCAGCAACGTCAGGTTTCCTCTAAGATAGGCTCTGTGAATGGTGAGACTCTCAGAGCACAAAAAAGGATGCCACATAGCGTGATACTGTATTTATCAGAGGATTTTTATTCCCAAATCAGGGTGCAACAGAAAAGACTGACCATGTGTGTCCAAGATGGCCGCCAGCAGCAGCATGACGTCAAGAGGCTGTAGCTTCTCTGACACATTTCGTGCTCTAGCACATAGTCATAGGGGGTATGCATACAGTGCCCGATGTCTAACAGATCCTATTTATTGTGAAAATGGCGCGTGCGCATAGCGAACCCGCCATTTTGCCAGCTACGCGACACATGCACAGTGTGCCGGCGCCCTTTTGCCCTGGACTGAATTGTTACCAACATGTCTGTATTGTCATAGATGGAATGCGTGCGCATCCCTGCGCCATCTTCCTGGCGAAATTGAATCACAATCTGTCACAAAGCTCGCCAGAATTACGATGTGTGTGTATATATAAAGATGTCATAAATAACTGGGATAGGCTTAAATCCTTATGAATGTCTTAAAGATAAGGAGAGGATGATACTAATATAAAGAAACAACCATGAATAGTTAACCCAACGGGATACAAGTCGCTGCGCTTGTGCAGTGGAAACCACCCAACACACACATGTGATCTGATCCTACGATTAGATCCTAATATTGATAGATATAAAACGGGTTAAATTAAAGTAACCTCTACCCGTGTTGATGTCAAATTCCAATAAACTGATAAGTATTCTGATGGTAAACAGTTATTATACGTCCTAAACTAACATGAATATAAAAGATAATAGAACTAGATAAAAAATGATAAAGGATTACAAAAATTTATGATGACAAAAAAATATGTAAACCAATAATAAAAATCCCATAAAGCATATGAAGGGTTATAAAAAGTGTCTTAATTGATCAGAACATGACTGATATCAGCATACAATTTAACTGTTATCAATGAATCAATTGATATCAGTCTGTTTAACCCCTTGGGATACAGAGAGCCTAGTTCAAAAATCCATTTTGACTCTAGTTGTGAAGATGACCTTTTCCTGTTTGTTCCCCTCCAATGTGTTTTGAGCGCCAATACCTATAAACATAAGTGAAGTTGGGTCTCTATTGTGACTCTATAATGGTGAGGGAGGGAGTAGTGTTTGAAACCTTTTTTAATGTTATATACATGTTCCCTTAACCGATCTCTCAACTTTCTTGTAGTGCGCCGGACGTATTGCTTTTTGCACAGACATTGTAATAAATGAACCACATGCTTACTATTACATGGAATATTTAATTGTATATGATTTTCCTGTAACTGTGGAGCTAAAACTGTCAACTTTTCTTCTATTGGTGCATTGACAGATTATACATTTTTTACAGGAACAAATTCCTTTCATTTCAGAAAAGGTGGTGTTCATTGGAGGATTTATCACATTGGGGGCTATCTGATTTCTTAGAGGCATAGCCCTCCTAAAAGTAATTTCCGGTTTATCAGGTAATTTATTTAAAACCGGGTCTGATTTTAAAATTTTGCAATTACTGTTCATTCTAGAGATTGTTTTATGCTGTGTAAAAATTGGTGACAAAAATGGCAGACTTTTTGCTGTCTTTGTTTTCACCGTATGCCAACATTTCCTCTCTATTGGTATTTGCTATCTCTTCCAATGTATGACTCGGCATGGACTCATTATATCCTTTCTCCAAAAATGTATCTTTAATAACAGATTCTTGTGTATGATAGGTGTTATGTCTGTACAATTCCGTCTGAATCTCAGGAGTTGCCCTTTAGGAATATTTCTAAGCCAAGCTGGATGATGGCAGCTGTCCAGTGGAATATAACTATTCCTATCAGTTTGTTTAAAATAAGATTCTGTAACAATTCTGCCACCTTGGTTTATTAAAATTTAAGTCTAAAAAATGTAATACTGTATCTGCTATAATTAAAAGTAAGCTTAATGTTTAATGCATTGTTCAAGGTTCCAAAAAAATTGAGTTTGTTCATCACCATTCCAAAACTAAGAGGATATAATCTATATACCTTTTTATAAAAAGAGTTCAGGCCATTCTCTCGCATATATGGTGTCGTCCTCCCATCTGGCTATAAAAAGTTTGGCCAGGCTGGGAGCAAATTTTGCTCCCATGGCAACTCCTTTCATTTGAAGATAAAATTTGTGGTTGAACCCAAAATTTTGTCATCGCAAAATCTAAAAGTTTTTCAATATAAAATCCTTCTGCAGGGTAGACATCTCATTACAATCATCTAAAAAGAACGTAACAGTTTCCCTGCAATCAGAATGGTCTATATTAGTATATAGAGATGTCACGTCTGCTGTTACTAGAAATGTGGTGGGATCTAAAAATCACATGTTTGATCTCTTGAAGTACCTGCTTAGTATCTCTCAAGTATGCAGGGGTCTTAATTACAAGGAGCTGCAGAAAATGATCAATATATTGTCCTGCCCTGGAACATAGTGACCCAATCCCACTTATAATGGGTCTTCCTGGGGGGTTTGGGAGGTTTTTGTGTATTTTGGGAAGTACGTATAATACTGGGAGTTTAGGGGCAGATGGACAAGGAAAATGTTTCTCTTTTTTGTTGACAGTCCTTTCCTCATACCCCTCCTGGATGATCGCCTTAAGATCCTTCCTAAATTTTCCCAATGGAGTCTTTTGTAAAGGGAGGTAAGTATTACCATCACTTAAGATGTTGTATACTTCTCTCATATATTCAGTCTTATATAAAACCACCCCTCCTCCCCTTTATCTGCCGGGCGGACAAGATCTTTCCTCTCCAATAGGGAGGTAATAGCTTTTTGTGAAGCATCCTAATCCCTAACTGGTTTTATTGTCACTGCTTCTAGATTTTTAAATACATTATCCCTGAAGGCATTGAAGTATGCAGAAGTTTGTGAAGGGATTAAATAGGGATGCATTCCGGAGATGAGAATTAATAATCCCGTTATCAGAGGTGCTGTAAGTAATGGAGTTATGAAAATATTTCTTTAAGGATATCTGTCTAACAAACTTCCTTATATCAATATAAGTTTGGAACTTAAGGGTTTGTGTTGGAGTAAATTTAAGTCCTTTGTCTAAAAAGTCCAATTCTTGAGTCGACAACTCAACTTTACTTAAATTTAAAAATGCCTGCACCTTTCACATCCTTCCTTTTTTTGTGGTGTGTTAATCCTTTTTCCCTCCCCTTTTTCCTCTCCCGTGGCACTTTCTCTTTCGTGCCCGACCTCCCCCTACAAAATGGGCTGTTGTGTAATCTCTGTTGGGTTGCTCATTCTGGGGATGGTCTGAGTTATTTGAAAAATGTAGGACCCGATTTTCAAATCTAGTTTGTTGAGCCGGAGGCTCAAATATTGTAATCAATATTGTTGGGAGGTTGTATGCATACCCCTTATGACTATGTGCTAGAGCACAAAACTCGTCAGGGAGGAGCTACAGGGTCTTGACGGCACGCCACTGCTGACAGCTATCTTGGACACACATGGTCAGTCTGTTTTTGTGGTTTTCTGTTGTACCCTTATTTGGGAATAAAATTCCTCTGATAAATACAGTATCACGCTATGTGGCATCCTTTTTTGGGCTCTCTGGGAGTCTCACCATTCACAGAGCCTATCTTAGAGGAAACCTGACGTTGCTGGTACTAATTGGAGGACCCTGAAGGGAACAGGAACCTGGATATCACCATAGTAGATGATCTGGCTGACCTGACGAGACAGTTATATCTCAAATGCGTAATTAAATCGCGCATCTGGTCAGTGCGCAATTTACCTAATCCGTCACACTATCTACCATTCTGGATTAAGGAATTGGAATACCTATCTTGAGATCCCCCATGATCCTCAAATTCAATACCTTGGACTTTCACTTATCACTTTAACCACTATATGTGGTTTTCCTTGTGCACTTTATTCAGTGTGTTTGCATATGGTTTAACACTTGTGTCACTTTATTGTTTTTGCACCATCAGCACTTTTTTATGGTATAATTTGAGTCCTCATTCTCCAATCTGCATTAAGCACTTTTATATATATTATAAGTGCTGCACCCAATTTTAGGTCTATTTTTATCTCTTGGAGGTTTATGGTTACCTTTTTGATGTTTCAGCTGCTTTGTGCTTTGCAGCGCTCGCTTAGTCCATCTTTTATCATACTTTTAATAGAAGCTTTAGATAAAATGTTCCATTTTCTGTCTTCTGTATACATTGTATTACATATTATCCTGTCCTGACCCCCCACTCATTGGCCCTTCGGTCATTTTTTTCATATTTAGTTTTTTAAAGCTTGCATACATGCCATGACTCTGTAGGATTATGTTCAGGATGTTCATTGAATAATAAAGATCCATTGATTGGTTGGATGAAAGTGACCTTACCTCAATGTGGTGGAAGATTCAGTTGAGTTGATGTTGGATTAGGTTCTCTGAGTATTGGGTTCCTCTGCAGAAAAACACAGAACAATGTCACCAAATCTCCAGCTGTGCTGTATAGGTGAGTATACCGGAATCTCTGGAAGTAGTCACTGGTTAGAGGGAGTGGCCCACTTTATACACGGAAGATGGGTGGGGAAGGCAGAGAATGGAGGCTTTCCATTGGTTGACTTTAAAAGGAAATGTTGAGTAAATGAACCCAGACTGTTTTTTTGGTTTGTTTACATATAAACAGATTTTCTAGGGAACTGGTGATAGATTAAACGCTCTGAACCCCAAATACTTTGAAATTTTGAGTTTTTTAAAATTAAACTTTCCACCATATTAACTATGAAATGTAAAATTTAGTTTTAATTTATAAGCTTTATTTTTAGAATAACTCAAAATTTTAAAATAACACAGGAGTGAGTACTAACCAGATAATAAATAAAAAAAAAAAAAAAAACTTATTGTAACAATGGCTGTAGGTTCTCGCTTTTTTCTTTTTATACCATTGTCTTATATCTGGCAACTTTGTACACCAATGGGTTCAGTTTAAAAAGGACTTTATTGAAAATAAAAAATAAATGACTAAACAATGTAATCATTATAAAAATAGTTTGCAAGATTAAAAGGACCTGTCAGGAATATTGGAGCTGCCATGTCTGGGCTTATTTCTAGAGATTCCTCTCCAAACATTCTAATCATTTCTTCAGTACTTGGTGATCACTGACCTAGAACAAGCCGTCTGTATATCAAGTAATGGAAAATTTTGGCAATTTTCTGTAGTTCTTCAAGGCTCTTAACACCTATGCAGTTTGCTTTTTGTCCATTTTTGCAGTTCGTTTCACAGTTTATTTTGCGTTTTTTTTTTTGTTTTATAGTATTTACGGTTATTTTTTTTTATTTTTTTTTTTTGCTGGGCAGAATATATAAAATGCAAAACACAGCAAAAACACACTACCATGCATTTCAGCAGATTCTCCATTGAACTCTATTGAAGCAAAAACGCTGCTTTTTGCTTTTAAAAAAGTTCCTGTCCCTTTCCAAAAAGGCAGCAGCTCAAAAGAAACATAGATGTGAACATGTTCCATAAACCATGTGAATGTGGTATCGTGGAATCTGCAGCTTTCCCAGAGCGAGATAAAACTGATGGGTATTTTGAAGACCGTCTCACCTGTCCGCGTCTTCTCCTCTCTCAATATCCCAATGTTACCTGCCATGTTCCTTTTTGAAATGAAGATTTCACTCGCTGTCAATTTCACACTAATTAAGCTGACTAATCATTTTTGAGATTCTTTGCCCATTCAGAATAATTTTGATCAACGCAAGAAAATTGGGTGCAAATATGGACTGGGGACAGACTAAAACATTTAATGTGAAAATGGCTTAATGTAGCTTAACGTGTAATTGCCTAAATCTCAATCAATTGACTCGAAACTTTTCACAGCCCAAGTTCTCAACCTCCCAAACAAGTCCTAGAAGTTTCATAGATGTCACCCTTCCACAAAGAAAATGGGGGACATTAAGCTTGTTTTTTGGGGAGCTTAATGTGGCTTAACATACAAAAAAGAGCTTAGGTGTTGACCAATCTCCCCCAAACTTTTCACATTAGAAGACTCTATCTATGGCAACATATTCTGAAAATTTCAGATCATTTGGTAAATCACACCAAAAGTTATTCACATTAAGCTATATTTTACAGTGCTAAAACATTTTAATGTGAACAGCTTAATGTACCATAATGTGCCTAAACCTCAATCTATTGACTTGAAACTTTGCACAGCCCAAGTTCTCAACCTCCCAAACATGTCCTAGAAGTTTCATAGATTTCGGCCTTCCATAAAGATAATGGGGGACATTAAACTTTTTTTGGGGGAGCTTAATGTGGCTTAACGTACATAAAAGATCTTAGATGTGCACCAATTTCCCCCAAACTTCACACACTACACATGTAGAAGACTCTACATCACGGGTACTGAATTAAAATTCTCAAAAGTCCGGTTTTTAATACTTTCTGCAGAGATCTGAATTTCATTTTTCTTCTATGACTCAGATCTTTAAATTCACAATTAATGTCCTCAGTTCCCCTTTTCCAATCACACCCCTCTTTACATCACAAACCCCTTTTACATCGGAGCCCCCAAACATTACAGCCCCACTTACATCACACCCCCCTTGCAATCATAGACCCTTCTCTCACATCAGTCGCCCTTGCAGTCACAACCCCCCCACATCACAGCTCACCCCCTCTTGACATCACAGCCCTCCTCACATCACAAACCCTTCATATCACAGCCCCCCTCTCACGTTACAGCCCCCCCCACATCATAGCTCCCCCCCCACATCACAGCTCCCATTTTACATCACAGCTCCCATTTTACATCACAGCTCCCATTTTACATCACAGCTCCCATTTTACATCACAGCCACCCATATCACATCACAGCCCGCCCATATCACAGCTCCCCCATCTTACATCACAGCCTGCCTTATCACAGCTCCCCATCTCGCAAAACAGCTCCCTCTTCTCTCATAACAGCCCGGCTTATCACAGCTCCCCCTCCTGCATCAGAGCTCCCCTTTCTCAAATCACGGCCCCCCATACCACAGCTTCTCCCTCTAATATTATTTCCCCCCCTCACAAACCTTCATATTACAGAGCCCCCCCCCCCATTCTCATCACAGCCCCCTATATCACATCACACACCCCCCATATCACAGATTCTCCCTATCATATCACAGCTCCCCAAGTATTACAATTTCCCTCTCTCACAGCCACTCATATCACAGCTCACCCCACACAGCTCCCCCCCTCTGTTTCCAGCCCCCAATATCACAGCTCCCTCTCTGACATCACAGCCCCCATAATCTCCCCCTAGCTTAACTCAGTGTTGTGGAGGGCGGGGAGAGTGGCAGGGTAGATTCCTCTTCTGGGTGTGCACAACTGCTGCTGCCGCTAGGCTCCGTGCCTCCAGCCAGCCTCCTTACTGTGGGTTCATTAGTTAACGAGTGCATTGGGGGAAGAGGTTGGACATACTCCTGTAGACATTCCTTTCCTCCAGCCTACTCTGCTGTGACTTCGACAGCGGTGGCAGGTGGGTGAATGTGGGGGGGGGATTCAGGTCCTCCTTGCTGTGGGTTCAGTGGCGACAAGTGTATTTAGGGCAGGGGGAGGGCAGCTGCTGCTCCCCCTGTAGATCTTCCATTCCTTCCACCTGTTCTGCTGCGGTGGGTGGGTGCATGGGGGGGTCCAGATCCCCGTCCACCTTGCCAATTATCCTACCCTCTTCAGGCCAGTAATCCTTAACATATGCAGTGGTGGGAGGAGAGGAGTCCGCTCAGGCTGCTGGGTGATGCAGCAGAGGTCCGGACTGAACTATCACTCTGTCCATTTACGTACCGCAGTCCGCCAGTTAGTGAAGCCTGCTTTACATGTACCAACAAATTGTGAAAATTTCAGGTTGTTTCATAAAACATGCCAAAAGTTATTCAGATGTAATAATTTTTTTTCTACATCAAAGCAAACAGCTTATTGTAAAAATAGCTTTATGTGTCATAATGTTTCTAGACCTTTATCAATTGACTTGAAACTTTGCACAACTTGAAGCAGACTTGCACCCAAAAGAGAGAGTTACACTTTAAGGGCTTGTCCCACACTCCTGTTGGCACTTTTCACAAGTGGGGGGAGCAGGTACCGATTTTGACAGATAACTGCTCACACTTCCACTCCGACTGCCTAGGCGATTGAAAGTGGAAGTTCTCCTTCCCTCCCCTCTGTAATCTTCAGGGAAACACAAGACAGGTCCCAGAAGACTGCTTGACCATTCACGATGCGCAGCGCTCCTCATGCATGTGCATTGGGCACCAGGCTGTGAAGCCGCAAGCTGTTACACCAGGTGCTCTTGGTTAAGATGCCAGCACTGATGAAAGAAGACTGTGGGTGAAACCGGCTAGGGTGAGTACACCGCTGGATCATGGGACAGGTGAGTGGTTGTTTTTTTAAAAGTCACAGTTTTTGTAGCTGCTGACTTTTATTTTTTTTCACAGGAGACTGGAACTTCTTTTTAAGTTTTCAGTTTCCCAAAAGTATTCTGGAAGTTTAATGAATTTTGATTTCCCTCAAGGAAAATGAATGACATTAAGCTTGCTTTTTGGGGAGCTTAATGTGGCTTAAAGTACAAAAAAGAATTTGATGATGTTAACCAATTTCCCTTAAACTTCACACAATACAAGACTCTATCTATTACAACATATCCTGAAAATTGCAGGGCATTTGATAAAACATAACAAAAGTTAATTTGATGTAACTATTTTATTCCATTCCTAAAACAAACCTCACATAACACAAAACTCCATTTATTCAACTATATCCTGAAAAATTCAGCACTTTTTCTAAAAAAAAAAGGAGTGAACATTTACAATTTTTTAAACATGACATTGGTGACATGACTTCATATCTCTTAATTTCTGTCAATGTTACCTTCATATTGCAACAAGTTAGACATTTAACAATGAAACTATATAAACCAAAACATGATAGTGATTTTGGAGGAAAACTTCAGTCTGTATCCAATGCCAGGACTCATAGTCAGTGGGCAAGAGGCTAACCTGCAGTTCCCTCCAAAAGCCCTTTCCCAGTTGAGTCTGTCACAGTCCCTATATATATGATAGAAAGCACCATCTGGAAGAAAGAACACATGGCAATTCCATTACACACGAGGTAGTGAGGATAGTAAGTATGTACATTCTAATCCATAGCACCACAGAAATAGTGGACAAAAACAATAAAATACTACTACAATATCTGTACTTTCTGTGATTCTGCATTGGTTAAAAGTTGTTCCAGCGGTGGATTTGGTCATTTACAAGCTTTCCGGAGTCATCGGTAAGCCCGGAATTAATTTAATGTGGCTGATGGCAAGGCAGAAAGTTGAAATAGCCTCCACTCTATGCCCTTGGAGGACTGGAGCGATGTCTGCCGTCACTTCCGCCTCTCGGGCTTAAAGAGATTTTTTTTTTTTTTGGGGGGGGGGGGGTTAAAGTCAGTTTCTTGTTTTTTTACTTTTCAGGGTAAATGAGAGATCTTCAGTATTTTTACACCAGAGATCTCTCAAAGAGGACCTGTCATGCTTATTTATATTACAAGAGATGTGTACATTCCTTGTAATAATAAAAGTGATAAAAAAAAGAAAGGGACAGTGTAAAAAAAAATCAGAATTTTCTAACGCGTTCCATCCCATACAGAAGTGGATGCATATGTAAGTCAGACCCACATATGTAAACAGTGTTCACACCACACGTGAGGGAGGCATCACCACGATCGTTTGAGTGAGAACAATAATTCAAGCCCAAGACCTTATCTGTAACTCAGAACAAAACAAATAACCTGTAAACATTTTTAAAGTGTCGCCTATGGAGATTTTTAAGTACCGTAGTTTGTCGCCATTCCACGAGCATGCACAATTTTAAAAGAATGACAGGTTAGGTATCTATTTACTTGGCGTAACATCTTTCACATTAAACAAAAAAATGTCATTAAAGTGTATTTTTCCCAAAAAAATGTGCTTGAAAGACCACTGCGAAAATATTGTGAAATATAAAATATTGCAACAATCACCATGTTATTCTCTAGGGTCTCTGCTAAAAAAAATATATATGATGTTTTGGGGTTCTAAGTAGTAATTTTCTAGCAAAAAACACTGATTTAAACTGGTAAACAAAAAGTTTCAGAAAAGGTCTGGTCAGCAAGTGGGTAGGGTTTAATAGAAAAGTGGTTTGTCAATATGATGTTCTATATACACAACCTATTTACTCCTACTTGTGTGGGCAGATTGTTTAAGGTAAAGCTATTAAGAGGTTTAAAATTGATAATAAATGCAATGTATATATAGAAATTGACTGTGTAGAATTTAAGTGCTGTAGGTATTTCCTGTATTTACTTTTTGTTTCAGGGGATGTCTCTTCGTGCCTGCTCAAAGTTTCCAAAAAAAGTTTTCTGCTTTGTATATCAGAATATTGTTTTTTTTTTTCAAATAGTAATTGTACCAAAGATTACAATAATTAAATCGGTATATACACTCAGAAAGTAAATCTCATCACCTGTTATGAAAAATCCTTTTCAAGAGTCTTCCTACATTTTGACTTTGCAGGCTTTGCATATATAATTCTTTATTGGTAAAGTGCCAGAATCATCTGTAAACTTTGCGCATTGCTGATCAAATCTCTGTTGGCACAATTCACAGTGAACATGTTGGACTATGAAATCATCAGGATCCTTTGGACGTTCCAACGCACTTCATGATGCCTGAAGATTTTTTTCTTGATTTAGTGAAATCACTAGTTTTTCTAAAATGTTGGCTGAACTTTCCTCGATAACTGATAATTCACACTCTGACAAATGTTCTTTGTAGCCTAAGAGTCTCTCAATATACGTTTTGTAGAGTTTTTTTCTGGAGTCTAGACAGTTTACTTCTTTGTGGCTCACATTTGTGCAGGATGGAGTATATCCATGCTCTTGTGCTGTTTACAGTGCTCAGTGCAAAGTTGCCAACAATTGCACATCCATAAAGGATAACGTAGACACCACAATCATGGCTGTTTGTTGGGGTGCATCGTTCACTGCAATTATCTTCCACTCTTCCATGTCAGATACTTTTCCTGCTACAGTGTAGATGCATTCAATGATTTTCATCAGTCCCCAAGCAGCTTTCTTTGCATTTTCTTTGCTGTAAATAGAATTAAAAATGAGCAGTTCTTTCTCATGCATGTCTCCTACAGCGAGAATCCAGTGATTTCCAGAACCTACAACATCTGTGTTGAAAGGAATGAGAATGACTTCATAGCTAAATATTTTGTTTGCTGCAATGAATTGTAACACTGGGCCAAATGCATTGTTTGCAGCTAGCTGGTAAATATATGTTGGCACACATGTCACAATGTGGGGTTTTTTTTGAAATGTGGATGAATGCAAGTAAAGCTTGGTCAATGATCACATCTTCTAACCAAACTCTAGGAGAAAGGCTTTTGTATATTTCTGGAATTTTTGACCACTCTGGAATACACACATCACAACACAACCAAGAAGGAACTTTTTCTATTTCACATAATGTTGTACCAATATGTGACACATCACTTGTGCTTTGTGCCACTTCATTATCAAATTCACCGGTTGAATCAGAGGATGAAAGTGTAACATCTTGCGGGTTACTCAAAATTTCAGTCAAAGACTGCAAGGAATCGGGGGCCGGGGTGACACAATAATCATAATCCTTTGCCCTTGGCTTTTTTCTTCCAGATTTACTTTTTCCCTCTAGCCCTTTTTCTCATCTGTGAAAGGCTGTATGTCTTCCTTGTGGGAAGAGGTATATTTGTTGCCATCAGAGCTGCATGCTAAAGATTTCTGGCTCATTTGCAAGCTTTGCGTTTTCTCGACAGTGCATGGATTTTCAACTGTTTGACTTTTCACACGTTTAACAATATCTTCAAGGGGAATGAAGGGTGCAATTTCTTTTTTGTCTACTATTTTAGATAAAGGATGGCATCTTTTTCGATTGTAATTACCCAATCCACAATTTGCTCTTTCAAATTCATTCCGAAAAAAAGTCTGCATGTAGTAAAGTGACAGAACCATTGCATCCACAGGGAGCTCTTTTCCATTCATTTTGGGTTTTTAGCATTTTGTTCATACTTTCACTGATATTATTTGTTGCACATTTGCCTTTTAAACGCAGCAAAGTTGTGAGTGATATAGGACACTAAGTGATATTGGATATCATTTTTCAAGTGTGTGTCAAAATAATATTTGAAACTTTCAGTCCAGGATTTGCTGAATTTTTCATAATTATCATTGAATTCAATAGCAGTTTGTGAATCAATCAGTTGTTCGACATGGTCTTTTAAAACTTTGACATCTCGTCCACCCTTTTGTTTTTTCACCCAATATTCAACATCTTTCAGCATGTGAACACGGCAAAGAATAATACTAAGATGTGGGAAGTTCTTTTTCAAAGCCTTTATAATGCCCTTTTCTCTGTCAACAATAATTGGAATTTTTTTATATCTGTCTGAATTCATGCCTAATCTTCTCAACGCCTCTTGCAAAAATCTTTCATGATGGGTCATGAATTTCCGTTCATGCAACATAAAGGCTATAGGGTAAATTGGGTCATTTTCCAGTATTGTATTCCTTTGAACTAAAACTGACAGAAGTCACCCAGCTGAAATGTAGTATCATAACTTACCAGCTGTGGATGGTTATGTTTTATTGACATTTCCAGCACAGAAGAAGACAAAGCTATAATGTCTGGTAGTCCAAGCAACACCAACATGTCTGGAAAAGTGGTAATGTTCCAAATGAATCCATCAAGTTGAAAGGCAAGCTCGTGCAAACTGAATATCTCATCCATGGATATGCACTGCTCTTTCGTTTTTGAGTATAGGGTATTCCGTACTTGTTTTACATTTCTTGGACGATCCACAGGCATGCGATCTTGGTTTTCATCACTTCCCTTTTGGCCGAGTATAGTTTTATATATATTGATTGCATCACGTCCTGTATCATTTTTACTTATATCAATAAATACAGATTTTTTAGTAGGTAGGTAAGGCTTGTCAGTTTTTGAATTCCCATGTTTTGCACCAGTAAAGATCTTTTCATTTCCAAGGTAATGTATTTAGTACTCTGACATAGTTTCACTTCTGTTTTTGTTTAAGCAGTACACATGTCTACGGCACTCTGAAGAGCCATTTTTAAATTCTTGTGTTCTAATATGATACCTTTTTAAAACACTGCCTCCATATTTGCAAAGATTATGCATGTTTGAGCCCTTTTGTTTCCAAGTATATTGGTCAAAACGAAAATCCATATTAGTTATGTCAGAAGCTGGGGATTTGTAGATATAGAATTGATTTGCTTTTGGTAATATTGCTGGATCAGGGGATACATATTCTTTATGTTCTTCAATGCATCTTAACATTGCTTCTGCTTCCTTCAGTGTAAAATCAGTACATCTTTCTCTAAACAATGACATTTTGTAGTTGCTGTTAAGTACAAACCTGTAATAAAACTGTACAGGTGATTATCTGATTCTCTAGAACTGAGTGACCATATGCAGTTCTTCAGACATCTCTCTAGCCCAAAATGCAATACCCTGCTGGTATCCGTTTCATTTTCACTTTAGATTCAACTTTTTAAAGGGGTAGAAAGTAAAATACATTAGTTACATAGAAAGTTTATTTTCTGATTTCCTTCTTGTAATTTATTCTGTATGTATTTCTTCAAAACCCAAGACATTTTCTAAGTAACTTTGTGCAGCTGCAGTCTTGCCTTGTGGAAGATTGCAGGCAATAGATTAATATTTTAATTTATTTTTACACATAAAACAAATTTTAAATATTGGAAACATTTGTTTGGTATAATTCATTTGAAGTGTTTTAAGGCAATTGTTTAATGTTTAGGCACATTATGGCTCATTAAGCACGTAAGGACTGGAAGGAAAACCCTCTTAATGACCATGCCATTTTTTGTGATATGGCACTTCATTACTTTAACTGACAATTGAGTGGTCATGCAATGCGGCACACAAATAAAAGTGATGTCCTTTTTTGCCACATATAGAGCTTTCTATTGGTGGTATTTGATCGCCTCTGCGGTTTTTACTTTTTGCTCTATAAACAAAAACAGAACGACAATTTAGAAAAAAAAATATATTTTTTTACTTACTGCTATAATACATATCCAATTAAAAAAATCAATTTTCTTCATCAATTTTTGCCAATATGTATTCTGATATATATTTTTAGTAAAAAAAAATCCTAAATCCCAATAAGCATATATTGATTTGCGCAAAAGTTATAGCATCTACAAACTATGGGAAAGATGTATGGCGTTTTGTTATTTTTATTTGTTTTTTACTAGTAGTGGTGGCAATCGGTGATTTTTAGCGGTACTGTGACATTGCGGCAGACACATCGGACACTTGTGACACCATTTTAGGAACCAGTGACACCAATACAATTCATTATTTCTGCAGAGTGTTGATATTTTTTATAACAAATCGATTAGTTGTATTGTTTAATTGTCATGTTTATGGATAATTTGTTATTTATGCATGTGTATATATTTGTGATAATGATTCATAATCCAGTCACCAACACACAAGGAATCAACTGATTGGACTAAAAAACTGTAACTAGGATAGATAAATTCCTTTCCACTTGCTCAGTTGCTCACTAATGTAATACAAATGAATTGATATGATCAATTTCAAATCATTCTTATGCCATTACGAGTTGCACTGCTGTTTCATTAGACCTTTAACAAATTAACTAAACTAAGGCTGCCATCTCTTGCGGCAAATAGAACCATCATTTCTAGTTCAAAAGTTTCTCTTTCCTGGATGGACCTGAAATCTCCTTTAAGAACTAAAACATTGAGGTCTCCCACTGTGTGGTCCGGCCACGCGAAGCAATGTCCCACAGGCGTGCCAAAGCCATCCCCTCCATGTTCCCCGATGGCATGTCCGTGCAAATCCATCCCTGCCCGCAACTTTCTTCCCACCTCGCCAACACAGGATCCCCTGCTACACCCTCTGCACTGGACAAGGCACACAACACCACCGGAGGTGCAGCTGCATGAACCGGAGATATTAAAGATCCCTTTTGAGTGTCTGATACTTTTTGATGGATTGATTTGGTTGCACAGTTTGCAGCGTATTTTATTACATGGTTTGCTTCCATTATTTGTGACATCATAATCAGAAGGAAGCCTCCCACTGACCAGTCTATCTCTGAGGCTGGGGGGCCGCCCGAAGGCCAGCACTGGCGGCCAACGGAATACCTCCCTCAGAGTTCCATCCTCTGCCATGATGGGCTGCAAATCTTTGATCACCTTTCTTATTCCCTCCAGTGCTGTGCTGCACGTGGCCACCAGAGGCACACGGCCACCTGCCCTTTTCTCCCTGCACTGAAGTAGATCCTCCCCTCGGGTTCCCAAGGCCGCGCTCATGCTGTTGCTGACAGTTCCGTCCCTGCAACCCTTCCCATGGAAGGAGTCCGCCAGTGTCCCGAGATGTGAATCCCGCCCCCTGGGCCAGAACACACTCTGAGGCATCCAATGGCCTGACCGTGCACGATGGCACGCCCCGCGTGCCGGGGTTCGAAGCTAGAACCGCGGAGGCAGCCGCATCCGCCGCGTGCCCGATCATCCCCGATGCACACCGTGGCATCCAGGAAGTTGACGTGCGTGCCGGAGCACTCCATTTCTAGTTTGACCGATGGATGTAAAGCATTGACCAATGAGTAAAATTGTTTCAGGTACTCCTCACCCTCTGCCCACACAATGAAAACATCACCAACACAGCGACAGCAACTGCATGGTCTCCGTTCCATGCTGTTCAGGAACCCCTCCTTTAGGTCAGCCACAAACAAATTGGCACTCTGGGTTGCCATTCCACTGCCCATCGCTGCACCCACACACCGAAGACAGACGTCCCCATCAAAGGCAAAGTAGTTGTGTGCAAGCACAAATTCAATGAGCTGTGCAACATCCTCAGCAGTGTACCTATGGCCTGGTGAGGATGACAAGGATCTGCGACATGCAGCCAAACCATCCCCGTGAGGGACACCACTACATAGGGATACCACATCCATAGTCACCAGAAGTGTACCAGACGGCAATTGCTGGATGCCGTCGATCCTGTCCAGAAAGTCAGCCATGTCCTGCAGGAAGCCAGCAGCACTCCCGACCAACAGTTTTACATTTTTTTCCACAAAGCCTGAAACTTGTTCGGCGAGTGCACCCATACCCGTCATGATGGGTCCGCCTGGACCTCCGGGCCCGCAGATCTCAGGCAGCACGTAGAAGTCCCCAATCCCTGGATGACCTGGAACCACATCTACAAGTTCTGAATGCAGGTGGGCCGGAAGTGCTCGAATGAGACCCTTCAATTGCCCTGCAAAGTCCCGGGTCGGATCACAATCCAGTCTCCTATAGTAGATGGCATTTTCCAGCTGCCTCTGGCCCTCCCGTAAGTATCTGCTTGTATCCACCACAACAACCGCTCCCCCTCCATCTGCTGGCCTGATGGTGACAGCCCGATTATTGCCCAAATCGTGCACAGCCCCCCGCTCTAGTGGTGAGAGACTGCACAGAATTTTCTTTCACTGGGTGGATATCAGGGATGTAGCTTGCAATCCGAAACTGTCAATATAGGTGTCCAGTCTGGGGCCACGTGCACGTGGAGGTGCGAAGCAGCCGCTCCTCCTCCATGTGCAGCACTCCACTGTCCCAGGACTCCTCCCATTACCGCGGAAACATTCCCCGAGCCCCAGTCTCCCGAAGAACTCCTCCACATCCGACAACAATTGCAAATGATCCAATTCGGCGGCCGGGCAGAATGCAAGGCCCCCCGGAGAGGACGGTCAACTTTGGCTCAGAAAGTTCAAGACTTGACAAGTTGATGACTTCAAGTTCCTCTGCTATATCCACACCCTCAGCCATGCCAGCACCCACACAAGGGATAACCCGGGACTCTGGACCAGACTCCAGGTCACCGACAGCAGGAGGAACAGATGTTGGGTTGCTTCTATGTTTAGGTTGTATCCAAAAAGTTTGCTCTTAGTGTAGCTTCTGAATTATTTTTTGCTTCCCATTCATGCAAGTTTTTGTGTTTTTGTCTTTGTAAAGTTTCCAAATCATTCTTGATTTGGTTCTTGTTGGTAGGGTCCAATGATGTTAGGGTTTCAAACAAAGACTGCTTTTGTATCCTGATAAGTTACCCTTTTTCCATACAGATTGTGAATGAGGTTATTCCTTAATCTCTCGCTGGTCCTTCTGCATAAGGAGAGTTGATTGTATTTACGCAAGGATTTTTAATCCGGAGGACTTGTGGTATGAGGTTCCTCTTTTTGCATCTTGAGAGAAAGAAGAAACTTTTGAACTAGGAATGATGGTTCTATTTGAGACAAGAGATGGCGGCCTTAGTTTGGACGTGGGATTCCTCACTCATTGTCCTGCAGTTTTATCGCTTAAACATCACTGCCTCTGTGGGTGTGGTCTCTCCCCCCTCCCCAGACTTTACTTTTGCTGTGTCTTGTCTTATCTATTCTCTTTCTTCTTCTTTTTTTTTTTTTCTTCCAACTCCAAAACATCTCTTCTAACTCTTTGTGATTAGTACTGCTCTGACCTTGAAGAAGGGGACACTCCCGAAAGCTTGTCCTTAAAATTGTATGTTGGTGCAAATAAAAAAAATATCACAGACAGTACTCAATTGTTTCTGTCACAAGTACACTAATATGGCTACAATCACCTCAAGCAAAAAAAAAAGCACGATTTTTGGTGATTTCAGGTGCAACTTGCATAGACATCTGTGAATGAAGTCCCGCAAGTCACACCTGAAATTGCACTTACCTGCGGCTTTAATATGGTGCTACTTCAAGTGAAGTAACACAATTTCAAAGTCACATTCAGTGTGAACCAGGGCTAATACAGTGATCAGTGATAATACTATGCTCTGTCACTGTAATAATGACACTGGCTGGGAAAAGGCTAAACATCTAGGTTGATTAAGGGGTTTACTGTGTGTTTTTTTTTTTTTTTTTTTCTTACTAAAGATCGATTTACTGTGCTTAGCACGGAAAAGAAATACAGCAATCTGTCCCTCTGTATTGTTGACCAATACAGAGCTCTAGGCTGTGATTTGACACAGCTGATCAGCAGATCTACTGACATACTCCTGGTAGGTAGGTAGGGGCATGCGTGTGCATGCCTGAAATCCGGAAGAGGCCAGTCACTAACGGGTACATTGGAGCATATGTTGCTACCGCCCCTCCGCCGTAAAAGTACTGTGGCAGGTCGGCAACTGGTTAACATTTTAAAAGGGAAGCAGAAGCAGGCAGGAAGGATTTATAAAACATACACTTTTATTTATAGTTTTCAGATGAAGTGCTAACAATTAAACCATTGCAGATTATGCAGTATTATATGTTATTAATTAAAGGGGAAGGGAGAGAGGAGGAGGGGAAGGGGAAGAGAGCTAGAGAGAGAAGGGGGAAGGGGAGAGAGGGAGAGATGGAAAGAGAGAGGGGGGCAAGAGAGGGAGGGGGGAGAGAGGGGAAGAGAGGGAGAGAGAGGGGAATGAGACTCTCAATGTCACTACATACAGTTGTGTTCAAAATAATAGCAGTGTGTTGAAAAAAGTGACTAAAGCTGAAAATCCTTCTAATAGCTTTTATTTCCATCCACACAAATGCATTGGGAACACGACACATTCTATTCCAAATCACAACATGAAGAAAAATACATCAAATTTGTGTTGTTCCTCTAAAAAAATGGAAGAAAAGTGAATATTAGACGGTTCAAAAAAATGGCAGTGTTTGTATTCTTCTTTACAAACTCAAACATTCACTATATAAACTGAGAAATGTTTGAAGATTTTGCTTTCCTTTGAATGACTTCATGAATATTTGGTTGTAGTCGCACTGTTTCTGAGAACTGCTGTACATCTGTGTTGCATGGAGTCCCCCAACTTCTGGCCCCTGTGATCAGGTATTCCAGCCCAGGATGATTGGACCACATTCCACAGTTCTTCTCTATTTCTTGGTTTTGCCTCATAAACAGCATTTTTGATGTCACCCCACAAGTTTTCTATTGGATGAAGATCCGGGGATTGGGCTGGCCACTCCATAACGTCCATCTTGTTGGTCTGGAACCAAGATGTTGCACAATTACTGGTGTGTTTGGGGTCGTTGTCTTGTTGGAACACCCATTTCAAGGGCATTTCCTCTTCAGCATAAGGCAGCATGACCTCTTCAAGTATTCTGATGTATTCAAACTGATCCATGATCCCTGGTATGCGATAAATAGGCCCAACACCGTAGTATGAGAAACATCCCCATATCATGATGCTTGCAACACCATGCTTCACGGTCTTCACAGTGTACTGTGGCTTGAATTCAGTGTTTGGGGGTCGTCTGACAAACTGTCTCCGCCCACTAGACCCAAAAAGAACAATCTTACTTTCATCAGTCCACAAAATGTTGTGCCATTTCTCTTTAGGCCGGTCAATGTGCTCTTTGGCAGATTGTAACCTCTTCAGCACGTCTTTTTTCCAGCAGTGGGACTTTGCGGGGACTTCTTGCAGATAGCTTGGCTTCACATCGGCGTCTTCTAATTGTAACAGTCCTCACAGGGAACGTCACACCTTCTTTCATCTTCCTGGAGCTGATTGTTGGCTGAGTCCGCCCCATTTTGGCTATTCTATCCATTCCAATGGTAGTTTTTCGCTTTCCTCCACGTCTTTCAGGTTTTGTTGCCATTTTAAAGCATTTGCGATCATTTTAGCTGAGCAGCTGATCATTTTCTGCACTTCTTTATGTTTTCCCCTCCAATCAACTTTTTAATCAAGGTACGCTGTTCTTCTGAACAATGTCTGGAACAACCCATTTTCCGCAGAATTTCAGAGAGAAATGCACTATAACCAGCATGTACAACATTTGCTGCCTTCCTTCCTTCAATAAGGGCAATAATTGCCACCTGTTTTTCAAAGAATGAAGGACCTCGCTAATAGAACTCCACACTGCTATTATTTTGAACATGCCCCTTTCAATGAGTGATTCAATGACACAGAATCAGCAGCATGTATGTCATGACTGTTGGGTCTGTTGGATTTCTATGACTCTACTACACCTGCTAGGAAATTATTTGCCATGTAGAAATATCATTTCCACCAAAAACAGTGATTGATCCGGTTAGTGATGTCTGACTGCTATTATTTTGAACACAACTGTATCAAGGCATGACAGGCTCACAGCACAAGGTTATGAAGAAAAGTGATCACTAAAGCCGGTCAGCCTTTCCCATACTCACAGTTGTCAGTAAAGGCAGAGAAGGGCTGTTGGTGCAGAACAGCAGAGGAGGCAGAATTTTCACGGAGGATATTGCAGGTTTGCCAGTGTAGGATGTTCACCTGCTTCCTCCAGCTGCTTGCTCTGCTCAGGCTGCCCCCCCCATCTCTATTGTTCCTCCAGCACAGATTGCCATCCTCTGTCTCTCTATTCCTGGCTCCCCTAATCACTCACAGCTCTCAGACTCTTCCGTAGTCATGGTAAGCAGGGTGGACAATGGAAGAGGTGGAGCAGCTCAGTAGAATAAAGTTGGAGCCTCCTGACTGTGAATTATGCGGCTTTGCATATACGTCACTGGTTGCTAGACACCAGGCGGTCCTAGCAACCAGTGATTTCACTGGGGGACATTGGGCAGCAACTACCAGAACCAGAAAGCTGGTCTTCAAATGATACAACAAACAGAGTATTCTGAGCCAGCTGTGATGCTACCCCAATGTGCAGGCAGCATGGGTTACAGACTCCCTTGGATGCAGCCTTTTAGAGCAGCCCAGGGGTCTATCAATCCAAGGACACCACCTCCGTGGTCAGTACAGACTTGCAGTCTGTGTATCCTGGTTCGCCCACTGCAACAAGCAGGTATGGAAATACATCCCTGCTTGCTGGAGAACAGAGCTGGGACGTACCAAGACCGGTGTCTGATGGAATAGGAGGCATAGCAGCGATCGAACTTACTAGCAGGAAACCACTGTGAATTAAGGGTTTGATTTAAAAATCCTCAGGCTATTTCAGAACAACTACTCAGATAACAAGAAAATGGATTACATATTCAGTGTAGGCAGGAGATAAGCAACATGAACATGTAAAAAAAAGTTTTTACCCAGAGTTCTCCTTTAAATGTGAATAATCTTTAGTCTGTTTTACCAAACAACCAGAAATTTTTATAATATGTTGGCATAGAGAGTCTTCTATTGTATATATTTTGAGGAAATTGGATAACATCCAAGCTCTCTTTTATATTTTAAGCCACAATTCTCCTAAGTACAGCACCCCCCGGACCCTCAAAGGCAGGGAAGGCTGACATTTTGTTTTCGTGCAGATCCTAGGCCAGTGAAGGGATCTGCGATCAAAGAAAAGTTGGGCGCCGGTCAGTTTAAATACATCTTTGAATGCTTTATTGGGGAACTCCATAACTGGGAGATAGGACATAGGGTTTAGAACATTCACGTTAAAACTATATTAGAAAAGAACTTCAGACTCACCAGACCCTTTCAGTATTTCACAGTGCAGAATCAATAGGAGCACAAGCCGGCACTGGTTATTAGAGGAACAGCTGAATATGGATAGTCATGTGATCTTCAATAGGTCAGACAGACTTGCCCCTTAGGTCCATTCTAGTACCAGGTACCTCCAGTAGCCATCCAGCTTCTCTCATTCTCCTCCTCAATCAGCATGTGAGGCCCCTTCTAGGCTTGAGGCCTAGTCAAACCTTTCCCGCACATAAGCATTACCTCCCCAGGCCAAGCCTGGAGGTAGACTGTACTAAGATTGAGCACATATCAATTCTCATAAATATATACAGTGGATATAATAAGTCAACATATCACTGTTACAAAAGTCAGGTTTTTGTGATGTAAGAAAATGAGACAAAGTAAAATAATTTCAGAAAAATTTCCACTTTTAATGTGACCTATAAACTGTACAACTCAGTTGAAAAACATACTGAAATCCTTTCGGTGGAGGGTAGTAAAAATAAAAGACTAAAATAATAAGGTTGCATAAGTGTGCACACCCTCAAATTAATACTTTGTTGAAGCACCTTTTCGTGTTATTACAGCATTCAGTCTTTGTGGGGAGGAGTCTATCAGCATGGCACAGCTTGACTGAACAATATTTGCCAGCTCTTCCTTGCAAAAACTTGTCAAATCTGTCAGATTGATCTGAAATTTTCAGAATATGTTGACATAGATAGTCTTCTAATGTGTAAAGTTTGGGGGAGATTGGTCAACATCTAAGCTCTTTTTTGTACGTTAAGCCACATTAAGCTCCCCAAAAAACAAGCGTAATGTCCCCCATTTTCTTTGTGGAAGGCTGAAATCTATGAAACTTCTAGGACATGTTTGGGACATTGAGAACTTGGGCTGTGCAAAGATTCAAGTCAATTGATTGAGATTTAGGCACATTATGGTATGTTAAGCTACATTAAGCCATTTTCACATTAAATGTTTTAGTCTGTCCCTATGGACTGCAAAACCATCAAAATAAATAAAATGTATTTACAATAAGTCACTTTACAAACACTAACAATCTGATTAAGAGGTTGGCACAGACACTGAATGTTTCTTTACAATGACTTGCTTCGGATATTCTGCTAAAGCCTTGGTATATACAGTATATTAAAATAAACAAATACACCCCCCCCCCCCCATAGACAGCATAACCATTTCTAACTAATGTGCAGACCGTAATCTTCGCTTTGCGTTCTCCTGGAGAAAGAGGAAGTGTGGAAATATATAAGCATGTGCCAATACGGTCTACAGAAAAGAAAAAAAATAGTTTTTAAAAATGTGGTTTTTTGTAGGAGAAATACAGCAGAAACGATTGCAATTTACCTAAACAAAAATCACCAGGAGAATAATACTCTATACAATGTACCTCAGAAGCTATAAAGTGGAACACTGTGAATAGATTGCTTCAAGATGGATGCTGACTCATATGTGATGTCTGTTTGACCAAGATGGCGTCTACCTATGCTGGAAGGTGAGTCCAATGATGAATCTCTGCCATAGATAATGGGTGTGTGAGGTATCCCTTCTGTCTACCTGATTTACCATATTATTGCAAAAATAACACTCATAAAAGCCACCTAGAGGGTGTGACCTTCTCATTGGTAGCCAAGGTCACTGGTTACCGTTTGTATAATCAAGCGATAAGACATGACCTCCAGATGGCACCCTGGGATTAGAAATGTATATTTCCTGGATTTATCTGGGAAAATATTAACTAATCTGTAGGGTAAATTAATCCTTTCATATATTCTAAAAAATCTAGAAGGCCTTCATCAATACTATTAGTGTTGCAGCATTTTAAATGGAAATTTTTAGCTAAAGAGATGGCAGTGATCCATAATAAAAATCTCAACTATCCACAATAATAATTTGTACACTTTAAACCACTACTTGAGAATGGCTACATTATAACACACTATATATATATATATATATATATATATATATATATATATGAAATGTTAAAGATTTAAGACACAGGCTATATAAGTGTTTTGTGTAAATTAGAAAATAGTCCTAGAATAGACAATACTAGTTAAGACCATTAAAAAGATAGAAACCAAAATCAACCATTAAGAAACCATCTTTCACCGGTTTTACTCTTCTAGTTTGATAAAAAATTGAACTACTACAAGTTACTGCACTAAGCATATACAGTGGGGATGGGAAGTTTGGGCATCCCAGCTAAAAATTTGTATTAATGTGCATAAAGAAGCCAAGGAAAGATGGAAAAATCTCCAAAAGGCATCAAATTACAGATTAGACATTCTTATAATATGTCAACAAAAGTTAGATTTTATTTCCATCATTTACACTTTCAAAATAACAGAAAACAAAAAAATGGCGTCTGCAAAAGTTTGGGCACCCTGCAGAGTTAATATCTTGTACTGCCCCCTTTGGCAAGTATCACAGCTGGTAAACGCTTTTTGTAGCCAGCCAAGAGCCTTTCAATTCTTGTTTGAGGTATCTTTGCCCATTCTTCCTTACAAAAGTCTTCCAGTTCTTTGAGATTTCTGGGCTGTCTGTCACGCACTGCTCTTTTAAGGTCTATCCATAGATTTTCAATTATGTTGAGGTCATGAGATTGTGAAGGCCATGGCAAAACCTTCAGTTTACGCCTCTTGATGTAATCCCCGTGGATTTCGAGGTGTGTTTAGGATCATTATCCATTTGTAGAAGCCATCCTCTCTTTAACTTCAGCTTTTTCACAGATGGCATCAAGTTACCATCCAAAATTTGCTGAAATTTTATTGAATCAATTTTTCCTTCTACTCGTGAGATGTTCCCTGTGCCACTGGCTGCAACACAACCCCAAAGCATGATTGATCCAACCCCATGCTTAATAGTTGGACAGAGGTTCTTTTCATTCAATTCTGTGCCCCTTCTTCTCCAAACGTACCTTTGCTCATTCCGGCCAAAACGTTCAATTTTAACCTCATCAGTCCACAGAACTTGTTTCCAAAATGCATCAGGCTTGTCTATATGTTCATTTGCAAAGTTCAAATGATGATTTTTGTGGTGAGGACGTAGAAGAGGTTTTCTTCTGATGACTCTTCCATGAAGACCATATTTGTACAAGTATCTCTTTCTAGTGGAATAGTGTACCACAACTCCAGTGTCGGCCAGATCTTTCTGGAGGGATCGTGCAGTCAAATGTGGGTTTTGAATTGTTTTTCTCACAATCCTGCGAGCTGTTCTGTCTGATATTTTTCTTGGTCTTCCAGATCTTGCTTTAACTTCCACTGTTCCTGATGACTGCCATTTCTTAATTACATTCCGAACAGAGGATATTGACATCTGAAAACGCTTTGCTATCTTCTTATAGCCTTCTCCAGCTTTGTGAGCGTCAACTATTTTCAGTTTCAGTTTTCTAGACAACTGCTTAGAAGAACCCATGGTGCTGATTGTTGGGGCAAGGTCAGATGAGTCTGGGCATTTAAAACCTTTGAGATTGACATCACCTGGTCTTCCCAGACGATGATTGAGAACAATCCATGACACTGGCAGGTCTCAGCTTTGCAAAGGGGGCAGTACAAGATATTAACTCTGCAGGGTGCCCAAACTTTTGCAGACGACATTTTTTTGTTTTCTGTTATTTTGAAAGTGTAAATGATGGAAATACAATCTAACTTTTGTTGACATATTATAAGAATGTCTAATCTGTAATTTGATGCCTTTTGGAGATTTTTCCATCTTTCCTTGGCTTCTTTATGCACATTAATACAAATTTTTAGCTGGGGTGCCCAAACTTTCGATCCCCACTGTAATAGATGTTCTTGACAATATATTAACAATAAACAATTTAAAATATTTAGTAGCAAAATGCTAGAGGGATTTAGTTCCAAAAGAGGGGTATTCTCTCTGTATGCTTTGCCATGCCTTTAATAACAAATAGAGATGTGATTTTGGTTTATTACAAATTAAAATTCTGAATAAATTTGTTCAGAGATTCAGATTTATCCAAATCTTTGATTCCCAATAGTAATGAATTTCAACAAATCTGAAATACCGTATTTTTTGCTCCATAAGACTAACTCCCCCCCCCCCCCCCCCCAAAAAAAAGGGGGGAAAATATCAGTGCAACTTATGGAGCGAATATGGAGTGGCTGGTCCAGTATTGCTGCCGCCGTGTCAGAATACCAGGCCGGCCGCTCAGCACTTCTCTGCAGCAGGACCTTACCTGTTCCTCGGTCCAGCGCTGTACAGTTTTCCCGCGCCAGCATCTTTAGTGTGGGCACCTGGCTGTCACAGCGCATGTGCGAGAAGCGCTGCGCTTTGTGAGTGTCCCTTCATCTTCTGGGACACATGACAGGTCCCAGAAGATGCCGGACCATTCACAAAGCGCAGCGCTTCTCGAGTATGTGCAGTGGGCACATGGCTGCGCCGTGTCAGCATTTTGGATGTTTTCTTTCCAGCTTTTTTTCATGTATTTGAGGACTTCAGTACAGCAAACATCCTTCATATCCCAGTGGGAATCTTTCTCCATGCTTCAGGAGAATTATTCATTTTGAAATTTTTTGTTTTGCCAGTCAACAAAGTTTGTTTATTATTCAAAAATTGCCACGGTCCATGGAAATTCCCCTGCAAGAAAGAATGTAGATGACACCAAACCCCCAGACATCGAGGGTGCCATCTACCACCAGTCCACCTGAAATGGTCACGTCACACATTTCTGGGGCCATGTAGGATTTGCTGCCACACCTGGATGTTATCACTTTCCCTCTGACCTTTAGCAAGGCCAAAGTCTGTGATCGTGATGCATTGGCACTCCTTGTCAAACACCAAAACATTTTCTTGCTTCAAATCTGTGTACCAGTACATTAAGTGGGGGGGGGGGTGTCACATGAAATAAGACAATGAGTAAAGAGGAACAAACCAAGTGAATGGAAAAGAGGGGGGGAAAAGGGGGATTGGGAGGTCTTGTCCCACTTTTACTCTCATTTGCCTCATAACCGCCAAGTCAGTATATACTATGAGAGCACTATGTAACAGATATTGTTTTGGTGTAAAATCTAAAGTATCAGTTGTGACGTACAATTGTGTCGTGTACAATTTGCCAGAAAGGACTGAATGAGTCACAGGCCCACCAGATATGTAGCATGGTGCCCATTGCAGAGCTACCATCTCCTCCAGCAAATATTTGGGATTGAGGGGGAGAATTTGTGAGGAATAGCAGGAGTCCTGTACCACTGTGTTCACATTTTGTAGCAGTTTTCCTGGATTACTACATTTAGGGGGCTTTTGTGGACACGCTTGTTGATTGTTTTCCATACTTCACCCGATAAGGAATGTTGTAATTCACTTTCCCACACTTGTCGGGTGCAATCCAGTAGTGTAGGCACTGCTTGGGTCAACATATTAAAGTGCTGAAATAAGGTGCCTTGAGTAGTTTAAGGCAAAGGCTTTCATATTGTGTAAGGGGCCTAGAATACAGTTTTGGCTGTAGCTGAACAGGATAAGAAGTGACGTAGTTGAAGATACGCCCAAAATGGTAAGGCACCTTGCTGAGAACTTAGTTGAGCATGAGTAACAAGTTTAGTTTTGGAACAGAAATGGTAGGAAGTGGTCCGATATGCTTGGAAAGAAATCAGAATTGCCTCATACTGACGGTAAAGGACCCGGTTTTGAAGAAAGAGAGCAGATGATTTGCAAGCCTGTCTAAAACTGTTTAGGGTAGGGACAATCAGAGGGTGATTCAGAAGAGCGGGAGGAGTGCAACTGAGTGGAGCCAGGGCAATAAGTGGAGTGGTGAGATACTATAGGAATTTTCCAACGGAATCCATGCTTTCTTACAAGAATGAACATTCCAGTCAACTCTGGTAAGCACGCGTTGTAGTGCTTATAGAAATACAGGAGGCTGATCCATCCTTTACGTTTTGGTAAGGTATAAATATTTAATACGTGGAGATTTCTGCCGGATGAAATATAAACAGCATCTTTTATATGTGGAGAAAGAGTGGTGGAAGGTGGATTGGAACAGTCTGCATGGGACAATGTACTTTAATTATGGCTGAGCGTCCAAAACAAGACAAGTTGAGGCTTCTCCATTGCTTAAGATCACTTCAAACTTTTTCTATCATAGTTTGGAAATTGCTGTAGTAAAGTTCAGAGAGATTGGCCGGAATTTGAATTCCAAGGAAAGTAAAAGCATTTTTCTTACAAGTGAAGGGGAAATGTTCCTGCAATGAGTAAGCAAATATGGAGGGGAAAGAAATATTTAATGCACATGACTTTGTATAATTAATTTTGAAGTTTATTTACCTAAAGAATGTTAGATTACTAAGGAGATTAGGCAGGGATGTGCAGGGTTCAGTTAAAAATAGGAGCAAATTCTTGGCAAAGGCCACCACTTCATACTCTACATTCTTCAGCATGAGACCTTTGATATCTGGGTTAGCACGCAGCCCATTCAGGAAAGGTTCCAGGGTCAATACGAACACCAATGGTGAGAGGGGGCATCCTTGGCATGTGCCATTTTTAATGGGGAAAACATTTGACAGGTGGCCATTGTGTCTCACTTTTGCTGATGGAGCAGAGTATAGCGGTAAGATACTAGTACACATTCATGGGCCCGAGCCGAATGCCTGAAGCCCTGCTACCATATAACCCCAGGCCACACAGTCAAATGCTTTCTCAGCATCAAGAGAGTGGAAAGCCCTGATGGAATCCATTCGAAAGCCAGTGATGTAGAGTAAATTGCATTTATGGTATTATCCCTCACCTCCCTGCCAGGTGAAAATCCTACTTGATCAAGAGGACAGGTGATAGTCTGTTAGCCAGCATTTTGTCATACAACTTCATATCCAGGTTTATTACAGAGATTGGCTTGCAGCTAGATGGTTGAGTCAGATCCTTGCTCTCTCTTGTCAAGACTGTAATGTGAGCTTCAAGTAGGCATTCTAAAGAAGCCTGTGAGGTAGGGAGTTTAGAGATTGCAGCAAATGCAGAAGTAGGACTGTGCAAAGTCACTTGTATTATTGGAGAGTGAGACAATCGGGTCCTGGGTTCTTTGAGCAGCCATTTTATATTATAAACCCCATTCTTTTCTTTTCTTAAATCAAACAAAAAACTAAAAACATGGCCATTGTTAATCTACTTACAGAAAAGAGACCTTTTTACGGGATGAAACTGACCATTCTTCCAGAGACTGAGCTGTACATTCATATGGTAAAAAAATAGGTCAGTGGGGTATTAATAGCCATAGCAGACCACATGTCTATGGGGCCCTGGGGTAGGAGGGGGACCTTTTTTTTTTTTTAGGGAGGTTGTGAAGGATAGTAAGCTGTAAAGCTTCCAGCACAGAAGGTCTGAAGTCCAGACCTCAATATCATCACTGGTCACCGGTCCTCCTCTGTGCAGTAAGAGGTGTTTGCTAATCTGTTTTAGCAGTGTAGATTTATTGCTCTCTGAATTTTTTTACAGACTGACATTTGACCCTGTATGTGTAATGGAGTCACCAGTTCCAGAGATTTTCCTCTGCTAAGACCTCATAGGTTATTTATTATTACTGTTACAGCTATAGTTCGCTAGAGAAATATGTCATAGATTGGGGAAATAAAAACCACAAACTTCCAGAAATTAACTACTTATTCAATAGAGGGAGACTACACACTGGCCCCATACTTGGAGATGCTATCAAAGCCTGTAAATTGAATAACGATGGCACAGACAGACCTACAAGCCCAGGGAGAGTAGACTGTGCAATTATTGTGACCAGCGGTCCTGGAGGATGAGACACATTTCCTACTACAGTGCCCTAGGTACTCATCAGTGAGGGACACTCCCTTCCAGACAAGGCCTGGACAAGGGGTGGGTAGGAGGGGCAGATGCCCTGGGCACTGTGGTATCATGTGAGGAGAGGGAGCACTACAAGTAGATTGGGGGAGGGTATTTGAGTTGTGGGAATTTGGGGGAGTGGCAGGGGGTAAGAATTGTTGTTGGAGGAAAAATTTGGAGAGTGGCGATTTTGTATTAGGAGGGTGAGAGGATTTTTTTCAAGAAAGGGATATTAATTTTTCTAGCACAAATCCTTTTTTTCAAACTCCAAATCCCCCTTTCCCCCAATCGCCCATCCTAACACAAACTCCCCCTCCCCCCCCCAAAAAAAAATCGCCTCAGCACAAATCCTCTGCCCCTATATTAATTTTTCTATGAGGGGATTGTTTTATTGGGGGGATTTGTGCTAGGAAGAGGGTTTTTTTTTTTTTTAAATGGGGGCTGGGATTTGTGATGGGGCATAAGGAAAGAGGATTTGAGCCAAGGGGGAATCCTAGCTTGTAAGCTCAAGAGCAGGGCCCTCGAACCCCTCGTGTATTGTATTGCTACTGTCTTGTCTCATGTTCTGTCCCCCACTATAATGTACAGCGCTGAGCATACCCTTTGGTGCTATATAAATACTGTATAATAATAATAGAGGGTAAGGGGGGGATATTTGTCCTGGTAGGGAGCTGTACAGTTGCAAGAAAAAGTATGTGAACCCCTTGGGATTACGTGGAGTTTTGCATGAATTGGGCATAAAATGTGCTCTGACCATCATCTAAGTCACAACAATAGAAGAACACAGTCTGCTGAACATAATACTACACAAACATTAGATGTTGCCATGGTTTAATTGCACATAACATGTAAACATTCACAGTGCAGGGAGGAAAAAGTATGTGAACCTTTGGACTTAATAACTGGTTGACCCTCCTTTGGCAGCAATAACCTCAACCAAACGTTTCCTGTAGTTGCAGATCAGACCTGCACAACGATCTGGAGTCATTTTGGACCACTCCTCTTCACAAAACTGTTTCAGTGTAGCAATATTCTTGGGATGTCTGGTGTGAATGGCTCTCTTAAGGTCATGCCACAGCATTTCAATAGGGTTGAGGTCAGGACTCTGACTGGGCCACTCCAGAAGGCGTATTCTGTGCTGTTGCAGCCATTGTTTTGTTGAATGACTTGTATGCTTTGGGTCATTGTCCTGTTGCATCACCCATCCTCTGCGGAGCTTCAGTTGGCGGACAGATGGTCGTACGTTTTCCTGAAAAATGTCTTGATAAACTCTGGAATTCATTTTCCCATCAATGACAACAATCCGTCCAGGCCCTGAGGCAGCAAAGCAGCCCCAAACCATGATGCTCCCTCCGCCATGTTTCACAGTGGGGATGAGGTTTTGATGTTGGTGTGCTGTGCCTTTTTTTCTCCACACATAGTGTTGTGTGTTCTTCCCAAACAACTCAATCTTGGTTTCATCTGTCCACAGTATATTCTGCCAGTAGTACTGTGGAACATCCAGGTACTCTTTTGCAAACTTCAAACGTGCTGCAATCTTCTTTTTGGCCAGCAATGGCTTCCTCCGTGGTGTCCTCCCATGTACTCCATTCTTGTTTAATGTTTTCCTTATTGTAGATGTGTCAACAAAAATGTTAGCATGTGCCAGAGATTTCTGTAGGTCTTTAGCTGACACTCTGGGATTCTTCTTTACCTCATGCAGCATTCTGCGCTGTGCTCTTGCAGTCATTTTTACAGGACGACCACGCCTAGGGAGAGTAGCAACAGTGCTAAACTTTCTCCATTTGTAGACAGTCTGTCTTACCGTGGACACAGGAACATCGCGGCTCAAGGAGATACTTTTGTAACCCTTTCCAGCTTCATGCAAGTCAACAATTCTTGATCGTAGGTCTTCTGAGAGCTCTTTTCTGCGAGGCATGGTTCACATCAGGCAGTGCTTCTTGAAACCAGTAAACCCAAATCAGGTGTGTGTTTTTTAAGGGCAGGACAGCTGTCAGCAACACATCCAATATCATCACACTGATTGGAGTCAAGGTTGGCTCACTCCTGGCTCCAATTAGCTCTGGGAGAAGTCATTATGCTAGGGCCTCACATACTTTTTCCTCCCTGCGCTGTGAATGTTTACATGTTATGTGCAATTAAACCATGGCAACATCTAATGTTTGTGTAGTATTATGTTCAGCAGACTGTGTTCTTCAATTGTTGTGACTTAGATAACGTTCAGAGCACATTGTATGCCCAATTCATGCAAAACTCCACGGAATCCCAAGGGATTCACATACTTTTTCTTGCAACTGTATTTGTACTAGGAGGAAGGTAAACGTATGGATTTTTATTTTGGGGGATTGATTTTTGTGAACAAAAAATGCTTTTACATCTTGGGGGGGGCACAATTTAGCATGTTTGTCCTGGGCTTTAGATAACCCTGTCCCAGAGACTCTCAGCTCTCCACATTCTACTGGGAAAAAAAAACAATCCGGAAAATCACTCCACAATATGCCACATACACAGAGGGACATGAAAAACTGAGGACTTATCCTCCGTGTACTCACCCCCCCCCCCCCCACCCTCCCGCTTTGTTGGTCTTACTATAACATTGCCCCTGCCTTCCCACCCAGCCCATATGAACTCCTCAAATGCTTTGGAAATACTAAAATGTATTTGAATTTAACTAAAATGAGAGAGTGATGGGATAGGAGAGGGGGGATAGAGTAGAGATGGGGAAAGAGAGAACAGGGAGGAGGAAGATGGATAACAAAGGAGAAGAAAGGGGGCAGGAGGAGTGACAGAGGAAAGGGAAGAGTTTGGAGGGGGAAAGAGACCTAGAAAGTTGAAGGAAATAGAGTATAGTAGAAAAAAAAGGGGAGAGGAAGGGATGGAAAGAAGAAAAGAGAGGGGAAGGAAGTGAAGGGGTAAAGAGAGGGAAAAGGGAATTGGTATGGGAGGAGAGAGAGGAAGAAAGGGTAGTGAGGGGAGAAATAGGGGAGTGGGATAGAGAACCTCTAATGAGATGAATACAGAGTCACATCTGCCCTTCCATTCTGAAGACTCTATGTACCTGACTGTCCTACACAAGTCTGGTGGATTTGTTGATTAAGAAAGTTAATTGATTAAGAAAGTTTAATTGATTAAGAAAGTTGATTACCCAATTCACTGTAGACATGGCAAAGTCGTTGGCTTACGAATAATTATCTTTTACACATTACAAAGTACGGCATGTCATTCTAAACCTGGCTAACAGCACTGCTTGGAATTTTAGTGCAACAACCCAAACATGAATTTAAGAGCTCAATGGACTTCTGGCAGGATCAACATGTATTTTACTGTACAAAGAAAAATCAAAAGCACCACCCAGTGCATTGGAAGTGTAACTACTCCATATGTACAAGTTACATCCCCCATGTACCAGGCAGGGATCTTGATCATCCATTGGGGATAATCCAGACTTGTCATCTAAACAAATTAAAGAAATATTGTTAGAACAAAATATAGAAATTATCTGTGAAATGCAAACCTGAACTGATCAGATGCAGTTTGTCATTGTAAATTTCATTTTCATAAGGACAACTTCCCTATAAAATAACTGAATATCCTACAGTAAATGCTATATTATATGAAATCCATATGAACTATAATATTAGACTCAGGCTTTATAGGTGTTTTGATCAAATTTCTTCTTTACTCAATATCTACCTCTGCACCAACATGTAAAGAGAATTCATTGTCAAACACGATTGGTGCCTCTGCCATGTCATCCTTGGGTGGCTCTGGAGTCATCTGCAACTGGGATACAGAAGAAGGTATGCCAGAGGCTACCTTTGGTCAATGCTTCTAGAGGATTATAAATCTGGACATTGTTTTTCCAGTCAGCAAAACCTTTTATATTTTTCATCAACTGGAATGACATCCTTCCATGGAAGTTCCCCTGAAAGTAAACCAATAGATGACTTTTCCAAATGCCCACACATCAAGGCTGCCATCCACAACCAGGCCATCTGAAGTGTCAATTATGTACATTTCTGGAGCCATGTAGGACACAGTGCCACAATGGACTTTAATCACTGTCCCTTTGACCTTTAGCAATGCCAAAGTCTGTGAGCTTGATGGAATAGCAGTCCTGATAAAACACTAAAACATTATCTGGCTTCACATCCATGTGTACCAGTCCTTTCTCCGCAATGAATTCAAGAGCACTTGAGATCTGCACAGCACACCCTCTTCACTGCGTCTTTTGGAATTCCCACCTAATAAGAGAAATTCATAATATTTTTTTAGAAACAAATGTATAGCTATAAACTTTTTTTTTTTTACATATCTATGTACATGACCAGACCTCAATCGTCTGACTTGTCCAGACAGATCCATCCTAGGAACTATTAAGACAATTTTAAGATTTCAATGGAACTAATTCTATGAAGCAAAATATTCAAGTGCTTTTTTTTCCCTCAGAAATGGGTGTCTGCAATTATCTGGGTGTCTGGTGAAAAAGGTGTCTGATATTGTCTCTAACTTATGAAAGGTAACTGCAAATTATCCCCTATTAATACAGACTTTTTAAGACAGATATTTACCTGCTCAAATATGACACCAGGACACAGATGTTTGGTCAAATGATTTCCATTTCTGCCCCAACAAACATTATTAACTGGTCATCCACCAGTATTAATGGGCATAATGCATTATCCTGACATTGACCTGGTATCTCCTTATACTGAGAGCCAGATCTGTGTAATGAAATTTACAAGACATGGAGCTGAGATCCAACTCTTTTCTTTCAAGATGGTTGCTTAGGGAGTCTTTTGGATACAAGATGGCCAGTTAGAGGTCTGTTTTCCAGCTTTCTCCCATGTAACAGAATATTTCAGTCGATTTGCTCCTCTCACTGCAGCCTAAAGCTAAGACACCTAAACATTCTCCAAAGACACATGGACAGTTTTCTCCATGATACTGGGGGGGTCATCACAATGTTTGATTTGCCAGGTAACAAATCTGCTGAATTCCTTGTCTTTTGGCATGGCCACCTTCCAGGGAAGTCCTCCTGTGATCAGGAAGTAGAAGAGCACTCCAAAACTCCATGCATCCAGAGTGGAGTTTACAGCCAGCTCTTCCTTACCAGTGAGTTCACACACTTCAGGGGCCATGTAGGAGGTACTGCCCGCCTTGAATCTAATCACTGTTTCTTTGATACGAGCAAGACCAAAGTCGGTGATTTTCACACAATGATATTCCTGGTCGAATACCAAAACATTTTTAGGTTTTATGTCCATATGTACAAGTCCCATCTCTGCCACAAATTTCCAGAGAACTGGAAATCTGCATTGCGCATCTCTTAACTTTGACTTCTGGAAGTCAAACTTAGAATATACAAACAATAAGTTACTCTTCTGAAATATTTAGAAATTACTAAATGTTGAATAAATTTGAATCACTTACATAGGGTAATGAGAGAGAGAGAACAGGTCACCAAATGGTGCCACGTCCTGGGAAAAGACAAAGTAGTCTTGGGTCTTGAAGGCCATGCCCAAACTCCAGATGTTGGAATGAGATGAAAAGTAGGACACACTGAACTCCATCAGAAATTTCTTTTCACTTGTTCTCTTTTCCAGGATCTTCAATGCTATTCTCTGATCTGTAAAAAGGGAATGTTCAATATACATTAACCACAACTTGTGTTACATAAATTGAATCAAATGAAAACATCCTGAACACAAAATAATTGGTCACACTTACTCGATTCTTTGTCCTTCACTAGAAGCTCTGACCCGTATTCTCCAAGTTCTTTAATAAAGTGGATTTTTTCATCTATGTCTGCCACAGATGCTCTGATAAGGAAAAAAGTCCATGCAGGAGGATCTCCATGTTATGATCAGAAGCCATTTTGATCTGGATAAAAGAGAACAATTTTTGACTCTGCTTTCCAAGGTAAGGATGGAGTGCTAGCAGTGTACCAAATGCAATATCTCCTGCGCTCCGGGACCCAGGCCGGTGGTAAGTAGATGGAATCAAACTCCAAAAAGGAAGGGACCACCGGAATAGACAAGGTCGTGCAGCTCCACATCAAGGCTGGGGAAGCCCAAACAAAACTGTGAAGGAGAACAACAAAAGAGAAGCGCACCAACCTTGCGCATTACCTCAGTAACCAAAAATTTATTGAATAAAAGAATGGTACTCACAAACAGTGAATAAAAACAAGCATGTAAGTCCTCAAGGGGACTTTAAAGGCAAGATGCCAATGCGAATCCCGTCATGTGTTCCCATTTCAGTCTGGAGGCATAAATGGGAACACACACTCAGTCCAGTCAGCTCTGAGGAAGAAGGCACGTCCTTCGAAACGCGTCAGATGTACTGAGTGGCTTCCTCTGACGGGATTCGCATTGGCATCTTGCCTTTAAAGTCCCCTTGAGGACTTACCTGCTTGTTTTTATTCGCTGTTTGTGAGTACCATTCTTTTATTCAATAAATTTTTGGTTACTGAGGTAATGCGCAAGGTTGGTGCGCTTCTCTTTTGTTGTTCTCCTTCACAGTGCTAGCAGTGTACACCAGAACACCAAAGGCCAACACATCAATGCTTAGGGGCAGCAGCAATTCCCCATGTTTTAGGCTACACATTTCAGGAGCTGTGTATGGAATGAACCCGGACGTAGATAGTGCTTGAGTACTCTGGAGCTTTGCGAGTCTAAATCTGCTAGTTTGATCACATTGCATTCAAAGTCCATCAGCAGAATATTGTCCAGCTTGGATGTCCTGACAGCAAATGCCTTTGCAATGCATGAAGCCCAATGTATTCACTATTTGTGGAACACGGTCTTACAATATCCCATTTAAACCAACCTGTAGAGAAAATGATGAATCATTAGACATCAATATGGTAAAATGTTACCCGACATAAGAAACCCATCGCATCCCTTGCACAGGGAAACCTAAAATATGTAAAATGAATACAGTAGGAATATGCAAAGCACACATAATTGGAAGTTAGATGTCACCGGATCCATCGGAAGCCAACTTGATCCATTTTAATCTTCAAACTGAGCAAGTCACACACCTAAAAACAAGCTTTATTAATATGTCCCACCAACTCAATGAACGGGGTGAATATTCATTAAACCTCACAAAAGCTTTAAAGAATACAAGGACAGAGATCATAAGCTAACCTAAAGATCATTCAATTGTTGCTAAAAATTCACATTTTGTCTTTTTTTTTTTTTTTTTTTTTTTTTTGATTGAAGGTTTCCAGCTGGCGCCACCTCCGGGATAAACACATAGTCACTGCTGGTATGAAAGGGTATTTTCTGGGTCATGATGTGTGAAAGGCAGCTGAGGGACATTCCATATTCCACCAAGAAGTTGTCCAGTGAAATTGTGTCTTTGGTTTCACAGCCACTAACTGATCGGTCAAAGAGAGACAATCGGCAATTGCTATCATTGTGAACTCAAAACAGAACTAAATCTGTAGAGGGTCCCCAGAGCGATGACCATAACCTGTAGATATTGTACTAGCACATTACGGCAGACTTGCTCACTACAGTTTGCTTTCCTCCAGCAATGTAAGGTCTGCAATCCTCCATGTTGCTCTGTCACCACAACCTTCTCCTCTGGTCTTCTTCCAGCCATTACGTGGCGACTGATGTCAATCCTGCACATGCACATTATAACTGCTTCATCCTCCGTATATTACCAATGCTGGGCTTTTATTTTTCATCCAGAAGAAAGACAGGTCTCTTCTATCCGAAACGTTACCTGCTAGCTTTATCTTTTTTGTATGTAGTTTAGTTTTGTCAGTTTAAAAGCACCACTGATACTGCAAATGTGATTACTTTGCAGGAATTAAGGCAGAACTACCTGTATCTGAGCACCACAAACCAAAAGCACTATTTAATTTTTAATTTTCAAAGCAGCTGGCTGATGGGCTCATTAGCCCCTTGTGTGCTCCTAATTGCACCCCCCCCCCCACTACTCCCCAACATCTCATATTGTGTCCAGCAGCTCCAATAATGTGGAATATATCTGGTGACATCACCCTTTTGGTAACAACCATTGCTTCCTTATTTAATAGCTGTAGCACATGGGTGTCAAACTGGCGGCCCTCCAGCTGTTGTGAAACTACAAGTCCCATTGTTCTAACTAGGTACTGTTTTCCACAATTGCATTCTAAAAGGTAAATAGGAACTGTGACAAGATATGGTAGACTGGATATCATAGGACCTACCAGTTGTGTTTGAGCGGAAGGTTTTAATAGTATTTTTGTGGATACCATTGCAAACGCACATCATGCATCTATTGCATGGGAAAAATCCTTTTCTGTTACGAAAGCTAAATGTTGGTTGTTTCGGAGGGTTGACAATATTGGGAGCCAATTTATTTCTCAACGAAGGTGCTTTCCGGTATGTGATCTCTGGGTGTTCTGGTAAGACCTTACCCAATACCGGATCATTTCTGTGAATGTTCCAATTTAATTTTTGCTATTTCTCTGTTGCATTAGAAAAATTGGTTATGAATGGACAAAATCTTTCGATTTGAGCCTTATTTTGTAGAGTGAGAAGATTGGCTCTATCCATACCAGCCACCTTACTGATTTCAGCATCCAGTGTATGGCTGTCATAACCCTTTTCCATAAATCTTGTTTTGAGTATATTAGATTGTATAGTGTAATCATCCAAATTATCACAATTTTGACGTATACGGAGAAATTGGCCCCTAGGGATATTGTCCAACCATCTTGGTAGGTGGCAACTGTCCTTGGGTATATAACCGTTTCTATCAGTACTTTTGAAAAATGTTTTAGTTGTAATTCTAGTACCGTCACTGAGGAGAGTAAGATCAAGAAAATTAATGTTGCTGTAACTGTACTGAAAGGTAAGTTTGATCAAGTTGTTATAGTTGAGAGCAACAAAAAAGTTCTGTAGCGAGAACTCATCACCTTCCCAGAGTAACAAGATGTCATCTATATAGCGACGGTAGAAACGCAAGTATGGCCATTCGAGAGTAGATCATGTCCTCCTCCCATCTGGACGTGAAGAGCTTGGCCAAACTTGGTGCAAATTTGGCACCCATGGCTACGCCTGTAATTTGCAGACAATGTTTGTCATTGAACCAGAAGTAATTATGCTTCATGACGAAGTCTAGTAAATCCTAGTAAATTTTCAATGCAACATAGAGAACATAGAGAAATTAATATCCAGTGTGTCTCATTGCGATTCCCAATTATTTATGTTTTCTATTAGTGCTGCATCTCTATTTTGTTTTATTTACTGTTTATGGGTTCCTGAGGTACCTTTTTTATGCCAGCAGCTATTGTATGTTTTAAACCCAGCGCTCGATCTTCCATTTTTCATTTTTTCTAAACTGCCATCACTGTCATTTTCCAGCCCACCTACACAAATCTTATATCAAAACGTTCAGCTATCCCCGCTGCCACTAAAAATGTCCACGGCTAAGCCACAGTCCTGATAGTGTTCGCAATATGACCATTTGTTTGCAACTCATGCCGCCCATTGACATTCATTGAAACGCCACTCTAGCCACCTCAAATTTGAAGGGCAATTTCTAAACTGCAACTGTTTCTTCATTTTTAATATTTCAGAGATCAAATCCTCCTCCCAGCGTGCCATAAAAATGTTGGCAAGACTGGGGACAAATGTTGCCCCCATGGCTATACCTTTTGGTTTGCAGATAGTATTTCTTATCAAACCAAAAATAATTCTTGCTCATAGCAAATTGTAATAGGTCCAATATAAAGTTTTTCTGAGATGAAGGTAAAGTGCTATTAGCGCTGAGGTAAAATTCTGCTGCCTGTATACCGTCTTTGTGGTCAATATTACTATAGAGTGACACCACATCGGCAGTAACCAGAAAGGTGGTGGGAGCAACAGAAACATCCTTAATCTCATTCAATATCTGTTTTGTGTCACATAAATAGGCTGGTGTTTGTGACACCAGGGGCTGTAAGAAATAATCAATATACTCCCCCTCCTTCGAGCGGAGGGTTCCTATTCCACTTACAATCGGTTGTCCCGGAGGTTTGACCGGATCCTTATGTATTTTGGGTAAAATATATAAATCTGGAAGTCCTAGGTGCTGAGGGACATAAAAAAAATCTTTCTTTAATAATTCCACTGTCATAACCATTCTTAATAACTTTTAGTGTGTGTGTATTTTTTTTTTCTCCAAAGAGGGTCACTGGGTAATAGAGTAGGTGGAAGCATCATTGAGTATATTATATACCTCTGTCCATATAATCGGTTTTATTCAATATAACCACGCCCACCTCCCTTATCTGCAGGTCTGATGACCAGATCCTTTCTTTCTAGGAGTGATTTAATCGCCTTAGCTGAAGGGGAAATGGGAGCGTGTTTAACCGATATGTCATCCAGATCCTTAATAACCATCTCTTTAAACAGGCCCACGTAAGAGTGCGTCTGTGGTGGTGGATTATAAGTGGAGGCATTACGTAAATTAGAGAATTAGAGTGGGTGGAGTTATCAGCATTATTGTGCACAATAGGATTATTAAAAAAATCTCTTAGTGATAACTGCCGAGAACTTGTGGATATCCATATATGCTTGGAACTTATTCAACTTCTTGTTAGGGGCATATGTAGCCTCCCTAGCGGTCTGATTATGTCCATATTTCTGTGCTCAAAGCGGTACATTTTTTTTTGCATGGAAATATTTTTTTTTTTTTTTTATTGTAGGCCTGTAATTTTTAGGAATAACTCACTGAAATCTGTCCGAACAAGAGTCTAGTAAACATTTTGGGTATGTTAAAATTTGAAACACAAAATCATAAATTATAATTTATTAAATCAAATATTTTTAATTTAAATTTTTTATTTCTTCATTACCCAAAAAATTATAAAAACACATTAAGCCTCAAAAAGATGCATTTCTTAATATATCTATAACCCCCAACCCACCTTCTCCCAATACCCCCCTCCCCATCTACTCTTAAATCTATCTGTATTTAGAGGTGATCCCTCCTTTTAGACCTTTTTTGACATCTTTAAAACTACCAAGTCTTCTATAGTACAACCTTTGCTCTTAATTCTGTATACTTTTCCGAGGTCTTAAATTTCATCCAACCGCTCAACGTTTTCCTAAACACCTCAATTTTATCCTCCTATACATCTTAATTCCTCCATTCGCGCAATACCCTCCACTCTGTCTATCCAATCCTTGATCCTTGGGACCTCCTTTGCCTGCCAATATTTGGGGATTAGACCCTTTGCAGCACTTAACAAATGATACAAAGCTTAGTTTTTACGTAATACCGAAGCTGGCTCAAAATGATAGAAAAGACATTTCCACGGGTCTCCTTGAATATCTAAAACAAGTAAGATATTCCTGCGCCAATACAAAATAAGTGCCAAATACAAAATGTGTATCCCTCTTCTAAATTGCTGCTGTGCAAAAAAATGTGAAAACACAAATATTTCTAAATAAAACAGCGCAAAATAGACCTTCATGCAAATTTAGTAAATCACAAAACATAAATGTCCCATATTCATTAGTGCATATCTGTCAGAAAATCTTCAGGAAAGACACCCTAAAACCACTTGTGATGAAAGCTGAGGATTCCAAATACTTTTAGGAGACTTTTACCTATCACCCGTGCACACCAACATCAAATACACTCACCAGATTTTGGTGAGTGAAAAGCCTTTAAGGATTTTTGGGAAATCCTAAACCCTCTTTGAATCAGCTCAATGATAACCTGCCCCACCAGGTTTAGATCTTCTTCCAGGTCCTCACTGTGGTATTCTTGTTTACTCCACCGTATCAGAGAAAAAACTTATATAGTGTATTATTGCCAGATAAATGTTATGACAGAAGACAAAATCCAGGCCACTCACATTTTTCCAACTTGTAAAAGGCGCATTTATTATTAAGCCAATACCAGCCTGATAATAAGAACCAGCAAACAGCCACAAAATCCAGGATTCTCACACCAATAAAGCCAGTAAGAGCAGAGGAACAGCAGAAGACCAGCCTAAATCCCTCAAAATGGCCGCTGGAACGCACCGCCCGGTGTGCACTCCACTCACCGGAAGTGACGTCGGATGTGTGGACCGGAATTGCGTCAACTCATTTTGCCCCTCCCACAGGGCGTTCTGTGGGAGGGGCGAAATGCGTTGACACGTAGCCATATGTGTTGAATTAAATAGTTTTTCTTTGCTGTGGATTCAGCTCAACTTCTAATTCCTTCTCCCATTTACTTACATACCCAGAGGGATCTATTTCATCCAAGTCCAAGAGGATCTTATATATCCTTGAAGTCACATTTTTTGGGGTACCCACCCCATTCATTAATTTTTCCAGAGGATTCATTTCCTCCAATGACCTCATAGGTTGTGGTAGACTTGCAACAAAATGCTATAGCTGGTTATACCTCCATTCATCCAACCTAGTAAATCTTTTTTATTTATTTTTTTTAACATTTGAAACGTGCATAATTTCCCTCACTGAAATCTGTCTGAACAAGAGTCTAGTAAACATTCTGTGTGTTAAAATTTCAAACATGAAAATTTACTGAATCCTATAAAAAAAATTAATTCAATAATCAAACCAAAAACACTGAAATTTGAAATATAGCGCCAAGTTCGCACATCGCTGAGCAAAGTCTCCAAATTGTTTTTAGTGTCTGATGAAAAATGTCCCCACTAATCATTATCACTCAATTCTGCAAGTGGTTCTGATTTACTATCGCTGTTCTCTAGCCGGTCTAAAACCGCGTCTGACCTAAAGGGACGCTTTTTGGACACCATGAACGTTTCTCAGTTTCCAGGCAGAAAGAACAGTAAAAATGCAGGCAGGGTGCCCGACAAAGCACTCGGGACAAAATGTATGTGAAATGGTTTGATACAGGAATGTTATACTATGAGATTTTAGTGAGTGTCACTTTTTTTTTTTTAATTTTCAAATTTTCCGCCAGTTCCGTCCCCCGTACGTCCTGACGTCACAGGGAATAGAACCCGGAAGACCGATGCCGGCATCGGCCGGAGGACATTGCCAGGGACACATCGCGAGAGCGAAGGACAAGGTAAGTGAAGAGATCCCAGAGAAGCACTGCAAGGTATTCCCGAGTGTAGCTCGGTTACTGCTTGTGGTGCTGAAACTTTACCCCGAGCTACACTCGGGAATACCGCCAGGGAGGTTAAGGTCCTTATCCAAAAGATTCAACTCTTGCTGAGTAAGTTCACTATTGCTTAGGTTAAAAATACCCTTGCTGGCTACATTCTTCTTTTTTCAATATGTCCATTGACTCTTTCCTCCTCTTTCCTCTATGGAATCTCTTCGCTTGCAAATCCTCCCATCCCCTAACAAACGGACCTGTGTGTCCTTTCTAGTGTATTGGTGTTGGTTATCAGCCATTCTTACTGTTGCTGGGGGAGTACTGGGGTTTTGAAAATAGGGTTTGTTATGCTGGCCCCTCCAATGGGGTCTCCATTGGGGCCTAATGTTGGATTGATATGGGAACCCTCTATTCCGAGGTGAGTAATATTGGAACTGATTTCTAGATACTGGTCCACTATGCCAGTTATAATTCTATATTGTCCATGTTTCAGTAGTGAAGGTGAGATCCTTCTTCATTTACCACAATACAAAGTCCCTATACATGTGGTCATGACCCTTTGCTTCTTTCCAAGGGAAGGACCGAGTGCTAGCCGTGTACAGCATGAAACCAAAGGCCCACACATCAATGCTTAGGTTCAGCAGCAATTGTTCTTGTTTTAGGCAGCACCGTTCAGGAGCTGTGTATGGAATTAATCCATATATAGATGGTGCTTGAGGACCCTGAAACCTGGAGTCCAAAATCTGCCAGTTTGATTTACATTGCATTGAAAGTCCATAAGCAGAATATTGTCCAGCTTGGATGTCCTGATGAACCATTAATTTACTATGCATAAAGCCCAATGCATTCACTATTTGTGGAACAGGGTCTTGCAATGCAATACAATACAATATCCCATTTTTAAACCAACCTGTAGAGAAAATGACAATGAATCATTAGACACTAATATGGTAAAATAAGTAACCCATCGCATCCCTTGCACAGGGAAACCTAAAATACATAAACTGAATACAGTAGGAATATGCAAAGCACACAGAATTGGAAGTTTATATATCAGCAGATCCATCTTAAACCATCTTGATTAATTTTAATTTTCCAACTGAGCAAGTCACACACCTAAAAACACGTTTTTATTCATATGTCCCACCAACTCAATGTACGGGGTGAACATTCATAAACCTCTCCAAGCTTTAAACAAAACCAGGACAGATCATAACTCAGATCATAACTTAACCTAAAGATTAGAGATGAGCGAAGTATTCAAAAATTCGATTCGACTGATTCGGCGAATTCGTGGAAAAATTTTGATTCGAGTCGAATATATTCGCTGTGAATTTAACTTAAAAAAGGGTGTTTCTAGGCTTCAGAGAGACTTAATATTAGTGCAGAACACTGTACCTTTAATTTAAATGCCCTTGGAGTCTGCTGGGGAAGAGAAATAATACTGTCAGTCAGTATGACATGCAGATGAGTGCCGTCGATCTTAGAATCACCGCACACTTCACTCATTTGGGCAGTCACGGGGCCAAAACCAGAGTGTGGAGCCACAGTGTGGCGGTGGAGGCAGCAGCAATGGGAGGCCATACAGCACCCTATGACAAAAATGGAAACCACCAGCAGTGTGAGGAGACCTGAAAGTGGCACATGGCAGAGTGTGGCGATAGAGACAGCAGCAATGGGAGGCCGTACAGGGACCCATGACACACTCTGGACCTGGCAGCAGCATGAGGAGGCGGTACAGGGGCCCATGACAGATTACGGGCCTGGCCAGCAGCATGAGGAGTCGGTACGGGGGCCCATGGCAGATTACGGGCCTGGCAGCAGCAATGGGAGGCCGTACAGGGACCCATGACACACTCTGGACCTGGCAGCAGCATGGGGAGGCGGTACAGGGGCCCATGACAGATTAGGGGCCTGGCAGCAGCATGAGGAGTCGGTACGGGGGCCCATGACACACTCTGGACCTGGCAGCAGCATGAGGAGGCGGTACAGGGGCGCATGACAGATTACGAGCCTGGCAGCAGCAACTTGGACAGGAGGACGTTCAGTTTCTGCACCGTCGGGTGCGTGCTCGCAAACTGTTGTCTCTTGGAAACGGATTCCAAGAAAGACTGCTGACGGAATCCGTGAAGAGGAATAGCAGGAGAAGGAGCATCTGAACGAGCGGAATATGCCAACAAGCGACAACAGGGGCCCATGACAGATTACGGGCCTGGCAGCAGCATGAGGAGTCGGTACGGGGGCCCATGGCAGATTAGGGGCCTGGCAGCAGCTATGGGAGGCCCGTAATCTGCCAGCACCCTATGACAAAAAATGGAACCCACCAGCAGTGTGAGGAGACCTGAAAGTGGCACATGGCAGAGTGTGGCGATGGAGACAGCAGCAATGGGAGGCCGTACAGGGACCCATGAGAGACTCTGGACCTGGCAGCAGCATGAGGAGGCGGTATAGGGGCCCATGGCAGATTAGGGGCCTGGCAGCAGCTATGGGAGGCCCGTAATCTGCCAGCACCCTATGTCAAAAAATGGAACACACCAGCAGTGTGAGGAGACCTGAAAGTGGCACATGGCAGAGTGTGGCGATGGAGACAGCAGCAATGGGAGGCCGTACAGGGACCCATGAGAGACTCTGGACTTGGCAGCAGCATGAGGAGGCGGTATAGGGGCCCATGGCAGATTAGGGGCCTGGCAGCAGCTATGGGAGGCCCGTAATCTGCCAGCACCCTATGACAAAAAATGGAACACACCAGCAGTGTGAGGAGACCTGAAAGTGGCACATGGCAGGGGCATGATTCATGGCGGATTTAGTCAGTTGTGTCACGAACTGGTGGTTTGAAATCCAGACTAATCCACGCCTGATTCATTTTCACAAACGTGAGTCTCTCCACACTTTGGGTGGACAGTCGTGTCCTCCGGAGTTGCAATACCTCCAGCCGCACTAAACACGCGCTCCGATGCCACGCTACTGGCCGGGCATGACAGCCTTTCAAGGGCAAATTCAGCTAGTTGGGGCCAAAGGTCAAGTTTCATTGCCCAGTAGTCAAGGGGATTGTCTACCTCGGTTGGCAGGGTGCTGTCCAAGTAGGCCTAAGCCTGTTGTTTGAGGTCCTGCTCCAGGTCCACCTGATGCTGCTGCTGCGGCTGGTTAGTAGTTTCCTCACTGCGCTGGTGAAGAAAGCTACTCATCATCGACTGCAGACTGAGGCAGCTGCTGCTGGTGGAGCTGCCACTGCTCCTACCACCCCACCCCTCCCCTGCTGCCATGGCAGCGGAACGCGAGCGCACAGGGCCCACAGTGTCTGAGGATGGACGTTGGCGCAGACAGGCAGAGACCAGCTGACTGCATAGGTGGTTTTTATAGTACGTTATTTTGGCCTCCCTCTCAGCAGGTGTGAAAAAGGCCACCATTTTTGAACGGTAGCGAGGGTCCAACAAGGTGGACAGCCAAAAGTCATCCCTCTGTCTGATGGTTATTATTCGGCTGTCGCTACGCAAGCAAGCGAGCATGCTATGGGCCATTTGTGCCAAGGAATGCGAGGGACTCCCTGCCTCCATCTCCACAGCATACTGCCACGGTGCATCTGGGTCCTCTGTCTCCTCTTCCTCCTCTACCAGATGCTCCTGCTCCTCCACTCCTGTCCGCTGAGTGGAAAAACCACCCATTTCACTCAATTCCTGAGCACCAATGTCCTCCTCTACCTCCTCCTCTTCTTCCTGTCCTGCCCCCACAAGGGTCATGTGGCATTGAGATCTGTGCGCCACGTCTACCGCACCCTGACCAGCCATTGTTAACAGCATTTGTTCCAGGACGTGCAACAGAGGAATGACGTCGTTCATCCCATAGTCCTGCCGACTCACGAATAGCGTGGCCTCCTCAAAGGGCCTGAGCAAGCGCAGGTGTCACGCATGAGCTGCCAATGGCTGACATCTAAGTTACACAGGGAGTACCTTTATCCGCTTTCAACATCAGGAAATCTGTGATGGCCTTTTGCTGTTCGTAAAGGCGGTCTAACATATGTAGGGTTGAATTCCACCTTGTTGCAACGTCACAGCATGAGGAGTCGGTACGGGGGCCCATGGCAGATTACGGGCCTGGCAGCAGCAATGGGAGGCACGTAATCTGCCAGCACCCTATGTCAAAAAATTCAACACACCAGCAGTGTGAGGAGACCTGAAAGTGGCACATGGCAGAGTGTGGCGATGGAGACAGCAGCAATGGGAGGCCGTACAGGGACCCATGACAGACTCTGGACTTGGCAGCAGCATGAGGAGGCGGTATATAGGGGCCTATGGCAGATTAGGGGCCTGGCAGCAGCTATAGGAGGCCCGTAATCTGCCAGCACCCTATGTCAAAAAATTCAACACACCAGCAGTGTGAGGAGACCTGAAAGTGGCACATGGCAGAGTGTGGCGATGGAGACAGCAGCAATGGGAGGCCGTACAGGGACCTATGACAGACTCTGGACTTGGCAGCAGCATGAGGAGGCGGTATATAGGGGCCTATGGCAGATTAGGGGCCTGGCAGCAGCTATGGGAGGCCCGTAATCTGCCAGCACCCTATGTCAAAAAATTCAACACACCAGCAGTGTGAGGAGACCTGAAAGTGGCACATGGCATGAGACACTCTGGACTTGGCAGCAGCATGAGGAGGCGGTATAGGGGCCCATGGCAGATTAGGGGCCTGGCAGCAGCTATGGGAGGCCCGTAATCTGCCAGCACCCTATGTCAAAAAATTCAACACACCAGCAGTGTGAGGAGACCTGGAAGTGGCACATGGCAGAGTGTGGCGATGGAGACAGCAGCAATGGGAGGCCGTACAGGGACCCATGACAGACTCTGGACTTGGCAGCAGCATGAGGAGGCGGTATATAGGGTCCTATGGCAGATTAGGGGCCTGGCAGCAGCTATGGGAGGCCCGTAATCTGCCAGCACCCTATGTCAAAAAATTCAACACACCAGCAGTGTGAGGAGACCTGAAAGTGGCACATGGCAGAGTGTGGCGATGGAGACAGCAGCAATGGGAGGCCGTACAGGGACCCATGAGAGACTCTGGACCTGGCAGCAGCATGAGGAGGCGGTATATAGGGGCCCATGGCAGATTAGGGGCCTGGCAGCAGCTATGGGAGGCCCGTAATCTGCCAGCACCCTATGACAAAAAATGGAACACACCAGCAGTGTGTGAGGAGACCTGAAAGTGGCACATGTTTGAGGCATGATTCATGGCGGATTTAGTCAGTTGTGTCAGGAACTGGTGGTTTGAAATCCAGACTAATCCACGCCTGATTCATTTTCACAAACGTGAGTCTCTCCACACTTTGGGTGGACAGTCGTGTCCTCCGCGGAGTTACAATACCTCCTGCCGCACTAAACACGCGCTCCGATGCCACGCTACTGGCCGGGCATGACAGCTTTTCAAGGGCAAATTCAGCTAGTTGGGGCCAAAGGTCAAGTTTCGTTGCCCAGTAGTCAAGGGGATTGTCTACCTCGGTTGGCAGGGTGCTGTCCAAGTAGGCCCAAGTCTGTTGTTTGAGGTCCTGCTCCAGGTCCACCTGATGCTGCTGCTGCGGCTGGTTAGTAGTTTCCTCACTGCGCTGGTGAAGAAAGCTACTCATCGACTGCAGACTGAGGCAGCCGCTGCTGGTGGAGCTGCCACTGCTCCTACCACCCCACCCCTCCCCTGCTGCCATGGCAGCGCAACGCGAGCGCACAGGGCCCACAGTGAGGATGGACGTTGGCGCACAAAGGCAGAGACCAACTGACTACATAGGTGGTTTTTATAGTACGTTATTTTGGCCTCCCTCTCAGCAGGTGTGAAAAAGGCCACCATTTTGGAACGGTAGCGAGGGTCCAACAAGGTGGACAGCCAAAAGTCATCCCTCTGTCTGATGGTTATTATTCGGCTGTCGCTACGCAAGCAACCGAGCATGCTATGGGCCATTTGTGCCAAGGAATGCGAGGGACTCCCTGCCTCCATCTCCACAGCATACTGCCACGGTGCGTCTGGGTCCTCTGTCTCCTCCTCCTCCTCCTCTACCAGATGCTCCTGCTCCTCCACTCCTGTCCGCTGAGTGGAAAAACCACCCATTTCACTCAATGACATGGCGAGTACAGTCAAATGTGGGGGGATCAGTGACATGGGGGGCCATAACATGTTTTGGTGGTGCAGTTACACGTGGGGGCCAGTAACATAGGGATGGGGATTTGCTTCAAGGGAGGCAGAAGTTCACGGGGGACTGAGCTTGCTACTGGGGGGGGGGGGTTTGCGTCAAGGGGGGGCAGAGCAATCCCCCGTGAAGATCTGCTCCCCCTTGTAATTCCCCCCCCAGCAAGATCTGCCCCCTTGAGGTTGCTGCTTGGGGGGGAGGAGTTGCTTGCGTCAATGGGAGGCAGATCTTCACGGGGGACTGAGCTTGCTGCTATGGGGGGGTTTGCGTCAAGGGGGGGTGCAGATCTGCACATGAGGTTGCTGCTTAGGGGTGGAGGGGTTGCTTGTGTCAATGGGGGGCAGATCTTCATGGGGGGACTGTCTTGCTGGGGGATAATGACAAGGGGGGCACATCTTCACGGGGGACTGATCTTGGGGGGGGGGGGGGAATGACAAGGGGGGCACATCTTCATGGGGGACTGATCTTGCTGCTACAGGTGTGGGGAAGTGACATGGGGAGGACAGTGACGTGGGGGGGCAGTGATATTGGAGGGGGCCATGACATGTGGGGTGGAAGTGACATGGGGAAGACGGTAACATGTGGGGGGGTGTAGTGACATGGGTAGAACAGTGACATGAGGGGGGGCCCTTAATTAATACACAATATATAACCCTTTGCACGCTACGCCATTCACATGGGTACACGGATATCAGTGCAGTTGCAGTTCTGTCACTTGATGGTGTTACTTTGGTAGGGGTGCTGTTTATGGCAGAAGGGGTGGAAGTCTGTCAATTGTTTGTGGTAGTTTTGTTGTGGATGTCTGTGGGTGGTAGGTCGTGTTACAGCAATTTAGGGGTCACAATTGGCCCCCTGATATTTCAGTGGCTACACATTCACATTCTGCAGTATCATGAATTAAAGTGATACATTATTTCATGGCCTCTATGATTATCAGAGGATACATCGAATGGATACCTAATTCCATTAACCCCTCGCCTATGGGGCACTTCTACCCCCTTCCTGCCTACCGGGCACTTCTACCCCCTTCCTGCCTACCGGGCACTTCTACCCCCTTCCTGCCTACGGGGCACTTCTACCCCCTTCCTGCCTACCGGGCACTTCTACCCCCTTCCTGCCCCCGACAATTTTCAGCTTTCTGTGCTGTCGCACTTTCAATTACAATTGCACAGTCATGCAACACTGTACCCATCTTACGTTTTATCATTTTTTTTATCACAAATACAACTTTCTTTTCGTGGTCTGTACTCTCCACTGTGTGTTAAACTTTTTGCGCTATAATCAATAATAGTGCCCCAAAAACATTTCTTTGTTTCTATTAAAAAATGTTGAAAACTGGTAATTTTTCTCCTTCACTGATGTGTGTTGATGATGCGGCACTGATAGGCATCACTCATGGGCAATGATAGACGGCACTGAAGGGCACTCATAGACAGCACTAATGAGATGGCGCGGATAGGCGTCACTGACTGGGCTACTGCTGGGCAATGAGTGGCACAACTACTGGGCTGCACTGATGGGCACAGGTTGGTGACAAAGGTGGGTGGCATTGCTGGCCACAGGTAGGTGACACCGTTGGGTTTCACAGGTGGGTGGAAGTGGTGGCTGGCACTGCTGGGCACTGATCATCAGGGCACCGATGATCATTACCTTGATGATTTTTGCCGGTTATCTGCAGTACTTTCCACATGTTCTGACAGCGTGAGGAAAGTACAGCTGAGAAACGGTAATTGCATTTCCCGGTGATTAGCGTGTCATTGGACACAGCAGATCACATTGTAAAAGGCTGCTGTGATTGGCCTTTACCATTACTTTACGTGATCTGAAGTGTCCATAGGACACAACGATCATGGAGAACGCCGGATGCGTGCCCCCGGGGGCGAGCACGTTCATGGAGGATGTCATATGACACCCTTCCAGAACTGGGCAGCCGCAGTGTAGCCATCGATTGGCTCTCTCCATTTGGCAACTAGTTAATTGGAAAGTCTAAATAGAGGCGATACATAATTTGTGCAAGTGCTGTGATACGAGATGTTTGTTGTCAAGAGAACCAGAGAGCACACAGACAGATTGCATGGAACCCATTGTGCATGCTTTAATTGGGGAGGTTTTTGGGGCACAGTCAGCAGTTCCTTTAGTACATAGGTACATACCAGACACAGTACAGTTCACTGGAAGGCAATATGGAACAACAGGGGTATGGTACAGGGTGGAGGCGGGGGTGGAGGTGATCCGTTTCTTGCTCACCCTTAAGTATAGAGCTGTGAGGCTTGTTGGTAACCAGACACTTCCTGTCAGGTTACCATGGCAACGGGCCCTGTGCATGAGGGGGAAGGGAGGAGAGGGCCTGTGTTTGGATTCCTTTAGCAGGGGGCCAGACTGCAGGCAAAGGGGGGTTGAAGGGCTGCGGACGGCTGCCTGTGTCAGGGACACAAAGGACTAGAAGTTCCAGCATGGATGGAACAGAAGAGTGAGGGGTGGGGAGGGTGTTAGGCAGCAAGCCCACATGATGGGGGGGGGGGGGGGAAGGGCCAGCTCCGTGACATTTGTTTTTACATTATTTCTTTACTAGTCACTTATTTCCATATTATGTTTTAAATCACTTAAGTCCTATATATTTGATATTGTACAAACTCATCTGATGTAAAGCATGGTTCTCCATACTATGGCCCTCCAGATGTTGAAATACTACAAGTCCCATCATGTCTCTGACTCTAGGACTCTTGCCTGTGGCTGTCATAGTCTTGCAAGGCCTCATGGGACTTGCAGTTCCTCAACACCTTGAAGGCCATACAAATCCTATCAGTTACATTAAAAAAAAAAAAACAATGCAACACACACTTACATCTATTTTATAACAAATGTAACCCCTTCCTGCCTACCGGGCGCTTCCACCCCCTTCCTGCCTACCGGGCGCTTCCACCCCCTTCCTGCCTACCGGGCGCTTCCACCCCCTTCCTGCCTACCGGGCGCTTCCACCCCCTTCCTGCCTACCGGGCGCTTCTACCCCCTTCCTGCCTACAGGGCGCTTCTACCCCCTTCCTATCCAGGCCAATTTCCAGCTTTCAGCGCTGTCACACTTTGAATGACAATTGCGTAGTGATGCAACACTGTACTCATATAAAAAAAATTTCATTTTTGTTGTGACAGAGCTTTATTTTGGTAGTATTTAATCACCTTCGTTTTTTTTTTTTTTTTTTTTTCATATTTCACTATGACCGAAGTAGTTTTATGTTACCATAGTAACACTGTACTACTTTGGTGAAGTGATCACTTTTTTTTTTTTTTTTTTTGGAAAATTTGCTTATAGCAAAGAATTACTTTGCTATAAGCAAGTATTTACCTGAATGACATCGATTCATTAATTTTTTTTTTTTTTGTGCTTACCTGTGATTTGTCCACAGCTAATCACATGACATAGCTGGGCTGTGATTGGCCCAGCTTGTGCATGTGACCGCTGTGACCATTCACAGCTACACATACTAGTATACAATGGATGGCATGAAAGGAAGCCATCCATTCTATACAACTGTTGTGACCTGCTGTGATTGGTCACACCAGGTCACATTACCGGCAACAGGGCCGATACTCAGATGTCATCCACCTGGAGGGATAAGGGGTTTTGAAGGCCGCCATCTATCTATAGGCTGGGCAGGAACCTGATAATAATAATAATGTAAAAACAAGCAAAAGATGAAAAAAGTATAATGTATTAACCAAGTGATAAAATCATGTTTCAACTGCAATGTATGGTTTGACAAATGTTATCCCATTACACAGCGTAATTGTCTCTTTAACACACAAGTGTTGATATGCTCATAAATATTTATATTTTTGGGTGCATAAATTATAGGTTCATTCTTATGTTTTCTGAAACATACCCATTGGACTGTGGATGTGTGTTCATTGAAATCGTTTTCTTCTCCACATATCCTGCAAAGGCCATTCAAATCATCTGCATCAAATGAATGTAGAAGTTAAAAAAATTACATAAATATACATTTGCAAATAATAGATGTAATAAATTGTTTTGTTTCCCTTTTTGATTTACTAAGCACACACGGTACTGTACATTCCTAAACTTTACCTTGCTCATCACTACTAATCTTTTGCTATTTACAGTGAATTCTGGAATCCTTTTTAAATATATATTATTAAGTAATATCAAATTGTATAACTAAAATGTATTTACTTTAGTTAGATAAAAATATACATCAATATTATTATAATTAATTTTCTTAATGTTTATTTTGTTTTTTACATTTAATTGAAATGTTGTGTAAAGCCTTATGCAGGCTTGTCATTGAAAGTCATATTCAATTTTTTTTTAATCTTTAGTAATTTAATATATAAATTGATATTTTTATGTTATTTGAAATAAATACATCAACACTGCTGCTTTAACAGGCTGTGCATTTATAGCCATATTTATCATTGACTTTGCATGTCAACAAAAGAAACACCATAAGATAAGGCCTGGTCTATTGTGACTCTGTTGGTCAATAAATTTTTTTTTGGCTCTGTCATAGCCAAACAAATTAAAATATATATATATATCATTTTGTGGTAAAGGCCATCAAAATGTTTTTAGGAATTTTGGAACCTTTTTTTGTGGGTGTAGCGGCTGCTCAAGCGTCATGTCTCATCCCCTTCTAACCTTTCTAATTTGTGTATTAAATGTACATTAATCTTTTTTTTAAAGAGTTAACCAAAGTGGGAGCGTGTACCGCCCAAGATGAGTGTTTATAGAGAGATGTGTTGCAGTTACTGAAATGTATACACTGTCTGTGAGGGACAAATAATTCCATTAACCTTTTTTTTTTTTTTCATTTTCTTTGCTCTATAGTTTTGAAGTGTTGTGTAAAATCGTTGGCATGTGAAAAATTGTAAGTAATTTAAAATGATACAAAAACACCATAATTTAACCAATAAAATGCAGTTTATTAACACTATCCCAACCTAAAATCCTTGATGTACATTGACATTCTATATACACCTTTTTATTTTTTTTACAGTTTCTCTTGTTATATATAGATAACTTAATACACAGACACAAACACACCAACATTAATAGGTGCCCCTGTTTAACCACTTGCCGCCCTGCCACTGTATAAATACGGCGGCAGGGCAGCATGGGCAGGCAAAACCACTGTTTAAAATAGGGCGCCGCCGCCCTATCCTGCCGATCACCGCCGTGGATGTCAGTCGCCGGGTCACAGCCGGTCCTTAGCAGCTGTTTCCCGGCGATCGGCGGTAAACAGTGACAGAGAGCACAGCTGCAGTAGCTGTGCTGTCTGTCACTTCCTTGTCAGCTCGAGGACGAGCTGATCGAGACAGAAGAGTTTCTCTTTCGATCAGCCTTGTCCCGCCCAGTACACACCCCGCCCCCTAGTAAAACACTCCCCCTCACTCCTATAACCCTTCCCTGCAAAATAGTTAACCCCTTCCTCCCCATTGCCATTAGTACAGTGTCAGTGTTTTTCTTTTTGCACTGATCACTGTATTAGTGTTTTTGGGGATGTCAGTGACCCCAAGTCAGTACCCCTCAATGTCAGAATGTCCACCGCAGTCCCGCCATAAGTTGCTGCCATAAGTCACTGATCGCCGCCATAATTCACTGATCGCTGCCATTATTAGTATAAAAAAACCCCTAAAAATCCCAGTATCTTTCCCGCCATTTGTAACCGCTATAACTTTCACGTAAACCAATTAATTTACACGTATTGTTTTTTTTCTTTTAGCAAAGACATGTCGCAGAATGCATTTTGGCAGAAATTTATGACTAAATTTGATTTTTGCATTTATTTTTTACTTGACATGTTTTATAGCAAAAAGTCCAAAATATTGTTTTTTTTTCCTCAAAATTGTCAGCCTTTTTTTTAATAGCGCAAAAAATAAAAACCACACAGGTGATCAAATACCACCAAAAGAGAGCTGAATTTGTGGGGGAAAAAAAAAGGATGTAAATTTCATTTATGTACCGTATTGCATGACCGCGCAATTGTCTGTTAAATTAGCGCAGCGCTGTATAGCAGAAAAATGGCGTAAATTGCAGTATCTATCCCATAGTTTGTAGACACTATAACTTCCACACAAAGCAATCAATATACACTTATTGGGATTTATTTTACCAAAAACATGGAGCAGAATACAATTTGGCCTAAATTTATAACCAACTTTGAGTTTATTATTTTTTTTTATAGTTGAAAGTAAAAAAAATATTGTTTTTCAAAATATTTGTACTTTTTTTGTCTATAGCGTGAAAAATAAAAAGCGCACAGGTGATCAAATACCACCGAAAGAAAGCTCTATTTGTGTGAAAAAAAGGCCGTAAATTTTGTTTGGGAACAGCATTGCATGACCGCGCAATTATCAGTTGAATTAGTGCAGCGCAGAGTAGCAAAAAGAGGCGTGGTCATTAAGGGGGGTAAATCCTCAGGCGCTCAAGTGGTTAAGTAGCCTGCACTTCATAGGTATACTCACAATTAAGGTCCAATGGTGCCTTTCATTCACGGAACCAATTAGCATTTGGAAATCCATAATATTCTCCTATAATTAGATCAATTGCAAAGGATTAAAACAGAAAGATTTGTGTGAAATTATTTGGAAATATAACATTGTAAAGCTTTTATTCTCATTGAAATACCCGAAAAGGTTTGTAGTGTTTTCCTTCCCACATATTTGTCATTAGATGTGTCAATTATCTCAATATTTTCTTGTCTTTCCTGCATTGCTCTTCTTGCCATGATATGGAGGTATGCGTTTATAATCTGACATGCACCATTGGTAATCACTATAAAGTATGCAGAAAAACACATTTTCAGATGTTACAAATCAAAGTTATGAGAATTAATTGATCAGCTATATTATGCTGCGCCAAAAATTATATTTTCACATTTACCATTTCATGGAGTTTTTTCTTATTTCCATTTAGTTCTAATTATTGATTATTTTTACATTAATTGTAGTGTGTACACTGCCTCGCTTTCCAGCTCAAGTCCTGGCTGTAATCTTTGTATATCGGAATCGAAAATCTTATACGGTCCAGTTTTGGATCCTCATGTGTTCAGTTTTGTTTTGCCAAGCCAGGTCAATTTCTGTGGGGATAAAAAAAAATGTACTAGCTGTTGTTAATCAATATACTAAATAATAACTATTTTGATAACAATTGAGAGTGTAACATAATTAGCTGTAATCATTGAGGTGGAATTTTTTAATTCACAAAACTTTTACTTACCAGGCTTGTATTTATCGGCAAGCAATGGAGTCTCACTTGTTATGTTCAAGAGCAGAGTACAGGTTTTTGTCGTTTCAGTGTTGTCAACATTTGCAACCGTGGTTGAAATATTTGATTGTGTGAAGCTGGACATGTTCTGTGAAATCACAGGTGAGGACATGTTTTCATCACTTGTTTGTTCTTGTCTGTAATTAGTTGATGATTTCCGCACATGATTGATGTGAACTTTTATCATTTTTCCATTATCAGCTTCTATTGTGGCCTGTTTTCCACAAACGTCGATAAACTTGTAGGGACCCAAGAACAGCGCCTTTAATTTGTCACCTTTTCTTTGTTTACTTCGTACATTTTCAACTAATACTTCTTCTCCTTTGTTGAAAAAAAATGGATATTAAAAAAATTTTCAAGAATTAGATTGCTCTTGATTTTTTTTCCACATTCATTTGAATAATGTCATCAATGGAATTTCTTATGTGTATCCCCTCATGAATTGATTCATTCAGGATCAATCCTTCAATATCATATTCTTCATGCTATGAAAATAAAATTATTAATATATACTATATTTAAATGTATCCTATAATGTGTAAAGTACAAAGTATTCCCACATTATTCTGTGTGTGTACTGGGCTACCATGCCAAGTTGTCTTTTTATTCATATCTCTATATATCTATATATCTATCTATCTACAGTATCTCTCTCTCTCTCTCATTATTATTATACAGTATTTATAAAGCGCCAATGGTTCGCTCAGCGCTGTACATTACAAAGGGGGACAGAACATGTGACAGAACAATACCAATACAATGCAAACATGAGGGGATCGAGGGCCCTGCTCTTTGGAGCTTACAATCTAGGAGGGAGGGGATGGTGGCACAGGAGGAGATAGCTGTGGGGGATGGAGTGGTAGGAAGAGTGGAGGAGGTCGGCAAGTTAGCAGGGGGTGGGGTAGGCTTCCCTGAAGAGATGGGTTGTCAGGGTGCGCCTAAAGGAGAGGAGAGTAGGTGATAATCTGATGGGTTGGGGCAGGGAGTTCCAGAGGATGGGTGACACACTGGAGAAGTCCTGGAGGCGGGCATGGGAGGAGGAGACCAGGGAACTAGAGAGAAGGAGGTCTTGTGAGGAGCGGAGTGTGCGTGTTGGGCGGTACTTGGATATTAGGTCAGTGATGTAGTTCGGGGCAGTATGGTGGACAGCTTTGTACGTCAGTGTTAGGATTTTGAATTTGATCCGTTGCGCAGTCGGAAGCCAGTGCAGGGATTGGCAGAGGGGGGTGGAGGAAACGGAGCGGTTGGAAAGGTGAATGAGTCTGGCAGCCATATTCAGGATCGACTGAAGCGGGGATAGCCAGCGGCAAATTGAATTGTAATTGATTCAAGATCTGTGCGATATTAATTGTAATTGATTCAAGATCTCTGCGATATGAATTGTAATTGATTCAAGATCTGTGCGATATGAATTGTAATTGATTCAAGATCTGTGCGATATGAATTGTAATTGATTCAAGATCTGTGCGATATGAATTGTAATTGAGTCAAGATCTGAGCGATATGAATTGTTACAGATGTCACGTACATAGCCTTAACAAATTACTCAGTGAAATTCCATTCCATGTTCTCCTGTTACAACTCACTGTATATAAGGAGGAAATTGTGAATAAAAAATAGGATTGCTCTCTGGAAGACCTGGCGTGCATGTGTATTTTTCTTTCTCCCAGAGAGCAGCCTCATGGATCCAATGGGGTCTAAACCTGCCAGTGGTTGATAAAGAAAAATCCCTTTCAGTATGCAGGCACACTTCATATAAACACCACCCTTCACTGTATTCTTCTCAACCTCCCCTGACATCACAAAACTCTTCATTTAGTTTGTGTCCTCAAACCCCTTCAAAATCTACAACCTACAAATCTACAACCCCAAACAAGTATTGCAATCTGCCTACATTCACACCTCCCCCTTAGCAGTGTCCTTCTCCAGATGCCAACACACCACCCACGTTAAAAGTGGTCCTCTTTCAACATCCTTAACTGAGTATTCTTCTGCAACCTTTTAGCATTTCCACAACTAATAGTGTCCTTCTTTGGATGCCATTCTCATCAAGCCATGTTCCACATTGCTTCACAACCATGTCTCATCTCTTCCGGCCTCAAAACTTCTAGTGACACACAGCACAACAGACAGCGAGATGGACGGTGGTACCATGAGCTGATGAAGTTACCGTTTCATAATAACAAGGTGTTGTTGTTTTTCTTTTTGAAGAACAATGTCTTCTGTCAATCAATCATCAGATGCTTTACTTGTTAAATCTTGATACTCTGCATAATGCTTTCTGTTCATTGCTGTTGTGTCTGCAACTCTCTTCTATGATGTGAAAATGGGAGGAGATAAAGGCATCCGTTTATGAACCAGCGGTAATGGATCGCTGCTCAGTTCGCCAGAGAACACAGTTCTCCTGTGAATGCAGTTTATGAAGGATTATAGTAATGTGTACTTGTGAGCTACTATAGTGATATTTAAAAAATGCTTATAAATAACTGACTCCTAAAAATGTGATGGTGCATCAACACAAAAACACACTCATAATACTGTGTGAAAATAAACGAATAAAATATTAAATGTGTCGCGCTCCATCTACTAAACACTAAAATATTTGCATTGCTCTCCCCTTCAAACGTGCATTACATACACATCTATACTAATTAATAATGAATAATATAAATAAATAAATCTAAATAAATAAATATTAATCCATAGTGATATAAATAAATTAATATTAAAATTAAAACACCTCTGTGCTATAATCAATTATAAAGCAATATTGCTAAATATTATATAAATTAATAAGATTAATAATGTGAAAAAAACTCTAATCTATTCAAATTCCATGTGCGTGATATTATAGTTATACAAATCAGATAAACAAAAAACCACCATGCACGGTGATATATATGTGCAAAACCTATATGTGCAAAAATGCAAAATACACAAATCAATTTTTTTAATAAAAATAAATATAAAAATAAATAATAATAAAAAAGACCTCTATTTAATCTTGCTGTGCAAATGATATGGTGTGCTCACCTCACTTATACAGCCCAAAGTTGTAAATAGAGCTATATACTTATTGTCCTTAACTAGACATAATATAAATGTCCCAATTTTGATCTTTGTATATATATAAAAATTATATTGCTATTGGAGTGGACTGTAATGTTACTCTCCTTCCACTGGGTGGCCTCCCAATTTCTTCTGAGCTGTGAGGGCTAGATGGATGGATACGGATATCTCCCCTCGTCCTGTGGGGGTCTATCTCCTATCTCCTCTTCTTCCCTTTTGCTCCTCCAATTTAGACCATGAAGAAGAAAGATTCCCACATAGTGCTTTATCCTTTACAAAAGATTTTAATTATCTCCGGTAAAATGCGCACTCACATTCCACAAAGCAATACAGAGCGTTTTTCAATGTGTGCCCTTGCACAATAACAGTACTCGCCGTTCTGCTGAAAGTGGCGTCGTGACGTCAGAGCCCCTCCCCTACGCGTTACGCCACAGGGTCACGTGGCTTCCTCAGGGGGATACAATAGGACGCCATAACGCTACCATCTTTATATAGGTCGTTCCAGCGCCATTTTCTCGAAGTCCGCACGGACTCAAAACTAATTGTTGAGGGTTTGGAAGCTCTGAGCAGATCTCTGTGATCTAATGAGGAAACACAGCAAGATTAAATAGAGGTCTTTTTTTTTATTTTTTATTTTTATATTTATTTTATTTAAAACATTGATTTGTGTATTTTGCATTTTTGCACATATATGTTTTGCACATATATATCACCGTGCATGGTGGTTTTTTGTTTATCTGATTTGTATAACTATAATATCACGCACATGGAATTTGAATAGATTTATTAGAGTTTTTTTCACATTATTAATCTTATTAATTTATAGAATATTTAGCAATATTGCTTTATAATTGATTATAGCACAGAGGTGTTTTAATTTTAATATTAATTTATTTATATCACTATGGATTAATATTTATTTATTTAGATTTATTTATTTAGATTCATTATTAATTAGTATAGATGTGCATGTAATGCACGTTTGAAGGGGAGAGCAATGCAAATATTTTAGTGTTTAGTAGATGGAGTGCGACACATTTAATATTTTATCAGTTTATGAAGGAGTTTTCGGAACGAAGTGAGAACGGTCTTCAAACGCTGGAGAACGGCAGATTTTACTATAATCTCTCGATTACAGTAAAAGATCAGTTTACTAAGTAGAGGTAAATTATTGCTGCTTAGTTTGCGGTCCCTCCGATTCTCCAGCTCTGGGCTGGAGGGAGAACACAGATCTCCAGTGAAAGGCTGACATGTTCTACGGAGTGTCAAACTGTGAATGACCAGAGAATAGCTGAGATCCTCTGAATCCCAGCTATTCTCTGTGTCACAAACGGACACCAAAGTTATGTAAAAGAAGCAGCATCACCACCGTGTAGAGAGGACAGTGACAGTCCACCTGCCTCAGTATACACAGGACTAATAGTATGCGAAGGCACTATGTGTGGCATGTTTTGACATGTGTTAGTAAAACTGTACATATCACCCGAACTACTGTGTATCCAGGTGGATTATACCTCACTTTCTTCAGCACAAATTGGGCTTTCATTTGATGATAAATAGTAACCAATACTGCCTAATTTTTTTTCTTTTATTAAAAGAATTTGTGCCCAAAATAGTATTTTTTTTAAATGTAGCTGTATATTTCTTGTTACCATAACCTACCATCAAAGAACAACCCAAAATCATTTCTCCTGCTTCTGATGATCTCAGTGACACCACATATGTGTTGTTTGCACCCGTAGTACAGCCCAGAAACAATGGTGTGCATTTTGTTTAATCTTACTTAAAAAAAAGCATTTTAATTAGTATCCTTGTCAATGTATTTTCAGTTCTACCTAAATAATACTGACCCCCGATCTTTGACCCAGATATTGACCCTATCGCTAACCCTGATGCTGACCTAGATCAAATCTCGCTCTAGCTATTTTTCCTTTTTATTTTTTTTTTTGCACACTTTTTTGTATTTTTCTCCTCTAGCAAGAAGAAAGAAACCATGTATCTTGCTCTCCATTCAGAGGAGAAAAAAAATATGGGACAGTGTGCACAATGATAGCCAAAGACTATTCCAGCGGTCAGGTAATTGGGAATCTGGCCTCCTGGTTCCCCATCTGTAGTATGAGACTCGGGGCTCTCTGTGAGAACCTGGTGTCTGTGATGGGAGAGCACTTTGCAGCACAAACACAGGTATGCATATGTGCAGCCTCATGGAAGTCCCACTTCAGGGGGGGCCGCAGATATCTACAGTTGGCAGCAAGAGGTGAATATCATCCTACATCCTCCAATCTGTTTCACTCATGCCTCCATGATCAATATTGTCCAAGGGTTTTCCCCTCCAAGCTCCCTCCCCCCCCCCCCCCCCACTCATTACCTCCCCATACTACCAGGGTAGCTTCTCCTTACCATGTTCTATATGTACCCCACTTTATTAAACCCTCTTCATTTCTTGACTGGGCATATAAACACTCAGTGGTCGAAGTGAAATACAATGTGGTGTATTCTACAGTGTACGATAATAAATACATTCTACAATAAATTGTGAAGTTATGTTTTTCTTTCTTGTTCATTTTCTATCTTTTCTTTAATAAGTTATTTCCCAATGAATGGTATTGTGGAAATCTCTTCTAGGTGAAAAAAAAAAACCCCACTAAGCGCCTGCAAGTCCTATATGAAATCTAGACTGGTCAGTGAAATAAATAAGTCTGCAATTCTACCTGAAGAACAATCGTGTGGATTAGATGAGAATTTAATCGGGAGGTTAAATAACAGGGAGAGGAGGCAATATGAACCAAAATTCCATTCTATGGTATAGAGCAGAGGAACATGCACTTGGTCATTTTGTTAGGTCCACCTTGCTAGTAGCTGGTTGGACCCCATTTTTCCAATCTTCTATTGTCCAATTTTGGTGATCCTGTGCTAATTGTAGCCTCTGTTTCCTGTTAGCTGACAGGAGTGGCCCCTGGTGTGGTCTTCTGCTGCTGTAGCCCATCTGCTTCAAGGTTGGACGTGTGGTGCATTCATGGATAGTATTCTGCATACCTCGGTTGTAACGAGGGATTATTTGGTTTGAGATGATAGAAAGGCAACAGTAACTCAGTCTGCCCATTCTCCTCTGACATCAACAAGGCATTTTCATACACACAACTGCCGCTCACTGAATCTTCTCTCTTTTTTGGACCATTCTCTGTAAAGCAGACATTGTAATTAGTTATGTAATTCCTAGATTGTAAGCTTGAACAGGGCCCTCGAACCCCTCATGTTTTGCATTGTATTGTTGTTGTTCTGTCCCCCATTGTAATGTACAGCGCTGAGCGAACTATTAGCGCTTTATAAATACTGTATAATAATAATGTATTTACAGTGAGGAACATTTTTTAGCAAATATTTGGGTGTCCTTTTTTGTAGATACCAAATGATTCTCTGAATCATTTTGATGTTCATTGGCAAACTTCAGATAGGCCTGTACTTGTGGCTTCTTGAAGAGGGGGAAGTTGTGGTTGATCAATGGCTCCATATTGTGTTACCAGTGGTTTGTTTGGTGACTGTGGTCCCAACTGCTTTGAGATCATTCACAAGCTCCTCCCCTGTAGTTATGGGCTGATCCCTCACTTTTCTCATGATCATCTTTACCCCATGGTGCAAAATCTTGCATGGAGTTACAGACTGAGGCAATTAATGGTTATTTTGTATTTCTTCCATTTTCGAATAATCGCTCCAACAGTTGCCTCTTTCTCAGAAAGCTTCTTGCTGATGGTCTTCTAGACCATTCCAGCCTTGTGCAGGTCTACAATCTTGACACTGATGTCCTGTGACAGCTCTTTGGTCTTGCCCATGGTGATGCCCAAGAAACTGATTCTGTGGACAGCTGTCTTTTTATACTCATAACAAGTTGTCGTTAGGAGCACCTTCTTAATTTGACAGGACTAATCTGTGTGCCACATGAGTACATAGCCAGTCTTTGGGAGCCAAAATTATGGTTGGTTGGTAAGGGATCAAATACAAATTTTACTCACTGAACTGCAACTCCATTTATAACATTTCTGTCATGTTTTTCTGGATTTTAGGTTAATATTCTGTCACTATGATTAAAAATACACCTATGATAAAAATTATAGACCATTTCTTTGTAAGTGGGCAAATTTACAGGGGATCAAAAATGTATTTTCCCCACAGTAAGTGGTAGAAATACTGATTCAATGTAGAATGTTCACCTCCCACTAAACATGGAGCCAAATGGATTAAAGTTCACAAATACTTCCGAATGCTCGAAAGTTTGGTCTTAACTGTCAGAACATCCCTATTGGTAACAAATCCTCATTGCTCCATCTGGTCCCTTACATGGCACCAACATTTTCTAATAAAATGTGTGATTGGGGGAGTATGTAAAATATTACCTAGTAATTAAAAGCTCTGAGTCCATTCAGAATTCTAGGTTCTTCCTTCTACAATTCTAGCAAGGATACAGAATCCACACACCCAGCATATATTCATCTATATATGAACCTATGTGTCTTCCATGCATGTATCCATACACCCTACACCACATTTCTATACTGTATAGCATGCAGCCTTCCCTTCATATACAGGTTACTGACCACCACTAAAGTTGGTCATAAGAGATTTTATGTTGTTCAGCCCACAGGCCGATTACAGGAATGGAATAATCTTCCACTGGGTTTTTGTATTCTGACAGCCGGTGATGGTTGGCTGCAATCGATGCTTGGTCCAGAATTACTTGCCCAAAGCTTATTGTTTTTAGAATGAAGGGTGTCAGGCAGGAGGGCACACACAGGACCAACTATTGCTTGAATTTTGGGTAGGTCATCAGAAATGTTCAGATTTCCCCTCACTTTTATCTCAGTCCCAGTGTTAATGGTCACCAGGGCAATTGGTTTGATCTCTCTAGTGAGGATAGAGACAGCAATAAAACAATTACAGGGGTTATAATCCCTTCCTACTTTATCCAAAATTGGAGACAAAATAAATCTTTTGGTTACACAGCAGCTGTGTATCCAATTGCCTACTGAGTAGAACATTCCTTGTTGCTGCCCCTGAGGATCAGAGCTGGATATACCGATCTATACAATAGTGAGTTCTTTTTACTAAATATGGACATTGAAATGTGATGGTCACATCCACCCTTCTTTAGCTGTGTAACTGAGGCAGGCCATAGCTGATGCAATTTCCTTTCCTGCACCCATGGGTTAGTGTTGATAGGGAATTTCCCCTGCAGAGCCATTGTGTTCTCTCATTGGGGGCCAGGGGGATCCATCCCTGCCCGGAGAACACAGTGATTACTGCTATCAGCTATAGTTGTTGGCAATAATTGCATGTAAAAGTCCATCAGGCTGGCTGTACCCAAATCGTACAACCATCAAACTTGTTACAATCAGCCCACCCATTGATGGTTGAAATCTCAGCAGAGTTCAGCAGGGACCGGCCGAGATTTGAACCTTCTATGGCTGGCTTAAGAATCATGAAGCCACATGGCTTAAGCTGGTAGAATTTAAACATTTTTTTTTTTAAAAACAGAATGGTGTCATATCTATGATTTCACCCTTGGTGATGAAAAAGTAGCAAAATTGATTTTTTTGTTCTCAAAAGAATCACATTCTAATAGTGAATTTTTATTTTTCTTTGCTTTTAAGATTCAATTTTGTAATTAATTGAATTTACCAAACAAAATTTGGAAGTGCCTTCAAATGACTTTCATTAAAGTCTCTGATGCGTTATCAAATGTGCTGACAACATTTTCTTTACAAACATTCATACAAATGATTAGCGCTGTATGGCCAGATTTACTCTCTGTACAGCTTGCAGTGTACACTGTGCCAATCCTGTCATTGATCCTCACATAAAGTATTCCTAAATCAAGGACAGGCAGCAGGAGAGATATCAGCACTAGTAGTAATAATAATAACCATCATGATATCGGACATCCTATAAGGTTTTAGCAGAGGATCATCTCTGGGATTGGTGACTCCATTAGACATTCAGGGTCCATGTCAGTCTGTAGTAGAATTCAGAGCACAACACATCTACATTGCTAAGACAGATCAGCGAATGCCTCTTACTGCACAGAGGGGGATGGGTGACTAGTGATGATCCTGAGGTCCGACTTCAGACCTTCTATACTGGAAACTTCACAACCTCCCTATAGGGGCCCCTCCTACTCCAGGGCCCCATAGGAGACACATGTTATACCAATAACCATCATATTACCATATGAATGTATGGGTCGGTCTCTGGGGGGGATGGTCAGTTACATTCTGTAAACGTTCTTTCTATTCTGTAAGTAGATTATCAGTTTCCAAGGTTTCAGTCTGTAATTTGATTCATTAACAGTCATATTTGCTACAAACGTATTAAACACCAAAAATAAAATCTACATTAACAATTTAAAGGATAAGTTCACCTTTTAGACAAAAATAATAAATGTACTTTTTTGCAAGTTAAATTGCATTTATTATTTTTGTCTGCAGGAGCCTGGAAAGCATTGCACCGGTGATCAGTAGATCTCTGTTGCCATGCAGGTCTCCTGCAGACCTGTCAGAATATCTGCTTGCCGTATGAGATGTACAGGATGTTCGCTCAAGCAGATCTTCTGACGGGAATATTCAATGAACTACTACAGCGGAGTGGTATTTCATGAAAACTACCAGCACACAGCCGCTAAGGCTACCTAGACGATTGGGCACTCATTTACAGAACTCTGTGAATGAATGACGCAGCTGTGTGTTCCCATCAGAGTGCCCCCCCCCTTACGTCAGGCGTTGCCGTCAGAGTGCCCCCCCCTTACGTCAGGCGTTGCCGTCAGAGTGCCCCCCCCTTACGTCAGGCGTTGCCGTCAGAGTGCCCCCCCCTTACGTCAGGCGTTGCCGTCAGAGTGCCCCCCCCTTACGTCAGGCGTTGCCGTCAGAGTGCCCCCCCCTTACGTCAGGCGTTGCCGTCAGAGTGCCCCCCCCTTACGTCAGGCGTTGCCGTCAGAGTGCCCCCCCTTACGTCAGGCGTTGCCGTCAGAGTGCCCCCCCCTTACGTCAGGCGTTGCCGTCAGAGTGCCCCCCCCTTACGTCAGGCGTTGCCGTCAGAGTGCCCCCCCCTTACGTCAGGCGTTGCCGTCAGAGTGCCCCCCCCCTTACTTCAGGCGTTGCCGTCAGAGTGCCCCCCCCCTTACGTCAGGCGTTGCCGTCAGAGTGCCCCCCCTTACGTCAGGCGTTGCCGTCAGAGTGCCCCCCCCCTTACGTCAGGCGTTGCCGTCAGAGTGCCCCCCCCTTACGTCAGGCGTTGCCATCATTGTGATGGAAACACCCTGAGAAAGGGGGGCACACTGATGGGGGGACAAATGATGTAAGGGGGCACACTGATGGGGGGACAAATGATGTAAGGGGGCACACTGACGGGGGACAAATGATGTAAGGGGGCACACTGATGGGATCACATTACCTAATGGGTAGACTGTCTATCTGATTTGTCACACAAACTTGAGATTTGGACTTCGGCTGAAAGAAACTTGTAGTTACCGGACCTCCTTGAAGTTTAATTCAATCCCCCTGATGTAGACCATCACTTCATTATAGATCAAAGAAACTGAATTACATTTCAAACAGATATGTGAACTTGTTTGGTTTTGTTATAAAATTTCCACATTTTGGTCTATTCATACATCATGTCTGGTGAAGGTTTGCTGGATATTCATTCATCTGCAGTTTGTTTTTTCTAAGGAGAGTCACTCTGTTCTGAAAACGCAGTAATGCAGGATAATCGTGTTTGAAAAAGATAAACAAGATTTGCCCATCAGCTTCTACTGTATGTACACCATAATAGATTCCATTATAAAAGATTTGTTCTTCAATACATTGTATGCCGGGGCTGATGGGTAAATCTTCTATGTGGAGTCTATGTGTTGGGGTTCCATTCCAAATGAACATCACACAGCACTGCAGATCATACAGATCACACATCACTACAGATCACCCAGCACTGCAGATCATACAGATCACACATCGCAGTAAGGCTCCATGTACACGTGGCGTGGTAAGAACTCTTCTGAACACTGGAAATTGACAGCAGGAAAGATAAGTGCAGGAGAACTTACCAAATGCCCAGGATGCACTGGAAATGGTAAATTATTAACTATTTCAGATGCTTTGAGAGAAATAGAGAGTAGAAGCAGAGGGAGCAGTATGCGTGGAGATGAGCTCTCTTTCTGGTTGTAGTCACTATGGATCCCATGTTGAGAATTTTAGCGGAAATGTTCCTGATGTTGCTGGTGTTGAGGCTCAGAAGACGTAGAAGAATGCGTGAGAGGACCAGAGTTCATCGCTACTGGATTCATCCATTGATGGCTCAGCGCATGTCTTCAGGATACTTTGCAAATATGTATGTCCAGCTGCGGAATTTTCCCAACAAATTTTTTTAATTTTACATGGATGTCTACTGTCACATTTGATGATCTTCTGGAGAGGCTGCGACCACGTCTAGTTTGCATGGGACACCGAAATGAGGAAGAACGTGTCACCAGAGGAACGTCTCCTGTTGATCCTCAGGTATGTAAATATATAATTTAAATGTGACACTTTTTTGTGTTATTTATATTTATTTTTATATTTTTATTAATTTTTATTTAAAAAAAAATTTGAATATTTTTAGTTTTATTGCTAGTAGTTCTTTGTAGTTTATTTATATTTTTTAATACATTTTCCTCCATCTCCCTTACAAATTTCATAAGGTATAATATAAATTATATATTTTTTGCACTTGCAAATTTATTTTGTTTTTATTAGTTGCTCTATTTGTATTCCTTATTTTGTAAAGAATAAATTTTGTTTGGAGAAAGAGGAAAATGTATTTACAAAATAAGGAATACAAATAGAGCAACTGTAAGTAATAAAAATAAAATTAATACATTTTACAAGTAAAAAATATATATAAATTATATTATACTTTAATAAATTTTGTTTGGAGAAAAATGTAAAGTATAATAGCTTATATATATTTCTTGTAAAATGTATTAATTTTATATTTATTACTTACAGTTGCTCTATTTGTATTCCTTATTTTTTAAATACATTTTCCTCTACCTCCCTAAAAAATATATAATAGTGTAATATATTTTGTATATTTTCACATCACTAATTATTTTATTTATTTTTATTAGTAGTTGCTCTGTTTGTATTTGTTAGAGGAAAATGCATTTTAAAACATTAATAACCATCTCCCTTCAAAAGTTAAGGTATAATATTTTTATATATATTTTGCACTTGCATTTTTTTTTTTATCTTTAATAAAGTGTTTTTATCCATTGCAGGTTTCTGGCCACAGAGCAATCCTTTGTATCTTTACACCCCTACTTTTTGATGGGGGTTGCAAAATTGGTTCGTGAAACATGCTTGGCACTGTGGGAGGAGTTACATAGTGCATTAATGCCTGTGCCAACAGAAGAAATATGGGAAGAAGTAAGTGAAGAATTTTGGGAAAAGACTGACTTCCCGAACTGCATAGGAGCTCTGGATGGAAAACATGTTCGAGTGAAAAAACCTCCCAGCTCTGGTTCACTATATTTCAATGATAAGAAATACTTTTCCATAGTACTCCTGGGATTGGTGGATGCTCACTTGTGCTTCATATATGTTGATGTTGGGGCCTATGGGAGTCGGGGTGATTCCAGAATTTTTCGGGAATCTTCCATGGGGCGTCAGCTATATGAAGGTAGTCTTGGGATTCGTGGATGGAGGCCTCTTCCGTGTACAAATGAGCCAAGTCTTCCACTGGTGATTGTAGCGGATGAGACGTTCGGCCTTGCAGAAACCCTAATGAGGCCTTATAGTGGACATGGGCTTGGTTACCAAGAAAAAATATTAAACTACAGACTAAGCCGGGCCAGATGAGTAGTGGAGTGCGCATTTGTAGTATGTACAGCTAAGGGGCGGGCACTCCTCTCTGCAATGTGATTGGATGTGGAGAATGCCATTAGTAGTCCTGGCCTGCTGTGTTTTACATCACTTTGTAATTTGATGAAGAGAGAGGATCCCCTGAGCCTGCACCCCCAAACCCTGCACAGAACATCCAGTTCCCGGACCTGAGCTCCAATCATTAAGTAATGACCAGAAGAAATCGGGTTTGCAGAATATTTTGTCTCCCCAGATGGCAGATTGCCCGGCCAGATCAATATATCCAATTAGATTTGGATTCACTAGTTATCGGTGAAAGTTCTCACTGATTGGTTAGAAATAAAGGAGTGATTTGATGAAAATAAAATGTGTTTTCTTTTCTCAGAGCATATTTTTGGTTTTTTAAAATGTGAGAGAGAACTAGTGCACAGCCAATGATATGATCCCTTTTCCAAACACGCATGACATGGCCTCACAAATGCATGATCATGTGTGATGTGCCTTTCACACGTGTGTGGAAAAATGGACATCCAATAACATGACCCCGGCTGCTAGTGATTACGAGGGAAGGGGGAAGCAGAAATGGCCACATCACCAAACATACATGCATGGAACTTAATATTATGTAAAAAAAAAAAATTAAAATAACAAAAAATATAATTAAAATATTTATTAATAAAAGATAATAAACTTATGAACTTTTTTTCACAAACAATAAACATTGAATACCGAAAATTGTCCAGAATTGGCCATTGGCAATTGTAATAAAAAATAAAATAACATTGTCCAATTGTGAATACAAATAAAATGCCGACATCAGTTTCAGAGTTGGTGATGTGTGTGGTGTGGGGAGTGGGAGTCCTATGAAAATTGTGCAAATGGATGACCCATTGGTTGTGGAGGAAGGGGTACAGCAGACGTAACAACTGTGGTTGTCTCTGCTCTGTGTTGTGGCCCTGTCAGGAGCACCATATGGGGAGCATGCTGTCCATAGCCGGAAGGTTGGTGTCTGTAATCATCCCCAGTGGCCTGACACTTTCCCTGAAAAGCAGATACATTGGGCGGAGGATGATTGTCTTTGTGATTGAAGGCACGAAATCACATACGAATAAAATGTTCTCCCGACAGTGCTTTCCCCGTTCATCGTTCAGCTGGTCTAATGAAAAGTAGAGGCTTCAGCAAAAATTGCTCCTTAAATTGTTCATGTCAAGGAAGACATCATCATGCCTTCTTACTTGCCGCATCTCATCTAGGAAGGCCATAATTTGGTCCTCAGCTGTGTCTCGCTGCTGTTGCTGATGTCCCCAACTTGAGGCAGATGAGTGTATACAATAGAACTATTGAAAATAAAGACATGAAGATAGATGTATTTATGGGATGCACCACTTGCCAAAAATATTTTTCTTTGCTTTTTTTTTTAGGTTTCCATTTAAAAACCATAAAACACCCAGCAGTGGTTGAATACCACCCAAAGGAAAGCTCTACATGCTAAATATTGAACATGTTACAGATACTGCACCACCATGCAATTGTGATAAGTGTGACAGTGTTGAAAGCTGCATATTGTAGAGGGCAGGAAGGGGGTCTTCATTTGTTGCTATAAAGAAATAATAGCGGGGGATACATTTTTATTTATGGACAGAGGAGTTATTAGAATGTGATCAATTTTATATACTGTATTTTTCGCTCCATAAGACCCACTTTTTTCCCCCCAAAAAAGGGGGGAAAATGTCAGTGCGTCTTATGGAGCGAATATAAAGCGGCCGGTCCAGTATTTTTGCCGCCACCATGTCAGAATACCAGGCCGGCCGCTCAGCTGTTCTCTCCTGCAGGGCCTTACCTGTTCCTCGCTCCAGCGCTGCACAGTCTTCCCGCGCTGGCTTCTGTGACAGTCGGGTGCCCGCTGTGCTTTGTGAATGATCCGGTGTCTTTTGGGACACATGACAGGTCCCAGAAGGCGCCAGGCCATTCACAAGCGCAGCGCTTCTCGCACATGCGCAGTGGGCACCCGGCTGTCACAGAAGCCGGCCCGGGAAGAAGAGGGAAGGACAACTCCGCGGAAGTGGGAGCGGGTGCCTGTCAAATTCAGGTACCCGCTCCCCCTCCCTCCCCAAAGGTCCACAGTCTCTGGTCATCTCCTGCACTGTCCCCGCAGTCTCTGGTCATCTCCTGCACTGTCCCCGCAGTCTCTGGTCATCTCCTGCACTGTCCCCGCAGTCTCTGGTCATCTCCTGCACTGTCCCCGCAGTCTCCGGTCATCTCCTGCACTGTCCCCGCAGTCTCCGGTCATCTCCTGCACTGTCCCCGCAGTCTCCGGTCATCTCCTGCACTGTCCCCGCAGTCTCCGGTCATCTCCTGCACTGTCCCCGCAGTCTCCGGTCATCTCCTGCACTGTCCCCGCAGTCTCCGGTCATCTCCTGCACTCTGTCTGCAGTCTCCGGTCATCTCCTGCTCTCTGTCTGCAGTCTCCGGTCATCTCCTGCACTCTGTCTGCAGTCCATTGGTTCAGAATATTTTTTTTTCTTGTTTTTCACCTCTAAAACCTAGGTGCGTCTTATGGTCAGGTGCGTCCTATAAAGCGAAAAATACGGTAGCTGCTGAGGTGTGACATCTGCTCTTGGTTCTGAAGGCACCAACATTGTTCTAGAGGTAGCAGTGCTGGAGCCCTCACCCATGCTTTCCTCGGCCATCAATTCCGGTGGTGCTTGCACCTCTTCCAGCTCCATTTCTCCAGAATCCTCTGGGCAATGTTAGATGATGTTCTGGGTGAAACAAAAATGGAAAATTAAATTCAGTAATCATGAGCAGCCGGGGTCATGTTATTGGATTTCCATTTTAATAGATTACTGTAGAAAATAAATATATCTAAATAACAATTTATAACAATCACAATATCTTTACTAAAAAATATTTGAGGAAAAAAATAAAACAAACATAAAGATCATATTTACATAAACATGAAAACTATTTGAATTGCAAAGCACAGCCTCCACAATGGGAAAAAAAATCATACATTTAAATGAAATTGCCAGTGTTAGAAAAAAATGTAAAAATGAATGGCAATAAACATTTTAAATATATTTTAAACAAATTTTATGTGTAAAAATAAAATATCTTAATAACTTACTCTCTGGAGCAAAAGAATCTCTTAAAAAAAGAGAGTTCTGCTGATAATGGATGGGCCTTGTGTAAAGCTGGGGCTCCACTCCCTTTTGGGCCTCTACATCCTTGCGCTAATCTCTTTGAACTCAGCCCCTTAAGGATTTCCACCGGGTTTGCAAGGAGGTAACTGTGCAAAAAATTTTTTGGAAAAATGATCAGTACATGTCATATCCAAACTGTGTACATAACAATGAAAGTTATACAAAAATATTTACTTCTATTTTTGTTCTGGTCTCCAATCAGAATATCCTAGTTTTCAAAAAGCGATTGTCCAATTTCATTCTAAACGCTTCTTTTCAAAATTCAGTCAGCATAAAGAGGATGGGATTTGTCTCAAAGCTGTGCATGAGATTGCACTGCTGCAACTAGCTGAGCTTGATGAATGTCTTTAGACATGGTGATGCTCAAAGATGAGGCAGCATGCTGGTATGACCTTTGCTTCCAATGTTGGGTTCATATAAGGGGTGGCTGGGTGGGAAGTGACAGGTAAGGCCACCTCCACAGGTTGCCTGAAGCAAAAAGGCCATCACCTAGGCCAGTGGTCGGCAAGCCGCGGCTCGCGAGCCACATGCGGCTCTTTACACACTTTAATGCGGCTCTTCTGTGTGCCGGGCGCCCGCTACCCTCCCTCCTCTCGGGCGGCCGCCCCAAAAGTCAGGACTCTGCAGCTAGCCCAGCAATGGGCAAACTACGGCCCGGAGGACCTTTTAATCCGGCCCGCGGAGCGTGGGAAACATTGGCTGTCAGGGTGTAGGCGGGGCAGCGTGACAAACTCCTCCTCTCACAGTCCGCCCTGAAGACTGGAACGGCGTGGGAACACGGCGAGAGGAACACGCAGAGCAAAGGTAAGTGAATTGACACAATATGGGGAATGAATTACTATATGGGGGATGAATTACTATATGGGGGATGTATTTTCAGTTTCAAAAATGTGGCTCTCAAAATAAATTTCAATCGTGGTTTTGGCGAGATTTGGCTCAGTTGAAAAAAAAGGTTGCCCACCACTGACCTAGGCCATGGGGGGGGGCTGGCTTTGAGGTCCTCAATATTTAGAGGTGTAATTTACTAATTAAAATGTCTTTTGTTTTCAAGGGGTTTAGAGGTACATCATTGTCTGTTTGGATGAGTCATACTCCAACACCAACTGGGCAGGGGGCTTTGAGGTCATCAATATTTGGAGGTGTGATTTTCTAATTAAAATGTATTTTGTTTCCAAGGGTGTTTTGACTATTGGGTTGAGTCATACTCCAAGGCCAACTGGATGGGGGGCTTTGAGATCATGAAGGGTTTGGGGGGGGGTCAAGATTAGTTTTTTCTCTAAGTGAAAAAATTGAACAGGGTGGGTCAATATAGGGTGTGACAAGCTTGGTAGGAACATCCTGTGTTTAGTGTTTTGTTCCCTATTTTTTTTTTTTAATTTAAAGGGACAGTTTACATCCCAAAAACATCTTCCGGATGTGTAATAATTTTTTTTTTTTTTTAATTTTTGAGTGGTGTTTGGATGTGTTGCAGGTCATTTATGTGCAGAAATTATTGCAGCAGTGTCTAACATTTGATTTCATGTGAAACATCAAAGTATGGTGTACCGGGTCCATTTGAGTACAGGGAAAATGCATTTAATGCATTGTTCATGATGAACAAAGACTCTGAACAGCATTGGAAACTGGAAGAGTTAAAAAAAATTGAAATGCTTATAAACGCGATTTGCCGCGTTTACAAGCGTTTTGTGTTTCAAACGCTGATAGAAAACTTGCGTTCAGCAGTCGATTTTGTGTTCAAAAAACGACTGTAAACTCAAATGCCTGTAAAGGTGTGTACATGGACACCTAGTGAACAGCTCCTAAACGTGAGTTATCATCTGCAGTGTACATGAGCCCTTATAGTTTTGACCACTTTTATCTCTTTTCTTCCCTTATTCTTCCAATGTGCTCTTTAAGTTGCTGTTTGGGTTCTTTGTGAAATAAAAAAAGGAGGGGGATATGGGGAGTATGGAAGGCATTTTTGATTTTTCAGTTCTACAAAATATTGAACTCCCCTCTACAGCATTTTGTGTTTGGTCAATTTTCTAGAATGATTTGTGTAACATATTGAGGCTCTTCTATGTGAATTAGCTATTGGTAACTATGAGAACAGTAAAAGTAACACGAGGTTTAAGAATTGGTCGTGTAACCATTTTGTTTGTACATGTCACAAGAAGTCCTCCCTTCAGCCCAAGTATGCATCAGTCCTGATATTGGTCCATATAATATTTTTTTAATTGGACCAAGTTAAAGGAAAACTGCTTGGATATCCTATACTAATGATATGGAATATGGTCAATCAATATGGAGATGTGTAACCACAGCCAAGGTTTCATCCCATCATGGTTTTCAGAACTAGATGCAGATTCCAGGAAAATGATTTGGTGGTGAGGTGCTATGGTAAGAAGATCGGCATTGGAGACTGGAAGGGCCAGACACCCACAGTGGTAATCAGCAGAAGACATGGCAGAGGTATCTTCAGGCAAATGACAATGGATGAAGAAAGGAAGATGTGGCTAGAATCAGAGAGAATGGCTGAAGGTTATAACCACCCAAATTGTTCAATGTGGCAATGTGAAGGGTCTCATGATTAGGTCTCAGTACATCTATAGCAATTTTAATAATACCCTGCATTCAAAGTGATGCTCAGCTTGAAATTTATATGTCTGAAAAGTACTCCTCAGGAAACCTGTGATTGTTTTTACATTTGTGCTCACCCTAATAAAGTATAATTTCAGAAAGCCAGGAAAGCTGATCCAAAGGCCTTTTCTGAGTCAGCTGTATCAAACTAAAATCATCATTATTGTTTATTACAGATACTTCTTTAGTGCCATCAATTTATGCAGCACCTTACATATATATTGTACATTCGCATGAGTCCTCAACCCTCAAGGGGCGTACAATCTGAAGTCCCTAACTTACATACACATACTAGAGCCAATTTGTTTAGACCGGATCCAATTAACCTACCAACATGTCTGTGGAATGTGAGAGGAAACCAGAGTATCTGGAGGAAACTCACACAGGGAGAACTGTAAAGTCCAGGCAGGTGGTGCCGTGGTTGGGATTCGAACCAATGACCCTAGTACTGCCAGGTGGAAATGCTAACCATTTAGCCACTGTTCTGCAAATCACCATGGAAGAATGTTCATGAAGCTGGTACAACATGATCAGATCAGCATTATGGACTATTGGACTGTTCTGAATTAAAACCCATATTTTTTTTTATTATGGACTTCCTATATCCAGAGCAAGTGATTTTCTATATATTGAGATCTAAAAAAATGGATTGTAGAGATAATTGTGTTTTAAGTCATTGTGTTCTTTCCTATACTGAGATAATCATGAAAATCTGTCATTCCCTGAGGTCCACAATTGGACATCACTAGTCTCCACAATGGAGGTTGGCTTCCATAAACATGGTCATTGTAATGAAAACAGTATTGGCAGACAGACCTCAGCCAGGTATTCTACCTCCTATTTAACGTATCAGTTCACAAGCCCAACACCACTGAGATGACCAGTTTAGGCATATGACAATGGATGAAGAAAGGAAGATGTGGCTAGAATCAGAGAGAATGGCTGAAGGCTATAACCATCCAAACTGGTAAATGTGGTAAAGTGAGGGGTCTCATGAGTAGGCCTCAGTACATCTATAGCCATTTTCATCAGTGGTTCATAGTACTCTGCATTCAAAGTAATCCTTATCTTGAAATTCCTAATTCTTAAAAGTACTCCCTGGGAAACGTGATTTTTTAAATCTGTGCTCACCCTAATAAAAATATATTTTCAGAAAGCCTGGAAAGCTGATCCAAAGGCATTAAATGAGTCACCTGTACCAAACTAAAATCACCATGGAAAGATGTCCATGAAGCTGGTGCAACATGATCAGATCAGAATTAAGGACTTTACTATGGGACTGTTCTGAATTAACACCCATTTCTTATTTTCTTATGATTATGGTTTTATTTTTAAATCTCAATATATAATCAGTTGCTCTGGATATAATATGGACTGTAGAGATCATTGTGTGTAAGTAGTTTTGTTCCTTCCTATACTGAGATAATCATGCAAATCTGTCATTCCCTGAGGTCCACAGTTAGACACCACTAGTCCCAACAATGGAAGTTGGTTTCCATAAACATGTTAAAGAGGTAGAATACCTGGCTGAGGTGTGACCGCTGATACTGTTCCATCACAATGACCATATCAATTCACATGCTCCTCACCATTGAGATGATCAGTTCTGTCCTGGGTGTAGCCAGATAGCCATTGTCAAAGTTTCCAGCAAAACCTAAAGTGTATTTTAGTGAATAACACAACCTCAGCTGTATTGTTACATTTATCCAAATGTTTAAATGTCAAATTGGTTGCTGGTTTATAATTTTCACTACATTACATATTTTCAGGTTCTTTTTTAGCAGCCATTTCCATGTAGTAGGCATCTCTGATGAACAGCAGGTGTCATAAAGGAAACCTACATAGCAAGTGGATTGCATTTATACAGTCTATTCAGACTGGAGGAACCTTATTGAGATGAGGTGAAGTAAAACAAAAAGTGATAAGATGGCATCGTATTCTCTATAAATAAGTAATTGGGACTCCCTTCTTCTAAATATAGGCATTTTTCTACATAAATTATAGCTAAAGACTTTTATTTTAAGTAATTGTTTGCCTTTAAAAACTACCAAAAAGCTGACAAGACAGCATATGGCTGCTCTGCCATGAAAGCTATTTATTTGCCTATTAGATATATTTTCCTAATTTTACACTGACTGCCATACAGAGCAACTTGGCATGCGATCTCTGTATAACATGAGTAAGTGCGGGAACAAAGTTACATCAAACCTGGCTGCCAAATAAAGTGGAAGACTATGGACCCAGAAGACGGGGAAAAGGTGGCAATGGAGCAACTAGGTGAAGCATGGACATTGTGTGAGATCAGTCCGCTGGAATGTGAAAAATGATGTACTGACATGAAGTGCGACATTCTAGCTAGAGCCCCGTGCTCCCTTTATATTTACTTCCATTTTATACTGATCACATATACTGTGTGTTGTCTCCTATATATAAATGTACATTTTTTTAAAAATAGAAACTGATTGTCTAAGCCATCCTGTCTCAAACTCTTCAAAATGGAGGAATTCCTGAAATAGCTATCAGATCTCGGAGAACGTCTGCTAATAATTACTTTGTCTACAGCTCTGCATACATTAGTGTGATGGTCAGTGGAAAGAATGTTCCTCACATTTGTGGTCAGTGAGAAGAATCTACCTTACAGATAGCTAGAAAGATAATTGTCATTTGCAGTTTGGGTAGAAATGACTATTTGGGTTGTCATACTGAGCAATTTATTTGTATTGTTCTTTTACATTTTGATTTTTCACACTTAAGATTGTAACGTTCCTTGCCATTAATGGGCAATTATCCATAGGCATTGCTGGTTTTCTGCTGTGCCACATGGCTTGATTCTTTCACCTGAATTTATGATGCATCATTTTTGTGATAATGTGTACGGGTTGTACAAATGTATGTAATTTCTAATATTTGCATTACTCAATTAGAGTGATTTACTACACTGTCAGCTCAGATATCTGTTGACCCATCTACTATCTGATTTGTCCAAAATATTGATCTGACTTTTGCCATGATGTATTCGGTTTGTTTTCCTCAAACACTCTATGGGGAAAAAAAGAAGAAATGACTGTTTGGTAAAAGAACCTTTTGGAAACCTTGGCAATCCATGGAATCCCAGATGTGAATGGCTGAGCTAGACCTTTTCTCTCCTTATTGGAACTACGTTTTCTGCAGTTAAAAAAAAGTTAGATGTCAGAATGATTTTTTCCATTGCTTGATATAAACATGGCTTGTTCTAGGTCAATGCCTCACCAAAAAGATAAAAAATGATCAGAATGTTTGTAGATGAAACTCAGGCATGGCAGCTCCAATATTCCTATCCTGACAAGTCATTTAAACTCTCCTGCAAACAATTTTTATGCTGATTTATTCTTATGCTCATTGTTTATTATCAATAGTCTTTTTTAAACTAAATCCATTTGTGTACAATGTTACTGGAAATAAGACAATGTATAAAAGAATCTACAGCGGATGTTACAATGAGATGTTTCCCAATAAATTATCTGGTTAATGTTCCCTCTTGTATTATTTAACAATCAAGTAAAACTTTACTGAGCATAAAATTAAAAAGTGTTTCAGCGTGTTTAATCCTATCACCTATTCTCTAGGAAACCTGTTTAGATGCAAATTGGGAAGAACAATCCGGGGTTATTTACATTAGAAGTCAGCCAATGAAAAGCCTTCATTCTCTGCCTTCCCCGCCCATCTCCCTTGTATAAAGCGGGCCTCTCCCTCTGATCAGTCACTCTACTTCCAGAGATTTTGGTGTACGCATCTATTACAGCCCAGTTGAAGATTTTGGTGACGTCTGGAGTTGATCTTCAGTGGAACTCAATACTTGAAGGGACTAATCTGATATCACAGTTGAATCCTCCTCCACAAAGGTAAGGTCACTTTCATCTAACCAATCAATGGATATTTATTATTTGTAGGATACATTTTCAGAATGTTCCTTAGAGTGTCATATTTAGTTTTTAAAAGATTACAAACATGCCATGACCAACTGACCAAAGGGGCAATGAGTGGGGGGTCAGGACAGGATCATATGTAATAGAATGTATAACAGGAGGACAGGATAGCCATTGGAGGCTTGCCACGATCAGCCTGATGAAAGTTGTTCATAATACAGGATATGTAATAAGTTGATGCAGTCATTTGTGTGATGCAATACAAAGGGAAACATGTTTGTGTGGCCAGGTAATGTATAATTTTACCTAAAGCTCCTATTAGTATATTTCAATCTGTACAAAAAAACAAAATGCCTTGAAAATGTTTTTAAGAAGCCTGCAAAGATGTGTGACATCACTCATGGTTATTGTGGGTTATTCTGGAACTTCACAGTTTTGGGGGGAATGCTTTATGGAAGTGTTACTAATATCTTCTGATGGCCTTTAGCATAGCCTCTGCTGCCTTGTACTGGGTCCTAAAGGTGAGGCAAACATTTTCCATATTTTACGTGATAGTTCTGATTAAACTCACACTTCTTACCTGGCTGAGCTCTATGTTCATCCTCTTAACTTTATGCAACAAGACTGGAAATTCAACATAACTGGTTGGCAACAAGAAATCAGAACATATCTTGTAGTTCATTCTTATGTTTTTTATGTTTTAGTCTTTTCATGGCAGTATCTGCCAGAAATATGAGGGTTACCAAGATGGTTCTGGCACCAGATACACCTTTTCCATAAATGCTGGCCAATGTTTAATTGCATTCCTTTCCTCAAGGACACTTCAGGATAAAAATTATTATTTTGGCCCCCAGTTACTAAGAGGGCCCCCACACACAAATTAACTGGAAATTATTAGATATGTCCTGGCACTTCTGTATGTATGTATGTATGTATGTATGTCTTGTCTTTTCCATTGTTTTTGTACTGTATCAAGGTCCTTTAACTGAACTCAATAAATGAATCTTGTTGTGTTCAAGCTCTACAGTATATGGTGTCCAAACTTATTCCTGAATCAAATACATGTAGATGTGGAAGCCTATTGAGCATTTCATATTATTAGGCATGTAACTGAGGGGAACAGTATTTGTATTTGACACATTTCTGAAGTCTGCCTTTAAGGTTTGTTTTCTCTTAATGTAACAGTTTTCTGGTGTTGTTCTCCAGGACACTATGGCCTCCGTTGACCAAGATGTTGGACGTCTTTTGGATAAAATGGTATCCTTTTACTCTGAAGGACTGCAACAGGTGGACTTCCTGGACTACTTCGACATTGAGAAGGAACTTGGAAACGGTGGCTATGGAAATATATACTTGGTGAAGGACAAGAAAACAGGTCAGTGAATTATCTAAACATTATTTAAATATCCTCTACAAATATATATATGCATGTAAATTTGATCTACAAGTACAAACTTTTTCCAAGAGATCACTAATTGTCATTGTAAAGAAACAGTAAAGTAGAATCCCTGAGCAACATGCTAAATGAAGAATAGCAGATATTTGTAGTAAGCAAATATGGCCCAATACCAGAATTTATTACATCTCTAATTCTAAAAGGTTTCAGATATTTAGGGATCTAAGCAGTGGGTTGATTCATGCGAGGAATTATACAAATATAAACAAAATGCTTTGATGGTAAATACAGTATTTTTCTGGATAAGTGGATATTCCTAGACAGAATGTATTAGCATGCAGTTCACCCTAGATCAGGGGTCTCCAAACTATGGCCTCCCAGCTGCTGAAGTATTAAAAGTCCCATCATGCTTCTGGGAGTCTTGCTTGTAACTGTCAGTCTTGCAAGGCCTCATGGGACTTGCAGTTCCTCAACACCTGGAGGGGCATAGCTTGGAGACCCCTTCCCTAGATAATGAATAAATAATGAATACGTGACGCTCATTCAGTCCACTGAATGAAAGGAAGGGGATTAGGAACAGTCAGGCTGGGAAGGATATGATGCTGGATATCCTCTAGTCTGGAAGTGAGGCCGGCTCTATCTCACTGGCTGCAGCAGTGTGCAGTGAAATCGGAATAAACTATTTCTGTTCAGGAGATGAGCCCATACAGCTGACTGTTGGCAAGGTTGAAGTTTAGCCTAATACATTCTCAGTCTGGGAGGAGCAGATCCAAATAAACTTTGAAGATTTTGGTGGGTGAAATCCATACTTCACCTTGTGGTGGAGTTTGGTAACCTGGCACTCCCCAACTTTAAGGTCTACTACTGGGCAGCCATTTTAGTTACTGTCCAATGTTGGTTTCTGAGATCAAAGGAGAATGCTGCTGCCCTGCTGGGCTCCTTTATGGAACTGGCTAATTTAGAGTATAGGGGTTTTCAGACTTATTCCTCCCTCGCTCTCCCCACCAAGACCATGCTTGGTGTGTGGAATTCAGCTAGAGTGCAATTTTTTTTTCAACCCAATCAATTGTCTCCATACCATCCTTTCTGGGGAAATTCCTCATTGTCACACTTCAGGCTCATCCCAGATACATCTGTCTGGGCCTGGTACAGGGTCAAAACCCTTAGAGATATGATGCTCTCCAGAGTACTCTTGTCCTTCTAGAAGCTCTCTGTTTGGTCTGTTTCCCCCACAGGTTGTACTTTCACTACTGCCAGCTGAGTTATGCTACTGGATTCCAGTTTCCTGTACCACCCATATTGGTTACTAACAGATCTCCTGTCATAGGATTCTCTCTCTAAGCTGCTTTCCACACTCTATTCTACTTTTACTTGGGGTGATCTCCTATAAAATAGACCAACTCTTGCCAGGAGCCCCTATCCAAGGTTGGGATATCAGCCCTCCAATATTCCCAGAGTTAGTTTGAATCAATGTGTCACTCAAGGAGATGACCAACTTGAAACTGTGTTCCAAGTTTTTTCATAGGGTGTATTACACCCCTCAGATTCTGTGCACAGAATCTATCCACAGAGATCTCCAGACTGCACTAGATGCAGCACATTGGTGGGTAATTTCACACTTTGGTCCTGCCCCAGGATAGTGCAGTTCTGGGCTGAGGTGTGTAACCTAATCAACAGTCATTTACAGCTGTCTCTTCCACACTTACCTTAATTGGCTCTCCTGGGGATACAGGACAATGAACAGAGACCCAGTACCGGTTCTGTATTCCTTGCATTTGGCTTTCATGATTTTGACCCTGTATGCTCTTTCGTGTTATTTCTCCATATTTCAGCTTTTTCTGAGTTACTTGTACCATTTGATCTAAATAATAAAGAGCAACACTGGTTGTTTTTAAAATCTCCAATTTTTTTAAGTAAAACATACAGAAATGATCAGTTGTAAATTTCCAGTTGTTGATCCAAGTTTTCATTTTTTTCCACAGGTAAAAGTATGGCAATGAAGGTGATGGATAAAGACCGGACCAGTCAGCAGTCTTTTCTCCATGAAATCAGCATTTCTTACTTTCTTTCTGCTCATCACAATATCATCGGATCTTGTGGCTTATTCTTCTCCACCATAGACTACTTCATCTTTGCCCAAGAACTGGCCCCTGCTGGTGATCTGTTCTCCATGATTTTTCCAAATGTAAGTGCATTAAGGTGCAGGTATGCCCATTTTTTTAGGCTTGAATAAATAAGAGTTAAGACAAAGTGATGGTAAATTCAGAATTTTTGTTTAATGACAGTGGTCACCAAGACATTTAGAGAAAGTGAATCTTCCTAGGGAGGGACACATCCAACAATAGAATCCACTCCTACCCTAAAAAAAAAAAAAATGTTATGATCATACATAGACTTCTATTGATTCTTTATTTCTCCTTATAATATACGCTACTGTATTTAACATCTATTGTGTTTTTTTTTTTCTAGGTGGGAATTCCAGAAGCTTCAGTAAAGAGGTGTGCTGTGCAGATTGCCAGTGCTCTCGAGTTTATAGCAGAAAAAGGTCTCGTCCACATGGACCTGAAGCCAGAAAATGTCTTGGTGTTTGACCAGGACTGCCATTGTGTCAAGGTCACAGACTTTGGCCTTGCTAAGGTCAAAGGGACAGTACTTCGAGCCAGGTGTGGCAGCAAACACTACATGGCCCCAGAATTGCGTGAGATGACCATTTCCGATACACTGGTTGTAGATGGCAGTCTGGATGTGTGGGCATTTGGTGTTTCCATCTACTGCCTCCTCACAGGAGAGTTTCCATGGCAAGTGGCCAACCTTGATGATGAAGGATACAAACAGTTTGTTGAATGGCAAAACACTTTCCAGACAGATGATCCTCCCGAAGTATGGAGAAAGGTTCCCACTGGGATACAGAAGATGTTTTGTGATCTTTTGGCAATTGATTTTACCAAAAGAGGTCAAACAACGGAAGTCTTCAAATATCTGAATGAAAGCTGGAAAGAAGAAACTTTGGATTCAGACATAGGAGGAGATTATGAGAATCTCATAGAAAGTATTTCTTCTTTTATATAAGAAGCCAATGGTTGCTCAGACTGTAAACACCTCACAGAACATCACATCGGCTCCCAGCTCCTTGTCTTCGGCTTTGAACACACACTTCTGGATCTCAGTCTGAGATGTAAGGGATTTCTGGCAAGAAGAATCGCGATCGGAAATGCGCATGCGCATAGAAATTCCCAAAGAAGAATTGCCGGTTGTACACAGAAATACGGGATCGCACATGATTGGCGCCAGGTGGCCTATTTAAGGAGTGTCTCTGCTCTTGTTAAGTGCTGACTGGTCTTCAGCTCCCCCTTGTCCTGCTTGTTCCTGTGTGATTCCTTTGTTGCTGGCCCGGCTTGTTCCTCACCTGACTCTGATTGCGCTCCTGATTGATACGGATTCCTGACTTCGTCTCTGCTCCTGACCTTGGCTTTTCCTTCTGATTCTGTACCATGCTGCCCGACTGCTGATGACCCTGGCTATTCCATGACACTGCTCCTTTTCTCTTGTCCTGCCTTGCTCTGGTGCATGCCTGGCAATCTACAAAACCTGCTCTGCCTACTACTACTGTGCCAAAATCAGAGGATCATCAGCCTTCCAAGGTCATCTGTAAGAGCTGCAAACAACAACTACTGGCGCTCTTGTTCCCCTGGGTCTTAGACTCCCTCTGTTCCAACTCCAGAGGGGTCAGGACTAGTGACGCAAGTGAGGCCAGCTTCGTCATTTCAGTCTCCCATCAGGTATGTGATAGTACCAGTCAGCCAATGATGGAGTCTGAAAGGGAGGCCTCTCCATTGGGGGACATTTGCCATTCAGCATCTGCCTTGTTTAACTTGGTGCAAGATTTGCAGAGAAACTTTGAGCATCTGGAGAGTAAACTGCTAACTGACTCTAATGGCCGCACAGATGCGGATCTCACTGCAGATGTAACCACTAAAATGGAGCCCAATATGATCTTTGAAACTCCTGCCCTACCGGAACCCCGGGTGCCTACTCCTGAGTTTTTTTTACAGGAGACCGCAGGCAGTTGAGAACTTTTCGTAACTCCTGTGAGTTATATTTTTCCCTTCTTCCAAGGACGTTTTCATCACCAAATACCAAGGTAGGATTTATCATCACATTTCTTAGGAATGAACCTCAATCCTGGGCATATCACCTTCGTGAGCAACATGATCCGGCTCTAACTTCAGCAGACTTTTTTTCACAGCAATGGCACAAATCTATGCTGATCCTTTCCTGCGTCAAACCGCTGAATCTATGCTTATATTCTTCCACAGGTCTTTGGCCTTGTTGTAGCTTACTGTTACTGATTTCCGCATCTGGAGTTCCGATACTTAATGGAACGAGTCTGCGCTCCGCTACCAGTTCCGTCTTGGTCTGACACCCTGAAGGATGAGCTTGCCTGAGGGGGGTACCAACCAGGTTGGAGAACCTGATAGACCTGACAGTCCACATTGACCATCGGATTTGGGAAAGATAGGATGAGAAAACTAATGGGGGAATTCTGATATGTTCAGAAATAGGGACCTCCGTGCCCTCTACGAATGCTGTTCCATCAGAGTCGCCCACTAGTCCATCTAGGAGAAGCTTTTGGAGACCACAGTTGTCTGCGGCTGAATGCATTCAATGACAGAAGTTTAACCTCTGCCTCTACTGTGGTGGTGCAGGTCATTATGTGGCAACATGCCCAATAAGGCCTCATAAGCCCTCTCCCAACTGGTTCTATATGATGCACCCCCAAGGTACAAACCAAACGCATCCCTCCTTCCATCTTCAACTACAAATGGCCGAAAGGACAATCACAGTCCCAGCCATTATAGACTCGGGTGCTTGTAGTTGTTTTATGGATGCCAACTTCGCTACCCAGAAGATTTCGCTCTGTATCAAGTCACAAAAACTTGCAGTTCATCTTGCAGATGGGTCCGTTATTAGTTGCAACCCGGTGACACAAGAAACCATGTCAAAGTTATGCTACTCTCCCTCAGGACACCAGGAATTTCTATGTCTGGATATTATTACCTCCTCGATTTTTCCAGTTATTCTCGGCCTGCCCTGGCTAAGAGCACCCAACCATCAATTGGTTGTCTGGAGAGATCCTCTTTCCTTTGGAATACTGTCTGAATCACTGTATCTCCAAAGAAACAAGTGCAGCAACCCCTCTTCTCAGCATTCACTCTGATCCCGAGACCATGAGACTCGTTCCTGTGGTGTACCATGAGTATCTGGACGTATTCAATAAAAAGAGTGCCAATACTCTTCCTCCTCATCATTCCTATGACTGTCCGATTGAGCTCCTGCCTGGCGCCGAAATTCCTTTCGAATTTACCCCCTATCCGAAGTCAAATTAGAGGTCCTCTAGGGTTATATTGATGAGTCTAGAAAAAGGGTTTATTCAGCCTTCTACATCACCAGAAGCAGCTGGCATCATCTTTGTCGAGAAGAAGGATCACACTCTTAGACCTTGTGTGGACTACCATGTCCTAAACAAGACCTTGTGTGGACTACCGTGTCCTAAACAAGAGAACGTTTAAAAATCGTTATCCACTACCTCTAATTCCCGAGTTATTCCAAAGGCTGCGAGGAGCATGTTTCTTCTCAAAATTGGATCTGAGGGGCGCTTACAATCTAGTGAGAATTTGTGAAGGTGACGAATGGAAGCTGGCCTTTCGAACCCGATTTGGGCATTTTGAATACTTGGTAATGCCTTTTGGTCTCTGTAATGACCCGGCAACCTTCCAACACCTAGTACATGATGTATTTCCAGACTATCTGGATCTATTCTTAATCATTGAACTGGAGAAAACTAGGATGTCATCCAGGTAAATAGAAAGACATCGGGATCACGTAAAGAAGACTGGATAGATTACGCCAACATCGCCTTTACGCAAAGGCCGAGAAATCTGAATTTGAGACACATTCTATCCAGTTCCTTGGACTTGTAATCACCCCCAAAAGGTGTCCTCTGTCTTAGAATGGCCCATTCCAGGAGACAGGAAAGCAGTGCAGCGCTTCATAGGATTCGCAAATTTCTACAGGAAATTTAATCAAAACCTTCTCTGGGATCATTGCACCAGTAATACAGCTCACCAGGCAGCATATTCCCTTCAAGTGGACTCCCGAGGCCCAAGCAGCCTTTGAGCAATTAAAGACCTTGTTCACCTCCACACCTATCCTGAAGCATCCAGACCCTGCTCTAGCCTTTGTCCTCGAAGTGGATGCTTCGGAGAATGCTGTAGGAGCCATCTTATCACAAAGACAGGGACTTAAATCCCTTCTGCACCCTGTTGCATTTTTCTCCCTTCTGCACCCTGTTGCATTTTTCTCCAGGAAATTAAATCTCTGAAAGGAACTATGATGTGGGAGACAGAGCTGCTAGCCATTAAGGCAGCCCTGGAAGAATGGCGCTACTTATTGGAGGGAGCATCCCACCCTATTCTCATCTTCAGAGACCATAAAAACCTGGAGTACCCGAAAAACGGCAAAAACGCCTCAGGCCATGACAAACAAGATGGGCACTATTTTTCTCCCGCTTTTGTCTTCCATTTGATGTACCTTCCTGGATCAAAAAACGGTAAACGAGACTTACTCTCCCGTATGTTTCCTGACCCAATTTCACTCTCCCGTATGTTTCCTGACCCAATTATACAGTCTGAACGTGACACGATTTTGCCAGCCAAGAGCTTCTTACTTCTCCAGACAGACCTCATAACACAAATAAGAGAAGTGGTGGATAATCATCCACCTCCCATAGATATGCATCTGCAGTTAAAGGACGGTCTGTACTTTTCACAAGGAACAAATCTTTGTGCCCGAAGAACTCAGGACTCTTATCCTCAAAAGATGTCACGATCACCCCTTAGCAGGTCACTTCGGGATTCATAAGACTTCAAATTTGGTCTCTTGCTCCTTCTAGTGGCCAAACGCAATAAAGGATTGCCAGGACTATGTGAGATCTTGTACAGTCTGCCAAAGCCAAGACCTGGGGCCTGTTGGAATCTTTGGCCGAACCGGAAAAACTTGGGAGAAGCTCCACAAGTCAATGGAGATCATACTCCAATCGGAGGGATTCACCACTACTTTCGTAGTGGTTGACCGCCTGTCAAAAATGGCTCACTTCATTCCCTTGAAAGGGACTCCTTCTGCCAAGGAAACTGCCTCTGCTTTTATCAAAGAGATAAGAACACCATGTAATCTTACGAATATTGTATCTGACCGAGGAGTACAATTTACATCCAATTTTTGGAAATCTCTGTGTGAAGCATTAGATCGAGTTACGCTTTTCCTCTGCATATCACCCACAAACTAATGGACAAACGGAAAGAACGAACCAAACTCTGGACCAAACCAAACTCTGGAGCAATACAGTCTGATGACTGGGTATCTCTCCTTCCGTTAACAGAGTTTGCGTACAATAATTCCATTCATTCAGCTACCAAGCAATCCCTCTTTTACTCCAACTATGGATACCATCCCCCCTTTCTTCTGGAAATACCAGTGGAACCCGCTGTCCCGGCAGTACAAGAAAGGATGGAGTTCCTCAGGAGAAACGGTGAATCATTGTAGAAAACTATTTCCGAAGCTCAGGTGAGTAACACATTTTTTGACAGAAGGAAAAGGGGAAACTTAAAACTGAAACAAGGAGATAAAGTCTGGTTATCCACGGCAAATCTAAAATTAAGTTGTTCTTCAAGAAAGCTTTGTCCAAGATACCTGGGACGATTCGCTATCGAGACAGGTTAACCCTGTGGCTTTTGAACTGAAACTACCTGCTAATATGAGGATTCACCGGGTGTTCCATTGTTAAAACCACATATTCCCAAGTGGGTTTCCCAATCGAGATCTGGAGGCGCCTGCTCCACTGCTGGTTGAGGGAAATGAGTATGAGGTTGAGGCTATCTTGAATTGTAGGAAGAGGGGCGGACAGACCCAGTTCCTCATCAAATGGAAAGGTTATGGACCAGAGGATAATTCCTGGGAACCATCTACTAATGTCCATGCCCCACGGATAGTTCAAGCCTATCTCCATCTTCACCCTGAGGAACGAGCTCTAGTGGGCATCTGGAGGCTGCCCCTAAGGGGGGGGGCGCAATGTAAGGGATTTCTGGCAAGAAGAATCGAGATCGGGCATGCGCATAGGAATTCCTGCAGAAATGCATGATTGTGCACGTGCACACGCACGCTGAAGATTAGTGCCAGACGGCCTATTTAAGGAGTGCCTCTGCTCATGTTCAGTGCTGACTGGTCTTCAGCTCCCCCGTGCCCTGCTTGTTCCTGTGTGATTCCTTTGTTGCTGACCCGGTTTGTTCCTCACCTGACTCTGATTGCTCTCCTGGTTCCTGACTTCGGCTCTGCTCCTGACCTTGGCTTTCCTTCTGATTCTGTACCATGCTGCCTGACTGTTGATGACCCTGACTATTCCATGACACTGCTCCTGTCTCTTGTCCTCACTACCTGCCTTGCTCTGGTGCACACCTGGCAATCCACAAAACCTGCTCTGCCTACTACTACTTTGCTAAAATCAGAGGATCGTCATCTGCAAGAGCTGCAAACTACTGGTGCTCGTTTCCCTGGGTCCTACACTCCCTATGTCCCAACTCCAGCGGGGTCAGGACTAGCAAGTGAGGCCGACCTCGTCATTTCAGTCTCCCATCAGGTACGCAACAGATGTCTCCAGAGCCAGAGAAGAACAGCATGGCAGAGGCACCAATCATGTTTGATGAATTCTCTTTACATGTTGGTGCAGAAGTAGAAATTGGATGAACAAAAATCGAGTGATGGTGAAAGAACATCACATATGGTCAACTTTCTCAGGTATGTGGCTTTCTTGAGGAAATAAATGGGTCATATAATTTTGTATTTCATAGTATCAACTGCACAATTCAAATATGTAGGGTCCATGTCACACTGGCAGTTCTGCACTATGTGAGTAGTCATGTTCCAACACTAATTTTAATTTGTTACTAACGGCATTGTGTCTCCACCAAAAGGATGGGATTATCCATTTTTGGAACTAAATCCTTCTGTCTAATTTCTTCAGTTGTCCCTTTTCTGAAGTACAGATTCTTGTAAAAGTGTACTATTTCACTGCCAAGAATGTGATAATGTAATAGTTTAGAAGTTGGATGAATGATTTAATGCAAGCATGACTGGGGTACATTCTAGATGTGTCCTTCCTGTGAGGTACTATATGCCAATGATATAACTTTTGTTGGCCATTCCTAGAGTGGTGGGGCTACGCCTTGCAGTTCGGAGTACTAAAGTGAAACTAGAATCAGCGGTTGATACAAAAAGTTCTTCTAGGCTTGCAATGACAATAGCAGGACTCTTGCTGGATATGCTGTTAGCATAGCAGGACTCTTGTTGGGTATGCTGTTAGCATAGCAAGACTCTTGTTGGGTATGCTGTTAGCATAGCAGGACTCTTGTTGGGTATGCTGTTAATCATTTAAAATATTTAATAGTAAAATGCTAACCAATTTAATCTAGCATTGTCAAGAACAGATATTATATCTCTAGTGCAGTAACTCGTAGGGGCCTGAGTTGTGTTTAATCAATCTATTATCAAAAACAGTAAAACCAGTGAAGGATGGTTTCTTTTGGTTAATGTAGGTCTCTCCCTTTTGTTGTCTTATTAACTATGATTCTCTATTCTAGGGCCATTTTCTAATTTACACAAACCACTTATATAGCCAGTGTCTGTAACTTTATAAATCTTTAACATTTCATATATACATAATGTAGATCACTTTGTACTGGGATATTCAGTCATTCTATAAGGAAGTAATGTTTGAGAACTGACCCTGTGCCGTTGATTACCATACAATTCTGCTTTCATGTTTGCTGTTCACAGATACTTTTCTTTATTTTGCTCTAACAATATTTCTTTATATTTTCTTTCATGACAAATCTGGACTATCCCTGGTGGATGGACAAGACCCCTTGGACAAGACCCCTGCCTGATGCATGGGGGATGTAACTTGTACATATATGAGAAGTTACTCCTCCTGTGCACTGGGTGGGGCTCTTGAATTTTCTCCGTACATAAAAAAAAAATTCTTACTGATCCTGCCAAAATCTTGTAAGCACCTAAATTCTGGCTTGAAATGACAACACTGCCTTTGTTGTTGAACTCAAAGCTTATCATCCATGGTGAAAACAAACCACTTCCATAAATGGCAAGAAAAAAGTCAAGTTTCCAATTTTACATTGGAATATTTCAGACCATGTTTAGCCCCTTGTTAAGTTAGGTGAAAACATCACAGCACCCTGCCTCAGTACTCCTCTCAAGAGCCCTTAGTCCTGATGCAAGTGGTGGGCTGGATCTTGGGAGGAGTTGAAAGCATAAAAATGCCTTGTTTGGTGGGTTGTCTGTCAGTCTGGAGGAGTGGACATTCCTGGACAAGCTGTATTTTCATGTAGACACCCCAGGTAAGGCCCACATATGAGTTTCCACAACTGATAGAACAGAAAGCCAATAGATAAAAGAGGTGAACCAGGGACAGTCAAGCTGAGGAAGAGATGTTAGATGAAGCTCAATGTCCTCCAGCCCAGAAATGAGGCTCTGCCTACTGTTACAGACTACATTTACTGATTGGTCCAGGAAATTCCTGGTCTGGGTTGCCAACTCATTGCTAGAGAACATGTGCCGCTGCATGATGGGACTTCCTTCCGGACGTGCCGTACAGAGGATATGATTTTGGCACATATTTGATCCCTCCTATGGATGACCAGGCATAGCTCCATTTTACTCTGGAAATCGATAATGTCACAGACCTTTTAAAATGTTACTTTCCCCACAGCTAGGTAAGCTGGAAATTTTCATTTTTAACCTTTTCAAGTATATACAATTTCATCCCCTTTCCTGGCCATGCCAATTTTCAGTTTTCAGTGTTGTCGCACTTTGAATGACAATTGCGCAGTCATGCAACACTGCACCCATATGAATTTTTAACGGTCCTTCAGACAGTTGCTCTTCAATTCCAGGTCCCATTCGCATGCCAAGAGGTAGAAGGAGAGAACTCCTGGCTGAATTATATGAAAAAGCAAACAATACTTCTCTACTGTTGGGACAAACACTGACCTCCCTATTAGAAACTTAGGCAGACTCAGATTGACCGTTCAGTACAGGAGCAACAAAGATATAGATAAGATCTTCTGATTGAAATAAGACGCCACAATGCTCTTGTTGAATCACAGCAAGTCACATTGGAAAAAGAGGAGCAGAAAAAATGTCAACTGCTCTTTACCTGGTTGGGTCTGTTACACCACTGAGCCAACAGCTGGGGCCCATGGACCCATAAGAATACTAAAAAAAATTAAAATAATAATTTAACCGCCTCCCACCCACCATATAAGGAAATGATGGGCGCAAGGCAGTTTTCTCGTTCTGGCAGGATGTTATATGACATCCTCCCACTCTAACCACGCGTGCACGCCCCCTGGCACACAGCAGTTCATCGACCAATGGAAAGAGCCGAAATCGTCGGATGTGTCCAATCACAGCTGATCACATGTAAATAAGGAATTGCTGGCTATCTGCATTTCTCGCCTCACGAGCTGTCATGCTGACAGCTCTTGAGGAGAGTCGGTAATCAGCATTACTCAGCGGGGACATCTACACTGATCATCAGGGCACTTCCATCAATGCCACCTGCCAGTGCCCATCAATGCCACATCAGTTTCCATCTCAGCTGCCTGACAGTGCCTATCAGTGCCATATGAGTGCTGCCTTTCAGTGCCCATCAGTGTCGCCTATCGGTGCCCAAAACTGCAACCTCATTAGCGCACATCAGTGAAGAAGAAAATCACTAAGAAAACTCTCAGTTGTTTTGGTTTGTTTTTGGTTTGTTTAGCAAAAACTAAAAAACCCAGAGGTGATTAAATACCACCAAAAGAAATCTCTATCTGTCTCAAAAAAAGATAAAAATGTCACATGGGTACAGTGTTGCACAACCGAGCAATTGTCATTCAAATTGCGACAGGACTGAAAGCTGAAAATTGGCCTGGGCAGGAAGGGGGTAGAAGTGCCCTGTAGGCAGGAAGGGGGTAGAAGTGCCCTGTAGGCAGGAAGGGGGTAGAAGTGCCCGGTGGGCAGGAAGGGGGTAGAAGTGCCCGGTGGGCAGGAAGGGGGTAGAAGTGCCCGGTAGGCAGGAAGGGGGTAGAAGTGCCCGGTGGGCAGGAAGGGGGTAGAAGTGCCCGGTGGGCAGGAAGGGGGTAGAAGTGCCCGGTGGGCAGGAAGGGGGTAGAAGTGCCCGGTAGGCAGGAAGGGGGTAGAAGTATCCGGTAGGCAGGAAGGGGGTAGAAGCGCCCGGTAGGCAGGAAAGGGGTAGAAGTGTCCTGTAGGCAAGAAGGGGGTAGCAGTGCCCGGTAGGCGAGGGGTTAAATTCAGTTGTGACGTTGCTTCGTTTAGGTTTATATAATGTTTTGTTGTTTGTATTATTTAAGACTTGCGTCTTATTACCACATTAAAGTATTTTGAACATAATGCTTCCTTTTTTATTTTTTTTAAATTATAATTGCCAACATTTCTATATGTAAGATAAATCCCTAAATCTCCATTAGTATCCAGGCTTGGGTGAATGTATGTGACACTTGACTGATTTGTAATACTACCACGGGCTGACAAAAGTAGAACGCAGCTTAAGAATCCGTGATGAGAACTGGAATTGAAGTTTTCCAACACCAATCTTCATGAGAAACTGCATGTGACAGCAATGCAATAAAATGTGATTTTATTTGAGGGATGGAAGCACCTCACAGGGCGTTTCATCTTTTTAATTTATAAGGGGCTGATGAGGTCACAGAGGGAGAAAGAGACCTCATTACAATGAGTGGAAATTTTAAACAGACATAAGCCATTTAAATATAGAATGATCCCAATCAGTCTTTTACATGTTGTGATCCCATTCTTGTGAGTCTTTTGAGTTGTAATTATAATGTGCATGACTGTCATAAGTTAGCCTGCAGTTTCTTGTTTGTGTTCTTACCTCCTTGCTGCAGTGCGGTTCCTGATCCCTTTCACATGTGTGGTTTGTCTGTGCTCACCTATGGGTGTCATCTGCTGTTCTCTGGGTTTTATTTCCTTCCCTTCCATCACTTTCTGGCCCTTCTCCTTGTTTGCCTGTCTATATAAGACATGCTCAGTCTAGGCCACTTTGCCTGAGCAACTGCCTAGTTGTTGGAGTGCTTGTGTGGTGCTAATGCCTGTATCGTGCAATGACTACTTGTGTACCTCCCCCCGCTTTGTTCTCTGATTGTGCTTGTTTTCCGCCCATCCTATTGGATTTCCAGTTGTCTCCTCCCATTGTACCCTGCTTCCGCAAGCGGTCTCCTCATCCTCAGCTGAGCATACCTGGGGGCCGCGACCTGGTCCCAGCTTGCTGCAAGTCCATCCCCACCATCATGGGCTCTGGTGTAGAAGCAGCCTGGGGCTTAGGCTCCATGCCAGGGAACCCCAAGTTGAGTATCTACAAGGGCTCACTACCAAGGGTGCTGACAATGACAGCTCAAATAGCGCAAAAAATAAAAACCGCACAGGCGAAAAAATACCACCGAAAGAAAGCTCAATTTGTGGGGAAAAAAAGGATGTAGATTTCATTTATGTACCGTATTGCATGACCGCGCAATTGTCCGTTAAACTAGCGCAGCGCTGTATAGCAGAAAAATGGCATAAATTGCAGTATCTATCCCATAGTTTGTAGTCTCTATAACTATCACACAAAGCAATCAATATACACTTATTGGGATTTTTTTTACTAAAAACATGGAGCAGAATACATTTTGGCCTAAATTTATAACCAACTTTGAGTTTACTATATATTTTTTATAGCTGAAAGTAAAAAATTTTGTTTTTCTTCAAAATTTTTGGCCTTTTTTTGTTTATAGCATGAAAAATAAAAAGCGCACAGATGATCAAATACCACCGAAAGAAAGCTCTATTTGTGTGAAAAAAGGACGTAAATTTTGTTTGGGTGCAGCATTGCATCACCGCGCAATTATCAGTTGAATTAGTGCAGCGCCGAGTAGCAAAGAGGCGTGGTCATTAAGGGGGGTAAATCCTCAGGAGGGGGAGGGGTTAAATTGGCATTTTCAAAGTATTTGTGGCCAAGCATTGATATCTGAAATAAAATCATCGAGCCTCTTACAAAACACCTTGGGGTGTTTGCCCCTTTGTATGATTATTTACACCTGCATGGTGTGCCATAGCCTCAATACGTGTAACATGTAGTCATGAAGTGCATTATTTGTGTACAATGTATGCTCATTTGAAGCACAAAGGTACTCCCTTGATTGTGGGCCTCTCCATGCATTTAGTCTGTAAAAATAAGTCTCACGCATGTGCCACAATCATGACTGGTAGGCATTGCTTTTTTTTTGAGGGGGGTTTAATTTATAACTATGCCTATTCATTGTGACATAATGCCTTAGACTGTCAATTTATATCATCCTTGCATTTTTGGGGCTATAGCAATGTAATAGGCTGTCAGTACACCACTGATTATATATATATATTGTTTTAAATACTCTAACTCTTACAGAGACACTATTTTCACCTCTTCAAATCCGTACACTTTCACCCCCTTCCTGCCCAGGCCAATATTCAGCTTTCAGCGCTGTCACACTTTGAATGACAATTGCGCGGTCATGCAACACTGTACCCATATGAAATTTTTAGCATTATTTTTGAGACAGATAAAATTTTATTTTGGTGGTATTTATTCACCGCTGGGATTTTTATTTTGTTTGCTATATAAATTGTCCAAAAATGTAAAAAAAAGTGTTTTTATTATAAAATGTTGCAAATAAATAGTCTTTCTTCATAAATCTTGGCCAAAATGTATTCAGCTATTTTTTTTAGTAAAAAAAAAACCTAAATTAGTTTATAACCAAAAAATATAATTTTTACATTTTTATTTTAGATTTTATTTTTTTTAAACAGACTGTGACACTGTACTACTTGTGGGGGGGTGATGAAGATTGTTACACTGATTGCTTTTACATCCAGAAAGGCTGTAAAAGCAATAATTTTTCCTCTCTGCATTCTTGCAGCCATTGAGAAATACTGTCGTTGGTCACAGCCTGTCACATGGTACAAGGCTGTTGTGAATAGGCTTGAACCATGTGACCTCTGTGATCATTTATAGATTTCACATGTAGTACGCAATGATGTCAGGAAGTGACATCTTGCTTACTACTATTCATGTGATCACCGATTGGCCAATCAGTGATCACATGATCGAGACCTTACCACAGAGGTTCCGTACAGCAATCTGTGTTCCCAGGGAGCGTGCACAGGCTGGAAATGCGGGCGCTGTTTATGAATGGCAACCTGCCCCTGCACTGCTCCCGTCCGGCCCATGTACATAAACAGCTGGTTGGGAGCAGTGCAGGGGCAAGTGGTTAAGGTATAATTTTTTACTACAGAAATTTAACTGAATACATTTTTGCATACAGTGGTATATAAATGTAATATATTTTACAAATTTTTCTAACAGAAAATAAGATTTTTTTTTTTTTTTCAAAATGTTTTGACTTTTTTAAATTTATCTGGTTTAACTACAAACAAAAGAGTTCAATATGCCTCACCAAAATGCTAGCAATTTAAATGCAGCTTGATTGATTAATTGTCATTAAAGGGTGACAGGTTCTAAAAATGTAAAAATGGCATAGCAGGGAGGTACTGAAATTGTCCAATAATATGGTGGTTAAATTTGGTCCCATCTTCAGCTCTGGTAGAGTTCCTTGGTGTCAAACAGTTTTTTTTTTTTGGTCCATGCTCCAGATCCAAAGTGCAAGCTTCAAAGCCCAGTAGGTAGTAAGACAGTAAAGGGTCATCCTTCTTGGTGTGGCTGATGTGTCAGGTTCTGGTTTTCCCATCTTCCTCCGCTGCTTGTATCTGTAAAAATAACATGATAGAGCACATATTAGTGTCAAGCTAGAATTGTTTTTAAGATATTCATACTCACCTGCATGTTGAATCATCACTTATATATTGAAATTGTCCAACAAAAGCTGATTAGGCCTCTGGATGGACACAGATGTGCTACGTAAAGAGGCTAGAGAGGGTCTGTGTCTTCACCTGACACTAGGCTCTAGCTTGCTTTCAGCTGATTCCAGATCACACCACAGCAGAAGTATTAAAAGTATGAGGTGACCAAGGAGCGTGTAATGACCAAAAAGGATCGGTCATACTTCTTTCAATGATGGCTTGTTCAGTAACCTAATAAAGTCTATTATGTAATTTTGTCATTTTTAATTCATTGTAGAACATGAGAACATTAAAACAGAAGTTCACAATTAAAAAAAAAAACCAAACACCTTGGTCTATGCAACCTCAATATGATTCTCCATTGGTCCCATGCTGCTTCAAGGATTGAGAACTGCATGATCAAAGACTGTTGATCTTCCAGTTCACTTCTGTGGGCAGAGTGGTGGCTGTCAGTGGCCAGCTCTGTGCTCTCATCTCCAGCTCTCACTGGAGCTCTGGGCTGTGGAGTGGTGTTCAGTGGCTGGTTCAGCCTCTCAGCGGCATATTGAGAGAATGAGCGGGCTGCTGCTTATGAGTCGTAATGGATCCAAAAAAAAAAGAAGTCCGGATACCTGAAGAGTGTGGAACAGCTCAGTGACACTCCTGCTCCGCAGTGCACGTCTCTAAACCAAACAGTGATAATGAGCCACATAAAAAAAAAATAAAAATTGTGCAAAATTCAGATTGTGATCTGAAAATGAATCTTCTAAATAAATCCAAACTGTCACTAAAACTCATCTGGTGTCCAAAAAATATTTTTCTTATGTAATGAACTATCCAAAGATAGGCGTAGTCCTACAGTTCTTCCTTGTTCCCATATTACCTCAAAATAAAGAAATAAACTGTGCATTTTCCCTATAACTTCATATGCCTCCAAAACACCTCGGTGTACCCGTTTTGGAAAAATATATCAATAAATCAAAACATGTTGTGCTACCAACACTAAGTGACTGCAAATGTGGAAATCTACCACAGCAAGAAAAAGTGACAGTGAATGCCCAAACACAACAAAAACCCAAACACAAGGTCTCCTGTCAATCCATGTACCTTACCTAATTGACAAAAGAAACCCAGTACAAAACATGCTGCAAATCCTCCCTGCGACTGCAAACAAAATGGATGATGTGAACTCAAATAATAGTGAGAAAGGTGTGCACTGGATGACAGGTTTTGGATCACAGAAGACCTTACCAGAGGACAGGTAAACAGGGCTTCGAATAGACCAGCAGCTATCCCGGATCCTGGCTTCATATGCTTCGCACAATAAAGATGGTACCACAAAGAGAAAAATATAGCAATAGTGCATGACCTCCAAAGAACGTAAAGGCACTTTAATAGAACTGCTTACATTTCAAATTGCAGAGTTAGCGCAGTTAAAAACAACCTGCCGCAAAAGTATAAAGTTCATTATCTCCCAGATGGATAACCACTTCCAAGATGGAAGATTCAGAACCTCCAGCTACAATGTCTGACACCCTGACATGTTCCATCATTCCGATTTATTCATAGGATCCTCTAAACCACAATAGCAGTATGAGAAAAGCTGCCTGCCCTTACTTCTCCATAGAGGTTATACTACAGGTACAACCGGTTTTTTGGCATAATAAACATATACTTACCTTCTCTATGCAACGAGTCATCACACAGCGGCACGGATCCTCCTTTTTGTGGGGTACCACACTTGCACTCCTCGCATCTCCCCCCACCGAGTGCCACCAAAGCAACCCACATGCTATGGTAGGCACTGGTGTGTACTTGCTCCCAAGCCAGGTCTGTAAGTCAGTTGGCACACAGACAGCAGCTAAGCCCTGGCCCCTGCTCCATCCACAATTAAAAAATACAAAAGTCACAGTACACATTTGACTTAAGTATACAATCACAGGAGTGCAGTTGAACAGGATAGGATCCCAAACATCAAGCTAATTAGTCATCCTTCTTTGTAGATTCTAAAAAACATCAAATTAAATGATACTTTAAAACACATAGCATGTTACAACATTTACATCAGGGGCGGACTGACCATTTGGAAACTCGGGCACTGCCTGAGGGCCCGGGGTCAGTAGGGGGCCCCATGAGATGCCCCTGGTACCTTTTTCATAGGCTTTTTTGAGTTTGGGCAAGGACACAGGGGCCCCATGATCCCCTATTGCCCGGGGGCCCCATGAGTTGTCAGTCTGCCCCTGATTTACATGTAAATGAATACATAATTACCCTGAAGTAGTTCTGAATCGGTCTCTGACGGACGATTCCCTAGGTCTGAGGAATCGTCAGAGGCAGCGGGTAGTGACGGTATTTCAAGTGGAAGATCATCATTGATGTGCAAGTTCAGGAGAGTGCTGTAAAAAGCCATCAGTTTTCGATAGGCACTGGAATGTGGATTTCCACATTCCAAATGTCCCTTCAATAACTGAACGGGTATGTCCAGTGAACGAAATGCGTATTTGCTCCCCTCTGATGTTGAATGTTTACCCCTCACAAAGAAATGATCGGTCTAAAAATTGAATGTTCGGTGTATTGTAACACTGAGAGACAGAATACAACAACAAATTCAGCAGAAATGCGTCTAACAAATGATGACGGATCTGCATGTTCATGAGGGAAAGAAGGATTTGATCCCCTTCACAAAACATGACTTGGTACTTGGTGGCAAATCCCTTGTTGGCAATCACAGAGGTCAGACGTTTCCTGGAGTTGGCCCCCAGGTTCGCACACATCTCAGGAGGGATTTTGGCCCACTCCTCTTTGGCAGATCCTCTCCAAGTCATTAAGGTTTGGTGGCTGACGTTTGGAAACTTGAACTTTCAGCTCCCTCCACAGATTTTCAATCGGATGAAGGTCCGGAGACTGGTTTTGTAGACTGATTTTCAGACTGATCATTTCTTTGTGAGTGGGCAAACATTCAAAATCAACAGCGGATCAAATATTTATTTCCTTCACTGTATATGTGTACTGTTATATCGAACCTCGGCCACCGTCTGAGGCGTCTGCATCCATGGTTGACATCCATATCCTGCGTCTCCTAGAATTCAACAAGAAAATATAAGTAAAAATCAACAATTACTTTACATAAATATTAAATAAAATAAATTTACTTACCCACCAGCCAGCCCTCCTGGCATTTGTCCTCTTTGGAATCGTTCATAGAGAGCTGACTGCCACAGGATATGGGTGTCATGGCAACTTCTGGGAAACCCCGATCTGATACTCATAATGTGCTGGTCGGAGTCCACCACCACTTGAACATTTAAAGAGTGATAGCTTTTCCTGTTCCTGATCTCCTTCTCTCTATTTTGTGGTGGTATCAGCGCAATATGGGTACAGTCTGTGGCTCCCAGGCAATTTGGCATCCCTCCTTGTCGGAAAAATCCTACCTTCACCTCTTGCCACTCATCCATGGTTCTAGGGAAATGGATGTACCTATCCATATGTCTCTTGATGGCTTTCATACTTGGTTTCAGGAATCTAGAAAAACTGGGATGATTAATTCCAATGATGCGAGCACATGATGGCTGAAAGTTACCCGTAGCCAAATAATTTAACACAGCTAATAACCTGACCGTTGCAGATATGGCATGGGTTCTCCTCGTCAGGGGCTCAGTTTCTTCAGCTATGAGGTTGTAAACCTCCATGACCCACTAGTGGTTCAGCAAAAACATGTCCTCAACATCATTGTCAGAAAGCTCTTCCAGGACTGTACGTGTCCGAAACACACGAGGCTGTCTGATCGTAACATTTGTGATCCTACGCTGCGCAAAACTAACAGCTGATATAGCTCTAAGTAGGATGGTCTCTTCAATATCCATTTTTTTATGCTGTATGAAATTAATAATTATATATTAAAAATAAAAAAAAAATTGGAAGCATTTTGCTATCATACATATTATACATATATATAGTGACAGTAGGCAGGTAAAATCACCTGGTTGCGTCCACGATGGAAGATACATTTGTCTGAGATTTATGCAGGCCATAGATGAGTCGAAAATCGGCCGATTTTTCGGCCTAAAATAAAATCGGCCGATTTTCGGATCGTTAGTGGGTTACTTGTTCGGTTTTTTTTCGGTATTTTGGCAGATTTTTTTATCGGTAAAGTTGGAAAAAGATCGGCCGATTTTCACGGCAATTATGGGCAAATCGACCGATCTTTTTACCAATAAAAAATCTGCGCATGAGCCGTGACCTGCAAGAGGAAGACAAAAAGAAGAAGAAGAGGAAGAAGAATAATTCCAGTCCGGAAAAAAGTGTCCCTGCAGAGAGCTCCGCTATTTCTTTGACAGTGCTTTGACATTTATAGCGGTTGCAACAATGTATCTATTCATTTCAGAATAAAAACATCTGTATCCTAAATGGATACACATAGATACAATGTTGCAACCAATATAAATGTCAAAGCACTGTCAAAGAAATAGCGGAGCTCTCTGCAGGGACACTTTTTGCCGGCTGTAGACGTGATGAAAATCGGCAGATTTTTTTTTTTTCCCTTTTACCATTCCTGGTAATGTCGGCCACTTGAACGACTGATTTTTTTGTTTTTTTTAAAGAAAAATCGGCCAGTTTTCTCTCCATCTATGGCCTGCATCAGACTCTATGTGGATTTGTTCCACTAGAGGGAAGTGCTGAGCCTTCTGCAGTGAGGTAATGAGCCCAGCTGAAGGTAGTGGACTCATTAGGGCCTCCTATAAAACTTCCCAGCCTGCATAGAGAGTTTCTCCATCCAGGAACCAGTTTTGTGCCTGAGTAGACTGCGGAGCAGCATACCTGGCTGTGCGGTGAGACAAGCCTTCAATTAACAGGTTGATGGGAACTGGGTGTAGCACAAGGTTGCACCTAGGTGATAGTGAGGGAAGCTTTTTGTTTAGTAAGTGGCCAAGTTGGCAAGGATGTTTTTTTCTTCTGTAAATAGTGTAAATAAACCTCACCTTTTTGGTTTTTTTCACCAAAACTGCTGTTTTGCTGTTCCTGTTTTGAGTTGTGAACTCACCCAGGGGGTCACACACACCTGTTGCTGAGCAAACCCCGTTACACATGGTGGAAGACTGCAGGCAGTTTGTGGTAAATAAAGGCCAGCATGGAGGAGATAAGACAGTTGGCTCTGGCAAATGCCAACCAACAACAGACTAATGCAAGTCTCCAGCAGAGTATTGCAGCCCAGCAGCAAGCTTTGGAACAAACGGAAGCCCGCCATAGGGAATTGTTGGTGCAGCAGCAAAAAATTGAGGCCGTCATGGAGCAGTTCCAGCAGCAGACTGAGGCTGGGAGTGATTCCGGTAGTACACCATACTTTTGTGTGGGCTGTTTATTGACAAAAACCACTGGAGAGGATGATCCTGAGGTGTTTTTAACCACATTTGAATGAACTGCTGAAAGGGAAAAGTGGCCTAAGGAGCAGTTGGCTGGACTGATGGCCCCATTATTAGCTGGTGAGTTGCAGAAAGCTTATGACCTGAAGCCTGACCAAGCAAGACTTGCTTGGCCAGGCTCCAGACAGACTTTGTCTAAAACCACAAATAAAAATTATATATATTCTCCTTACATGTATACACACAAGTATAATATTAGATTGTTTTTATAACCTGATCTAATTCTTTGTGGCCTTGTGACACACAGGGGAGCTGCAATTACTACTCTCTTGGTGGCAAAGAGGAAGTAGGAAGTCAATAAAAGTCCTCCTTCTTTGAGCGTTCTCAGGTAGATTCTGTCCTCCCTCCCTGATTCTCCACCTCTGGGAGGGAGAATTGTCACAAATCACCAATGAAGTGCTGACATCTGCACTTCATAAACTGGCCATTTCTGTGTACTTGAATGACCGATTCTCTGAACCCTGAGCTGATCAGTGGAGAACATGTTCTCCACTGATCTCATGAGTGTCAAACTGTTAATGACCAGAGTAGCTGTGATCCTCTGAATCACAGCTCTTCTCTGTGTCATAAATGGACACCTATATGTAGGAATTATCTCAGAATGTATAGGAGGGTCAGGAACTTCTAGAGCTCTAGCTATTCTGCTTCAATGTTATGTCTACCACACAAGTCTGTCCAGATGGAAGACATTATTTCACTGATCGGTACAAAAGGTGATGATTGTTACTTATGTGTGTACATATTCTAAATGAGAACTTTTACTATTGGTAATGATCATTTTAAAACCCCCTTTGGGAGATGTAAATCTTGTATATTTTTAGACCACACATTTATTAACTAACCAGATAGGTTAGTTATCTGCTTCTGGGATGTGGAAATAATAACTATGTGAAATAAAGGTCATGGGGTATTCCACTAGATCCAGATAATATGCTAAATAGCTGGGAGGATGCCTACAGCCAGGTCTGTGATGTGTTTATATCATGTGTATTATATATGTGTTTATATAAATAATAGGGGTGAGCAGGGGCAGACTGACAACTCATGGGGCAATACGGGATCATGGGGCCCCTGTGTCCTCAAACCACACCCAAAAGCCTATTAAAAGGTACCAGGGGCATCTCATGGGGGCCCCTACTGACCCCGGGCCCTTGGGCAGTGCCAGAGTTCCCCAATTGATCAGTCCGCCCCTGGGGGTGAGCCATCCTTTGTCTCCAGATAGCAGCTTCAGTGCCTTCCATTGTTACATAACTGATAGGGGTGACTGCCTTTTGTTGTGCAAAGGTTGACCTGGAGAATTTATGTAACGCCTGAATATTTCATTTTCCATCCCAAACTCTTTTCATGAAAAATTGAAAATTAGCTGATTACAGAAGGGTGAGGGTATAGTAAAATGGAATACATGGAAGTATCCACTAGTCTAATTGGATTAGGTTAATAAAGCTACCCACTGAGAGGTGTGTGTGTGTTGCTTTGAAGGAGTGTGAAGCAGTTAAACACAGCAGTCTAATTATGCTTTCTCTACTTTCACAGGTAAATGCATCTATCTCTTAACTAGAAAAACGCATTGACTCCTGCTTTCCTCTGGGTAAATGCATCTATCTCCGCTCTTAACTAGAAAAATGCATTGACTCCTGTTAAATTCAGAACAAATGGTGTATTTATATTTGTGTGTATGTTGACCAGTTCTCACCTCTACCTGCACCCAGTTTACGACTGTAGCCTGTTCCCTGAGAAACATCCCCTACTATTCATGTGATCCTTATCAGCTTCTAATTGGGGTGGAGTTGAATGCTCATTTGAGCATCTCCCTATAAATTTAGATCAGCTCATGGGGGGAGATCACTGATGGGGGGCACAGTCTCTGATTGGGGTGCTGCTTTTGATGGAGTGCAAAGCAGTTAAACACAGCAGTTGAAGTTAAGCAGCAGGAAGACACAACAGCAGCAAGAAACTCTACTGCACGATGGACAGACTGCAAGCAATCACCCTGGGAAACATCTCCTACATACCTGAGTCCCACTCTGAGTACCTTTATATAATATGCACCCTCTTCTCCTTATCATATTACTATCCTCTGTTCCCAAATCTCATTTCTTTACCCCTCTGCTCCACCCCAAAACTTGTACATCTCCCCCTTATTGCTACCATCTCCATACTATTGCTCTCATCACCTCCCCAAAATGCCTCTTCCACTCCTCATTTTCCTCTCCTCCATTCCAAAAATCCACACTAGATTCCTTCTTCACTAGATCCTTCTGCTCCTCCCAAACATTTGTATATTGTGTCCTCACTGCTTCCTTCGCCCCTCTACGGCACCCACCACCTCCTTCTATTACTCCACTCTCCCACTGACCCGAACACCTCCACTAGTAGTTTCTCACGCTCCTGCACATCCCGCTCCCATGCCACCTTTCTCACCCTTTTCCTCCTAACCACGGGGGACATCTCCCCGAATCCTGGCCCTCCACCACCTCCCTCACCCACACAACACCTTCCCGCCTCCACGTCCTGCCACAACCCCCGTAACTTGGTATCTGTCCCCCTGCTCCCTAAAATCTCCCCCGTTTTCATGTGCACTCCTGAACGCCCGATCGGTGTGCAACAAGCTTACCGCCATCCATGACCTTTGTTTCCCGCTCCCTCAACCTCCTAGCGATCACAGAAACTTGGATCCAGCCCACTGACTCTACCTCCCCTGCTGCACTTTCCTACGGAGGTCTCACCTGGACCCAGGCCTAACGGTCGTAAAGGTGGTGGGGTTGGTCTGCTCCTGTCACTGCAGAGCACCTTCTGAGTCCTCCCAAACCCCCCCCTCCCTATCCTTCTCCTCCTTTGAGGCCCACTGTGTCCAACTATTCTCCCCAACCCCCCTGAAGATTGCTGTGATATACCGGCCTCCTGGATCCATATCCTGCTTCCTGGATGACTTTTCCTCCTGGCTACCCTTCTTCCTCTCCTCTGAGCTACCCATCATCCTTGGGGATTTCAACAACCCTGTCAACTTCGACAACCCGGACACATCCCATCTCCTCCACTTAACCTCCTCCTTTGCACTTGCACAGTGCATACAATCCACCACCCACTCAAACGGTAATATCCTTGATCTTGTCTTCTCCAACCGTTGCGCTCCCCACAACCTCACTAACACCCCCTTCCCTCTCTCTGACCACAACCTGATTACCTTCTCTATCTCCTCGTCCCCCCAACGCCTACCCCTCCAAATGTCACACTACTACCAGCCATAACCTCCGCAACCTTAACCCTGCCCCCCTCCACTCTGCAGCTGATCAACTCCACGACAGCATCCTCCCCCTGTCTTGCCCCGACTTGGCTATGAATGCCTACAACAATGCGCTGTCAACAGCCCTTGACTCACTAGTGCCTTTAGGCACACGCAACATCAGACCCCGACCGCTCCAGCCCTGGCAGACTGATCACACCAAAACCCTCAAACACAGTCATGCCCTGGAGCGACTATGGTGCAAAACCAAATGCCAACAAGCCTTTGTCTGCTACAAATCTGCCTTCCACACCTACACCTCCTCTTACGCAGCCAAACAAGCCTACTTCCTGATCCTCATCAAGGCCCCCTCCTCCAATCCTCGCCGACTCCAAACCCGCCCCACAAGCCAGAGTACTTGGTGTCATTCTGGACTCCAACCTATCCTTCCAGCCCCAAGTCCAATCTTTAACAAACTTGTGCAGACTCCACCTCTGTAACATTGCCAAAATCCGCACGTTCCTAACCCCAGAAACCACTAAACAGCTCATCCACTCCCTCATCATATCACGACTCGATAACTGCAACTCCCTCCTCACTGACCTGCCTCGCCGCTGGCTATCCCTGCTTCAGTCGATCCTGAATACGGCTGCCAGACTCATTCACCTTTCCAACCGCTCCATCTCCGCCATCCCCCTCTGCCAATCCCTCCACTGGCTTCCGATGGCGCAACGGATCAAATTAAAAATCCTAACACTGACATACAAAGCTGTCCACTATACTGCCCCATACTACATCACTGACCTAATATCCAAGTACCGCCCAGCACGCACACTCCGCTCCTCACAAGACCTCCTTCTCTCTAGTTCCCTGGTCTCCTCCTCCCATGCCCGCCTCCAGGACTTCTCCAGGGTGTCACCCATCCTCTGGAACTCCCTGCCCCAACCCATCAGATTATCACCTACTCTCCTCTCCTTTAGGTGCACCATGAAAACCCATCTCTTCAGGGAAGCCTACCCCACCCCCTGCTAACCTGCCAACCTCCTCCACTCTTCCTACCACTCCATCCCCCACAGCTATCTCCTCCTGTGCCACCATCCCCTCCCTCCTGGATTGTAAGCTCGAAAGAGCAGGACCCTCAATCCCCTCATGTTTGCAGTGTATTGGTATTGTTCTGTCCCCCTTTGTAATGTACAGCGCTGAGCGAACTATTGGCGCTTTATAAATACTGTATAATAATAAATATATATATGTGTGTGTAGGCATACTGAGTATTTCATATTTATGGGTATTTAACTGAGGGTAACAATAGTCATATTTGACATATGTCTTCCTTTTTTTCTGTTTAAAGGTTTGTTTTTTGCTTATTAACAATTTTTTTTTTTTTTTTTTTTTCCTCTCCAGACACTATGGCCTCCGCTGTCCATGATGTGGAACACTTCTAGATGGACTTGTCTCCTTCTCATCACAAGGACTACATCAGATAGACTTACAGGAGTACTATCACATTGTGAAACAGCTTGGGGGAGGTGGATATGGCAAAGTATTATTGGCCAAGGACAGGAAAATGGGTGAGTGAATGAGCCAACTAGTGAGGGGCCGAACTACATCGGTGTTTGATTTGGCAAGAGTTTCTGCAAACTCCAAACAAATTTGGATGCAGAATCTAAACACCATAGGAATCAATAGGAGCTGAATCTGCCAAAGTAAAAATGCCAATCTTGTGGGATAATATGCAAGGGGTTGTCGAAAAATGGCACGGGGGTGGGCATTGCCCTGGGGAGCACGGGGGTGGGCATTGCCCTGGGGAGCATGCACCAATGCAAACAAATAATCCCATTTTGCCAGTTAGTCTTTTGGTCTTGTAACTGTCATTTTATCTGGAGCACTTTCTACAGCAAGAATAAAAAAGTGCATGTAGCCCCCCCAAAAAAAAATGCTTATTAGAACTTTGGAGTCTGCTATGAATTTTAAGGAGGTACCTCACAAAAAAAATGTAAACAATACACGAAGTCCCCAGGAAATAACTACTAAGTATCTTAAAAGGGACTGTGCACAAACTGTGAGGTCTCCCCTGAAAATCCATATCAAACCCTAATGTGAGATTGCAGCCTTCACATGCCAACAACATGGGGATTGCCTTGCCATAGGCGATCTCCCTGACACAGCCCCTTGTGCCAATGTTAATGAAGACAAGGTCCTCATCCACACAACCCTTGGCAGTGGTTGTGGGGGCCTATTGGATCCTGGAAGCCCTCCCCCTGTGTGAATAAGTAAGGAATACATCTAAAAAGCCATACATCTGAAAAGCCAGTGCTTGGTCCAAACTTGCATTTAGACCGAACACTGAGCTCTTCCCCAGTGTCCACCATTTCAATATCCTCTACAAATATTTATGCCTATGCTTGTAGATGTGATCTGGAAGATTTAGACTTTTTCCAAGAAGTCACTAATTGTAGACTTACTCTGCAATAAAAGGAGCCATTTGGCTATTAACAGGTTTTCTGTGTAGTTATTGTTACCTGTAATGGCCTATGGCCGTGTCGCTGGGCAAGTTGACTTACATTTGATGGTGATGGATCCAAGGGGTATGGCAAGCTGCTTGGTTAGCCAAGTGGCTGTAGCCGGGATTGTTTTAGTCTTTATACCCCACAAAGGTTTTGATGAAACTTTTTTTTTTTTTTGATGAGACTTATCGATCTCAGCTGTAAAAGCTGAGAACTGTTATGCTGTAACTAATTGTATAACCCATATTAATTATTTGATGTAACACATTTTTTAGTTTTTTTTTTTTGTGTGAAAATCAATACAATATTATAAACAAATAAAGGGAGCAGTAAAGTAGAATCCCTGGGGAACACTATTAATGAAGAATAGCAGATACAGTATATGGAGTGAGCAAATATGACCCAATGCCAGAATTTATTAAATCTCTATAAATAAAAAAAAGTTTAAAACATGAAAGAGGAACTTCACTCTCTGAACAACACTGACTATTTCCTATCCTTATGCTGCTAGCATTAGAAAATAGATAGGAAAGTGTATTCTATTTACTGGTTTTAAACTATTTGTTAAATTTCTTTAGTCATTTCCTAGTTTCTATGCCTAGGCAAATGATGTCATACATTCCTGGAGTCTTCAAAAGGGGGTTTCTCAGCTAAGCACACCCACCTGCTTGTATGCCTGAACTAAAGGCAGATGGATTCCAGGAAGTAATTGCTACATGAATCCTCTGCCCTTACTCAAGATGGCCACAGACAGAAATTCTAGGGGGAGTTTATAAATGTGATTCCTCATCTAAATAAAACATGGAGACATGGATGGATGGGGGAGTTTGCTTTTAATAAAAATAAATTAGTCTTTTTGGATTGTGGTGCTCAGATACAGTGTGATTCCTTTTTATTATACATTGGTAGGCTTTTATTTTGGACAGTTAGTCAGTGGGCTGGCTCTTGGGAAGAGCTATACACCCCTCAACATATTTTGATATGTGCGCATCGGTCTGGAGGAGTGACGTTCCTAGCAGGCTGTATTTGCCTGAAAACCTCTCTAAACCATGGAGGCTCAGCATTACATGGGATCATTATCCAAAGAACAGAAATCCAATGGATGAAAAATGTGAGCCAGGAACAGTCAGTCCGTGAAGGAATCTATGGTAATGGTTCTGGATGTCCTCCAGCCAGGATATGAGGCGGAACTCTATCTGACATCCTACAGCTTCTAATGCACATTGTGAGAATCTCGCAGTGTGCAGTGGAATCAGAGTAAGCCATTTCAGTCCAGGAGAGGGTCCTGTACAACTGTCTGCTGGTAAGGCTGAGGTTTAGCTTTAAATGAAGCATAATATATTCTCAGCCTGGGATCAGCAGATCTTATTAACATGTTTGAGAATCTCAAGTGAAGATAGATAAATACTAGCTACAAATTTCCAGTTCTTCATCTAAGTTAATTTCTTTTTATTTTCACAGATCAATGGCAGTGAAGGTCCTGGATAAAAAAAGAACCAGCCAGTTGTCTTTCAGTATTTCATTCTTGCTATCATCTCATGCCAACATCATCAGATGTTATGGCACCGCCTTCACCACCGACGACTACTACGCCTTTACCCAAGAACTGGCCCCGGTTGGAGATCTCTTCTCCCTGATCATACCACATGTAAGTACATTAAGATATAAGGATGGTCAGATTCGGTTTACCTAGTTATTGTAGAGGAGAGTTCAAATGCCTTTCAGCTTATTTTATGCTGTCCTGTATACTTTAGGGGTAGATTTCCCTTCACTTTCCTGTCCCAGAAATGCAACAGAAACTGAGAGGAAACTCTTAGTTGACATTAAACATCTCCATTGGAAATTTTACATTTGCCCCTTTTTTATTAAAACTCCATCTTGAAAGTCCCATCACTTTGTCCTAATCACTGTAGTCACCCACACATTTATAAAAGGTGCCTTATCCCCATTTATATTGCTAGCCAGGCTGCATTCTAAGATTATGGGTCTGCTATGGATTTTCTGGGTGACCTCACATATATATATATATATATATATATATATATATATATATATATATATATATATATATATATATATATATATATATATTTTTTTTTTTTTTTTTTTGTAGGAATTCCAAAAGACACAGTAAAAAGACGTGCTGTGCAGATCTCCAGTGCCCTCAAATTCATATCAGAGAAAGGACTGGTTCATTTGGATATGAAGTCAGAGAATGTTTTAGTGTTTGACTGGAAGTGCCACTGCATCAAGCTCAGACTTTGGCCTTACTAGAGTCAAAGGGACAGTAATTAGAGCCAAGTGTGGCAGCACCTCTTACATGAACCCAGAAATGTATAAAACGACCGTGTCAGATGGGTTAGCTGTGGATGGCAGCCTTGATGTATGGGCATTTGGTGTAGTCATCTACTGCTTACTTACAGGAGAGATGCCATGGCAGGAGGTCACCCTTTATGATGAGAAATATATAAGTTTTGTAGACTGGCAATACAATTTCCAGATGGATAAGCCTCCTGAAGCATAGAGCAAAGTTCCCACTAGGCTAAGAAGAATGTTTAGTGACCTTTTGGCCATTGACGACATGGAAGTCCTGAAATTCATGAGCTTAAGCTGGAAAGAGGCACCAGATTCAGCCACAAGGAAAGAATATGAGAATCTTAAAGGAAGCAGATCTTCTGTACAACCCGATGAACCCTTGTGTAAAGCTTCTCACCAAAACACTCCAGAGTAATGTTTCCATAAAGTCTACTCTCAGCTCCATGTCTTGCCTTTTTGTCTACAGACACTTCTAGAAGTCCAGAGCCATAGAAGGACAACATAGCAAAGATGCCAAAAATTTGCTGAATAGGGATGAGCTCAGTATTTGGTCTAAGTTCAGATTTAAATGTTGGCTGTGTCAGGAATGGACTTGCCAATAGTGGTGGGACTCGCCTGCCTTGTGGACTGCAGTACCAGGGCTGGCCAGCGGGTGCTTTCAACAACCAGAGGTTCACTTCGGCAATTAGCCATCACCTGGGGCTGATTGCAGGTGGTGTATTTAAGGGATGGCCAGACCTGCAGTCTGTGCCTTGGTGTGTGTTTTTCCATGGGCCCCTGTATCTTGTAACCTGCATTCCTGTTTCTGCCTGACTTGTTGCCGACCCTGCCTGATCCTGACCTCTGCTGACTTCTCCTGTTTGATCCCTGGCTTGTGACCCTGACATTCTCTCCTCCTGTACCTACCTGCCCGATAGTTATCGACCCGGCTTGCCTGACTACGTTGTGCTCTATATGTGTATGTATCTGTATCAGTTTGGGTTTGTTTCACCTTGTTGTATGTATTTGTGTTAGCTTGGGGTTTGGTGCACTGCGTTTATATTTGTATTGTTGGTCTCAATAAATTATATTATTTATTATATTTGAAGCCTACGTTTCCCTGTGTCAGTCCACACACTTCTGGTCACACCCGCATCCCTGACAGGCTGCTCAGACTTTTGTCTGGAGGTTTAGGGCATTTTATGTGGACTAATGTGACTGCTTCTGACTGTCAGTTGCTAGGAAAGTAGAGTTCTTGATCCAGCTTCAGCCTTACCAACCACTGACCTCACCGGACTTATTCACTTACATGGTTACCTCTATCACCCCTCTTTTATCTAGCTGATGATAGCTCAGAATAGTGGTGTACATCATGATTGGCAATATATATTAAGAGGGACATTTTTGGGATTTCAATTTTTAATAAAAGACATGTAAAACAAGGGGTGTCTTTGTTTTTTATTGTGGTTTGTCATTTACGTGAGTAGGGTTATTGTGTACACCATACTCACTCATTCACATAGGATGGATGGTATTTGGGGCTCCATTATTAAGGGGCAATTAAGATTCCAATAACCCCCCCCCCCCCCCCTCTTTCCCCACATGCAAACCCCTGAAACTATTGGTCAGGGTTGTATGGATAAAGCCCTTGTCTTCATCAACAGTAGGGGTCCCCACTGGCACAGAATCAACCCCATGCTGGGGGCATATAGTCTGGGTTTGTATGGGGGGGCATGTCCCCCCCCCCCCCCCTTTCCTGGCCAACCAGACTGTTTAATCAGATTAACTGTCTGTTATGGATTGTCTGGGTCTTCCAACATGACAATGATCCTAAACATACCGCCCGGGCAATGAAGGAGTGATTTCGTAAGAAGCATTTCAAGGTCCTGGAGTGGCCTAGCCAGTCTCCAGATCTCAACCCCATAGAAAACCTTTGGAGGGAGTTGAAAGTCCGTGTTGCCCAGCAACAGCCCCAAAACCTCACTGCACTAGAGGAGATCTGCATGGAGGAATGGGCCAACATACCAGCAACCGTGTGTGCCAACCTTGTGAAGACTTACAGGAAACGTTTGACCTCTTTCATTGCCAACAAAGGATATATAACAAAGTATTGATTAACTTTTGATAGTCACCAAATACTTATTTTCCACCATAATTTGCAAATACTGTATTTTCCGGCATATAAGACAACCCCCTTCTTTTCCTTTTTAATATAGGGTTTGAGCTATACTCGCCGTATAAGACTACCCCTCTTCCAACACACCCCAAATAAAAATGAAAAAACATCAGATATGATTTCAATATGGTATGGAATTTCAATATGGTATTCCAATGATGGGGTGCTATTCATCCCACTGATACCAATGATGGGGCACGACTCCTCCCACTGATACCAATGATGAGGCACTACTCCTCCCACTGACACCAATGATAGGGCACTATTTCATCCACTGACACCAATGATGAGGCACTATTCCTCCCACTGACACTAATGATGGGACACTATTCCTCCTACTGACACCAATGATGGTGCCCCATCATTAGTGTCAGTGTGTGAGGAATAGTGCCCCATCGTTGGTGTCAGTGGGAGGAATAGTGCCCCATCATTGGTGTCAGTGGGAGGAACAGCGCCCCATCGTTGGTGTCAGTGGGAGGAACAGCGCCCCATCGTTGGTGTCAGTGGGAGGAACAGCGCCCCATCGTTGGTGTCAGTGGGAGGAACAGCGCCCCATCGTTGGGGTCAGTGGGGGAGAGGAGCTGCTGCTCCTTCTTTCAGATTTTCGCGGGGCCGCTCGGCTCCGCCTCCTGGCCGGTGATTGGTCGCCTGTGTGCCTTTCCAGTGCTGGCGCCCAATCACCGGTGAGGAGGCGGAGCCGAGCGGCCGAACTGAAAGAAGGAGCAGCCGCGCTTCCTGGACCGGATCGTCATGGGACCGGAGCCAGGTAAGGTACAGCAGCCCCTCTGCCCACCTGTACTTAGTGTCCGTTGGAGGAGGAGGAGGGGGGCGGCGCCGCACCGCTCCTCGAAAAAAGTGCCGCCCTGACACCGGCTCGCCGTATACCGGCGTATAAGACGACCCCCGTCTTTTCAGAAGTTTTTCTTGGGTTGAAAAGTCGTCTTATACGCCGGAAAATACGGTAAATTCTTTCTAAATCAGCCAATGTGATTGTCTGGATTTTATTTTTCTCATTTTGTCTCTCATAGTTGAGGTCTACCTATGATGCCAATTACAGGCCTCTCTCATCTTTGTAAGTGGGAGAACTTGCACAATTGGTGGCGGACTAAATACTTTTTTGCCCCACTGTACAACTCACCAAGGGCTAATAACTAATGATGTGTCCATCTCAGGATGGTGTCTTTGTGTATATGAAGCTACCTCCATTTTACTCTCAGTTGTTCCATAAGCTGATGCCTTTCCTTCTATAAATGACTATTTTTCCAATTCTAACTTGTATATCTGGACTTTAAAAGAGTCCTGACTATAGTGACTATGGTCTATATATAACATCACAACAACTTGGTGTATCCAAATGATTGTACCTTTTGGGGTTTTTTTCAGGACAAATTGGGCTTTCATTTGGTGGTAAATGGTAATGGATAGCTTTAAAATTAAAAAAAAAAAAACCAACAATTAGCCCTGACACTGTCCTAGATCAAACCTTCACCTAGCTGGGTTTATTAACTTTAATCCAAACTTTTTTATTACGCTTTTTCCTATAGTGAGGATAAAATACGCAATGTATCTTTTACTCCATTCAAGGGTTCAAAAATACAGGGATGGGCTGTTCAGTGATTTGATTGTGTTTGCCAGCAGAGGTTATCAGAGTGATCGGGTGAGGAACCAGGCCCCCTGATTATTTGTAAGACCCAGAGCATATACGCAGCTACATGGGTAAAGACCCGCTTACACAATGCCACATATGAGTACTCTTGGTGGGAAGGGGTTAAAGCCAGGTAGGAGGGGCTTGGTGTGGCTGGAATACAGTTTATTTTGTGTGGTCTGTACAAAGCCCATCCATGAGCTCCTTAGTCTAAAATCCCGTTATAAATTGGGATGGTTGTCATTTTTTAGGTTAGCTTTGTGGAGGACATTTGTAGTTACTGCAGAAGAGAGAGTTTGGTAAGATTTATTATTACAATGGGAGTGTCAAAATATACACTGATAGTGCAAAATGTCCACTAGAATACATGCATTGGGTCATTGTGCAAGAGAGTCTTTGTTTGGCTGGATTAACATCAGTGCTTAATAAAATCTAAACGTCGTCATGTGTTGAACTCTACTCCCCAAATAGTTTATGATTAACTAAAAACCCCTACCCCCCCCCCCCCCAAATAATACAGTACAACCAACCAGGAATGGTTGTCTCCTGTTTAAAATATTGCCATAGGCATTTTGGTTTTGTGCTGCCCTAGGTAAGACTAAAACCGGGCACCCCCTCACATCTAAATTTGTCCCACCCCTTCCTCTTTAGACTCCACCTCTTCTCTATACATTAAAAGTGGATAACGGGTGCACATATTTTGTGTTATGTAACATTACAAATGTATATATCCTAAAATATTTATACAAAATAATGAAAAATGTAAATTCAACCATTTTCACTTTATTTTAAGTAAACAAATATATACTTATTTTTAACTTAAATGCAACTTGTAGCCTCATATACAAAGGCGCTTGCTTTCTATTTTAACTACATGCCGCCCAGCCACTGTACATATACGGCGGCAGGGCGGCACTCTCAGACAAAACCACGTTTAAGACGTGTGTTTTGTAAACAAATAGGGGGCGCGCTGCCGCCTTATCTGTCCCGCGGATCACCGCCGCAGATGTCAGTCGCCGGGTCACAGCCGCTCGTTAGCGGCTATGTTCCGGCGATCGGCGGCAAACAGTGACAGACAGCACAGCTGCAGTAGCTGTGCTGTCTGTCACTTCCCTGTCAGCTCGAGGACGAGCTGATCCAGAAAGAGTTTTTCTTGATCAGCCTTGTCCCGCCCAGTACACACCCCGCCCCCTAGTAAAACACTCCCCTCACTCCTATAACCCTTCCCTGCAAAATAAAGTTAACCCCTTCCTCCCCAGTGCCATTAGTACAGTGTCAGTTTTTTTTTTTTGTTTTTGCACTGATCACTGTATTAGTGTTTTTGGGGATGTCAGTGACCCCAAGTCAGTACCCCCCATGTCAGAATGTCTGCCGCAGTCCCGCCATAAGTCGCTGATCGCTGCCATAATTTGCTGATCGCTGCCATTATTAGTATAAAAAAAACCCCTAAAAATCCCAGTATCTTTCCCGCCATTTGTAAACGCTATAACTTTCATGTAAACCAATTAATTTACACGTATTGGGTTTTTTTCTAGCAAAGACGTCACAGAATGCATTTTGGCAGAAATTTATGACTAAATTTGATTTTTTTTTTTTTTTCTGGACATGTTTTATAGCAAAAAGTCCAAAATATTGTCTTGTTCCTCAAAATTGTCAGCCTTTTTTTTATAGCGCAAAAAATAAAAACCGCACAGGCGATCAAATACCACCAATTTGTGGGGAAAAAGGATGTAAATTTCATTTATGTACCATATTGCATGACCGCGCAATTGTCCGTTAAACTAGAGCAGCGCTGTATAGCAGAAAAATGGTGTAAATTGCAGTATCTATACCATAATTTCTAGACGCTATAACTTCCACACAAAGCAATCAATATACACTTATTGGGATTTTTTTTACCAAAAACATGGAGCAGAATACATTTTGGCCTAAATTTATAACCAACTTTGAGTTTACTAGATATTTTTTATAGCTGAAAGTAAAAAATAGTTTTTCTTCAAAATTTTTGGCCTTTTTTTGTTTATAGTGTGAAATAAAAAGCGCACAGATGATCAAATACCACCGAAAGAAAGCTCTATTTGTGTGAAAAAAAGGACGTAAATTTTGTTTGGGTGCAGCATTGCATGACCGCGCAATTATCAGTTGAATTAGTGCAGCACCGAGTAGCAAAAAAAGGCGTGGTCATTAAGGGGGGTAAATCCTCTGGAGCTCAAGTGGTTAATAAACATTGTCCATTCCTGTGCCTCTCTTTTTGGTTGTGCCTGTCAGAATCATGCTGGACGTCAAAAGCCACATGGCTGAGCACTTTTGAAGGCCCTCCCCCTACTTCAGAGCGGAATAAATAAAACATATAAACAATTATAACTTAAATGGAAACTGTTGAACGTCATTCCACATAAAACCTTAGTTTATCTAATTCACACTTGTAAATTACCGCCAAGGAGGTTATTATACCAACAGTAAGACAAAAAATATGTATAAGTGCCAGGGATATCCATAGTCAGTATATACATTAAACCGTGGAAAACCAGAACATCAACATGGATCCCTCATATAAAGATCCCTCACCCCCATTAATCCCCTTAAGGTCTGACGTGATAAAGCTCTCTTCCATGGACCTACTTGGAGAAATACTGATTGGTCGGTCTATCCAATTCTTCTATTCAAATCTAATCTATACTTTGAGAAAGGATTCAGTTATGGTAACTAAAAGGTATTGTAAATCACCAAATTCTCATTCAAGATCTTCATGGGAAGTCAATCAGATGATCAATTTCTCATGGATGACCTTGTTGGAAATTTTGTGTTCAATGGGCTGCAACATTTATTCTGACTTCGGGAGGAGTCCCCTCTGTCAGAATACAACAGCACAGTGGGGAGGATTCCTCTATCCACCTTGCATGTGTGGATGAGGGAATCCATTATTTTTTTTATCAGCCCACTGGACGATCAATAGAATATTATCTGTCTATGGCCAGCTTAAAGCAGCCCATAGATAACTTGATTTTCTTTTCTTCCACTACAAGTGGATGAAAAGAAAATCCCTCAATTCCCCCATCAAGACAGTCAGTGTAAATAGGAGAATGCCTCCAGCAGTGCTATTGTGTTCTGCCGGTGGTGGTGGGGGGGTCGCTGGGAGCCTTCCTGTATGGTAGAACACAATGACTACTGCCAGCAGCTATAGCCACTGGCAGTAATCGCATGTATAAAGTCCAACAGGCTCCTTGTACCTAAATCATTTGATGGATCAGCTTGGGTACAATAAGCCTGCCCATACATGGATCAAATCTCAGCCAGTCCTTGCTGAAGCAGCTGAATTTCGATCCATGTATAGTCAGCTTGAGTGACTTTCCAGCACAACCTTTTTGGAGGGAAAATTGTGTATGTGTTGGTGTGACAAGGTCAGCAAAATTAACTGCTTTCCTGCCACCCTATATCTGAAGTACTGCTACAGAGTGGCAGGGCTGTGCAAAATCATGTGTACATAGACATGATTGTGCATTTCTTGGTAGGGGGGCACATGCACGCCAACCTACCTGCGCTGCCATTGGTGGCTACAGATGTTGATCATCGGGTCCCGGCCGGAAATTCCCCGCCGACACCTTTCGATCATCGTGGAACAATGACGGGAGAGACCTGTGCAGGGGCGGACTGACCATTTGGAAACTCGGGCACTGCCTGAGGGCCTGGGGTCAGTAGGGGGCCCCATGAGATGCCCCTGGTACCTTTTTCATAGGCTTTTTTGAGTTTGGGCAAGGACACAGGGGCCCCATGATCCCCTATTGCCCGGGGGCCCCATGAGTGGTCAGTCCGCCCCTGGACCTGTGTGTAGACAACACAGGTCTCTCTCCTGCCAGCAGTAACATGCTGCTTTGTATTTCTCTGCACAGTATGTTTCCCTAGAAAAAAAACACACATGTAAATATGTGATTTTTACATTTTCCAGATAGGGGGCGTGTGCCGCCCTACCAACGTTGCTATTGGCTGCTTGACATGTCAATCTCTGGCTCCCAGCCAGGACTCGGCGATCATCAGCAGAGCTAAAAGGGGAGAGATCTGTGTGTAAACACAGATCTTTCTCCTGTCAGCATGGACATGCTGCTTTGTATCTTTCTGTACAGCATGTCTCCCTAATAAAAACACACACAGCACACAGTTAACCCTTTGATCACCCCAGATGTTAACCCCTTCCTGCCCAGTGACATTAGTACAGTGTCAGTGCTTTTTATTAGCACTGATCATTGTATTAGTGTCATTGGGATCTCAGTGGCAGTTGGTTACCCGCAGTGTCAGAATGCCCACCGCAAGCCGCTGATCACCGCCATTACAAGTATGAAAAAAACTAAATCCCAGTATCTATACTGCCATTTGTAGACGCTATACTTTCAAGTAAACCAATTAATTTACATGTATTGGGAATTTTTTTTAGCAAAGACATGGAGCAGAGTACATTTTGACCTAACTTTTGATGAAAGTAGATTTTTTAAAAACATTTTTACTGAATATATTTTATAAAGTTAAAAATATATTTTTTTTCAAAGTTGTCAGTCTTTTTTTGTTTATAGCACAATGACAAAAAATGCACAGGTGATCAAATACCACTGAAAGAAAGCTCTGTTTGTGGGGAAACAAGAACATAAATTTCCTTTGGGTGCAGCTTTGCATGACCGTGTCATTGGCAGTTAAAGTAATGCAGCGCCGTATCGCAAAAAAAAATGGCCTGGTCAGGAGGAGGAAATCCTCAGGAGGGCGAGGGGTTAAAGTCATGCATTTCTAAGAACAAAAGGCTGGCTACCCTCATTGCTGGTAGATATCTAGACAATGGGATCCAAATCTCTTTTTTCTAGATAACTACCCAAGCACTGAATTATCTATGATAAGCTCCTCCTCAGTCTATTGTCACACCTCCTAGCACCTGTAAATAACAGAATATCCCCCCTGGGCAGCATACATTTGAATCAAACTATTCCCTTCTATTTCAGAACCCGGACATGTAAGAAGACATATTACACAACCACATTCATCAAACTCTGACTAAAATATATTTCTAATTATGAGAATATTTACATGTGTTAGTGGAGATTTCACATAGACCTCATATTGTAACACTCTCCCGATTTCACATAGACCTCATATTGTAACACTCTCCCGATTTCACATAGACCTCATATTGTAACACTCGCCCCGATTTCACATAGACCTCATATTGTAACACTCTCCCGATTTCACATAGACCTCATATTGTAACACTCTCCCGATTTCACATAGACCTCATATTGTAACACTCTCCCGATTTCACATAGACCTCATATTGTAACACTCTCCCGATTTCACATAGACCTCATATTGTAACACTCTCCCGATTTCACATAGACCTCATATTGTAACACTCGCCCCGATTTCACATAGACCTCATATTGTAACACGCTCCCCGATTTCACATAGACCTCATATTGTAACACTCTCCCGATTTCACATAGACCTCATATTGTAACACTCTCCCGATTTCACATAGACCTCATATTGTAACACTCTCCCGATTTCACATAGACCTCATATTGTAACACTCGCCCCGATTTCACATAGACCTCATATTGTAACACTCTCCCGATTTCACATAGACCTCATATTGTAACACGCTCCCCGATTTCACATAGACCTCATATTGTAACACGCTCCCCGATTTCACATAGACCTCATATTGTAACACTCGCCCCGATTTCACATAGACCTCATATTGTAACACTCTCCCGATTTCACATAGACCTCATATTGTAACACTCTCCCGATTTCACATAGACCTCATATTGTAACACTCGCCACGAAGTGGCCACCAAACCTAGACTGCGTATAGTAATGGTTTATGTCAAATCTCCTTTCGTGTTTGGAGCTTTTACCAGTGTAGTCTGAAAAGGTCTTTAAACACATCATGATTTCTGCAGTCCATATTTTTGGATCTTAATGTCTGTAGTCCATCTCTTGTTCTGGATCTAATAGTGTCAAGGTCCTACCTTTTCCCAGAGGTTATGTTTCTCCATGTGCTGGCATCCATGTTGGATTTCTGCAGAGCATGGTGGGAATCTTTTATACCTTCTGGTCTCTGAGGTCCATCCCTCAGAGGGGTGTGGCTGATTACATATAAGCCTGTGGTTCGCACAGGCCCTTTGCACTTGTGTCTTGGTGTTGCTATAACTCTGTTCTGATTCTCGTGACTCTCCTGGAATCTGACTCGGCTTGTGACCTGACCATTCTTTGTGTTCTCCTTTGATCTGACCCTCCGTTGCTGTACTCGGCCCGTGACCCGTGATTCTCGTCTGCTGTCCTGTACCATTTTGTCCCGTTGTTGTCGACCCGGCCTGCCCGACTACTCTATTGTCTTTTCCACCAGCTACACACCATTGGCGGCGGCCATTACTGCAACTGAGGTGTCTTGGGGGCCGGTTGCGTCAAGTCCATCCCCACCTTCAGGGGCCCTGGTGAAGGGCAGCCTGGGACTTAGACTCCACGCCCTGGGGGACTTCGGTCTGTGGGTGGTGGTTATCGCCAGCCAGTGCGTTACATTGGTATTAGTCCTGCCTGTCCATCCCTCAGCTCCTGCCCTGACAAATAGGTCTGTAATAAGAAAAAGTCCACAGATCTTCAAATATTTTATTGATTTTCTAAGCTAAAAACAAGCGCAGGACATTCAAATACATGTACAGGAACAAAGGAGAACATGTTGCACAAAGGCTAGGAGGAAAATGTCATACAAAAACATACAACAGGGAACCAAAGCGAAACATGAGGGAATAATTCAATACAAAGGGAGGTAAAACATGGTTATGGTTTAAATAGGGCGTACTGTGCCCCAGAACTACATAAAGGTTCCACGAAATTTGAAGGAAAGAAAAGGGTGGGGGAGTAGGTTGGAAAGAAGAAGGAAAGAATATAGAAGACCAAGAGGGGGAGAAGGGATAAGTGACTTCCAGAAGAGAAGAGGTAGCGCGGGACTGGACCTATGTAGGAATTGGCACATAGGACCACCTTAGGGCGAGACTAAAAAATGTTAAGGGATGAGCAGCAAATCATCAAAATTTGGTGGGAGGAAACGTTCCACCCCGGGGTTCCAGATCTTTAGAAATTTGAGGACAGTCCATAATGCTGATCTGATCATGTGGCTCTTGCTTCTTGAACATCCTTCCACGATGATTTTACTTTGGTACAGCTGAATCCGTAAAAGCCTTTGGGTCAGCCTTCTGGTTTTCTGAAATGATACTTTATTAGTGTGAACACAGATACAAAGAATAGTGCAGGTTTCCTGAGGAGTACTTCTAGGATACATCAATCAAGTGCTAATTATTACTCGTGAGCTAATATGGTGAATTTCTGTAAATTAGTGAAACACAAATAAAAAATAAAATAAAATATGTTTTAAATCAAAAATAATAAAATTGAATCACCTAATTATAAATGCACAAATAGGTTCGCAAACACATCACACCAACTCATAAATAGTGTCAAAATCTATATAAAAACAAATAACTGTGCTGCGCTCCCGTATTGATATAAATAAACTATAAAAAACAGTGTGTGTCCTTAAAATATATTCCCCAAACAGTACACAAAATTACTTAAATGATCCCTTTAGGATATAGAGAAATATTACTGTAATAACATCATTATATGTCCAATATCAATAATAAAGGAAAATCCTCCTTTTCTGAGAGATAGGTACAAATGGATGCATTCACTCCAACATATAGATGATTGCGGTATATATGAAGCTCAATTATGCGCTCACTTCCATTTTTAGCCCCAAAATACAGGCTAAACAAGCTGTTTATCCTAAAAGGATAAAATGTGCACTAATGTTCACCACCTTCTTTGAATGTGTCCACAGCGTAAGTTCCTGATTATCCACCTGGTGTCTCTCCTCTCATTGCTATCCTATGCAGATCTATGGATGGATGGATGGCTATTTCCTCCTCCTCACCTCCAAGGGGAATAATCCTCCTAGACCTTCTCCAGAAGTCTCCACATATATAATGCCAAAGAAAAGGAACAAGGATAGTGCTTTACCCTTATCAACACTTGCATAGCCATTATATTGCACTCACATTTAAATAATAAAAACAAGCCTTAATGCATATCTCCTTGTGTGCGCCGCACACTAGCTGTATAAAAGCCGACTGGGCGTGGTGATGTCAGAGCCCCTCCCCTACGCGTTACGCCACTGGTCACGTGGCTTCATCAGGGGGAATTGAATCAGCAGCACAGTTACTTCTAGGATACATGCAGTCACAGTGATGCTTATCTTGAAATTCTGAGTATTATGGACCTTTGGTGAACCTTGTTATAGATGTAATGAGACCTAATCATGAGACCCCTTCACTCTGCCACATTTAACCATTTGGATGGTTGTACCTTCAGCCAGTTTCTCAGATTCTAACCACATCCTCTGTCTTCATCCATCGTCATATGTCTGCAAATAACTCTCTGCCTTCTGTGGGTTCCAGTCTCCATCAGCATTCTCATCACCACAGAAGCCCACCACCAAATTCTTTTCCTGGAATCTACTTCCAGTTCTACAATCCCGGATGGGCTGAAACCTTGGCTGGTTCTGCACTTAGTTTCCATCGTTGGCTGCCATGTGCAGTTATATCTTTAGCAGGCTGAGGAAATGGTCAGAAAGCAGAGTGGGCTGTGTTTAAAATAAGTAGACAAAAAAAAACTTGCTATCAGAATACAGATAAGTGTGATTTCCCTGGCTTCAGAAATAATCCAACTTATTTACATTAAAGTACAATTCTACTATACTATACATGAGTCTTTTCCAATCACTGGGAGTCTCATAAGTCAAAGCATATCTATAGAATAGCCCAGCAATGTTCCTTTAACTTAGTTCTTAGTAAATATGGATTTATAGGATTTTTGGGGGTAACTAACACATATCAGGACTGAAGAGAGAACTTTGTGTGCCAAAAGACATGCGGTTAATTTCATTCCGAATCAAAGTTCGGAAACAAATTTAATTATTCAAGGACTCGGATGTATCAGAATTTCTGAATTACAGTAGTAACAAATTTGAAACAAATATGAAATAAAATTTTTTTATCCAAAATAACAAATTATTCATTAATTCATTGAATTCTAAAATCGTATTTTTAACAAATTTGAAAACAAAATCGAATTTGAAAACAAATTTGAAGGAGATCAGTAATAGTCAGCAATATGTTTACATTTCAAAAACTGGGTGTATTATAATATAGCCAACGTCCAAAATTCAAATTTAAAAAAAGAATAGAATAGCATAAAACCGAATAGAAAATAAAAGAATAGAATAAATTAGAAAAAAATATAGCCATCTTCTGAAATTAGAATTTTTAAAAGAATAGAATAAAGCAGAACAGAATAGAAAAAAATAGAATAAAATAGAAAAAATATAGCGGTCTTCAGAAATTAGAATGTCAAAAAATAGAATAGAAAATAAAATAGAATATAAAACAAAGGAATAGATAAGAGAATAGAATAAATCAGAACATAGCCATCTTCCAAAAATTTTAATTAAAAAAATAATGGAATAGAATAAAAAAACTATAGACGTCTTCCGAAATTCAAATTTTGAGTAGTGTGGAACAGAATAAAATAGACTATAGCCATTTTTGAAATTTGAATTTCTGAATAGAATAAAATAGAAAATAATAGAATCAATAAAATAGAATATAGTTATCTTCCAAAATTCAACTTTTGAAATTCTAATATAATAGAACCAGCTATTCTTCTGGATTCTGAAGGATTTGATATTTTTAATTCAAATTTAATTAGAATACTTTAAATTATTTGTTTTCAACCAGATTTGAATTTTTCCAATGGATTTAAACAAGTTTTGTTACTAATTTTGTTTTCTTGCATTTGTAACATAACAAACCAATCCGAAACAAAACAAAATAATTTTTTTTTGTTCTGCATGTCTAACCAATAAAATGTTTACTTGGCTGTTTCTGAAACCTGGTGTTACGTTTACTGTTTCCATAGTTGGCAATATCGAACTAATAAAGGGAAGCTTTAACCCCTCGCCCTCCTGAGGATTCCCCTCCCCACCCCTTCCTGACCAGGCCATTTTTCGTAATACAGCACTGCGTTAATTTACCTGACAATTGCGTGGTCATGCAACGCTGCACCAACATGAAATTTACGTCCTTTTTTCCCACAAATAGAGCTTTCTTTCAGTGGTATTTGATTGCCTGTGCGTTTATTTTTTGCACTACAAACAAAAAAAGACTGACAATTTTGAAAAAAAAAACCAATATTTTTGACTTTTCTATTAAACATATTCAGTAAAAAAAAATAAACTTTCATCATAAATTTGGGCCAAATTGTATTCTGCTCCATGTGTTTGCTAAAAAAAATCCCAATATGTGTAACTGCTTTTGGTTTACGTGAAAGGTTATAGCGTCTACAAGTGGCGGTATAGATACTGGGATTTAAGAAAAAAAAAAAAATTATACTAGTAATGGCAGTGATCAGCGACTTATAGCGGGACTGCAGTGGGCATTCTGACACTGGGGAGGGGTAACTGGCTAACTGCCACTTGAAAGGGATTTTCCTTTAATGAACACTGGCAGATTTCAGCCCCCGTTGGATCCAAGAGACTGCTCTCTGGAAGGAAGAAATTCTCATGCACACAGACAGCAATCTGAATCTTTATTCGTAAATTCTTCTTCTTACATTGTAACAAAGAAAACCATAGAATAGGATTTTGCTGGATACTTGTCAAGACTGTGAACGTGAACAATTTAGATTTCTCAGACCTTGAATCAGTTACAAGTAACCAACAGTTATTTTCCCATGGGACAGAAGTAATTGACTTTTAACTATATCATGGCAGAAACAGGTGCTGTTAGTACAAAGAAATAATTGGTTAGTTTTCATGCCTTGAGCAGAACTAGATTTAAAAGAATACATGGGTGCAGGCCTATAGCACGTAACTGACACACAACTATACATTTAATTATCTAGACAAAATATAAAATAAGAAAAATGGAGGGCGAGGAACATTTCCCTTCACCACTGACATCCCCAGTGACACTAATACAGTGATTGGTGCTGATAAAAAGCACTGACACTGTACTAATGGCACTGGGCAGGAAGGGGTTAACATCTGGGGCAATCAAAGGGTTAACCGTGTGCTGTTTTACTAGGGGGACATGCTGTGCAGAGAGATACAAAGCAGCATGTTACTGCTGGCAGGAGAGAGACCTGTGTTGTTTACAGACAGGTCTCTCCCCTGTCATTGTTCCTTGGTGATCACTGGGTGCCAGCGGGTAATCTCCGGCCAGGACCTGGTGATCAACAATTGTAGCCACCAAGGGCGGCGTGGGTAGGGCAGTGCGCACGTGCACCTCCTGCCTGGAAATTTAAAATCACATATATATATATATGTGATTTTGTGCAGCCCTGTAGCAGTAGTTCTTCTATAGGGCGGTGGGGAAGCAGTTAACGTATATATTTCTTTAATAAACATACAATGTTGGAAAATAGACCAAACACAAAATGCTGTATGGTAGATTCAGTATTTTATAAAAAAAAAAAAAAAAATCAAAAATGTTCTCCATATCCAACCGTTGTTCACAAAAGTAAAACAAAAGAACTTAGAAAGAGCCCTGGAAGAATAAGGGCGGTAAAGAAAAAGAAGAGAGAAAAAGAAAAAAACAGAAGTGCAGATCTATGTAGCGATCCCCCCCAAAGGGGCTGCTTAAGTTTGTTCACTCCGCCACCCTGCCTCTCAACCCCAAGAACAGTCTCCGCCCCAACTGACACACCTGACAATAGTGTAAGTACAAGGACCAATGAAAAGCACACACTTTATAATAAACACAGAGATCAGCTTTACCGTAAGACCTCTACGGAAAGTAATAAACAATAACAGGTATACGTTCAGTGAATCAAGAGAACAGCAAATACTGAGACCGGAAGCAATTTACCTCACTTTTACACTCAGGCTGCTTTCAGGGGATTCCAACCACGAATAACCCCAAGAGCAGAGGAAACACTTACATGGCGCCCTCAAAGTGGGTCTAAACCCCTTTACATAAACTCAGCTCTATGATGTCCAAGCAGGAGGAGAGCAGAAGAATGACTCTGTTGTGTCAGACTTCTCCCTTCTAACCCCCAACACCACAAGCCCAATAGGCAAACACTGCGCCCAACTGATGCTTAATAGCTACTTTCCAAGGTAAAGCTATTCCCTCACACACCATGCAATATAGAGACCTGAATACGCATGCGCGTGCCCGTATGGCACCAGTAACGTCAGTCTCTTGGTAACAGGATGAATGTTGGGGTCTTCAGCGAGACACTTTAATGGTGCACTTACATTCCTATGGTAAAGTATCATTGTAATCCCAGGGCAGGGTTTATATAGCAAAGCAAATACTGTGTCTGTATAGCAGGGCCATCTACACAACCCAGTGCCTGGTGAGTATGGGAGAAGTGTCATGTCTCTGTCTGTGTGCCGTGTTCCTGTCATCTGCCAGTGGGCAAAACCCCTCACCAGATCCTGGGACTAAGGCCCAAACCATGGTCCTGGAAATGACCGGCTCCTCTGGTCACCTCACGATGAGCCCTTCACACTGTTGGTGTAGGCTACCTCTCTAAGTTTGGATGTTCCCATGATGGATGCAGATAACAAAACATGCAGTGAACTGACCTTGAGCACTTCCTTGCTAGATCCAGATTCTCCACTGCCACATGCAGACTGCCCCCTCCTCAGGCAAAACAAGATGGAGTCCTTCACTCTCCTCTCACTAAGCATGCTGGTCTCTGTAGTTCCATTCCTCACATAAGCCTATCAGGCCATTTCTGTTCAAGACTGCATATTCCACAATGCTTTGCAGCTGCACTTCCTGCTTGAGAAAGTCCCTGTCATTGGCTCCTTTAATGGATCTTCTGATTGGCTCTCTCTCTGCCAATGAGGCTGCAGAGGAGGGATCACATTACTGAAACCAGAGAGGAGAGGGAAGCAGGTTCCAGCAGACACAGATAGGATTCATTTCCTCCGCTACATCTAATTTCTGCCTCCTAAAGCTTGCTCTTTTTGAATTGTTAAAGAACATTAAATCTGTACAAATCCCCCCCCAAAAAAACAAAAAACAAAAAAACAAACAAAACATAGTTGCCTGAAAAATTAATAAAAACTGAACTGGAAAACAATTGTAGCTATGCAGTGACCTAACAAAAGACAAACCCTCCCCTAAAGCAATGATTACCATAGAAACTGAGCCAGTAGAGAAGAAGAAACTACTGATAAAGTGGCTGTGAAGGCTGAAGGCTTTTTTACCTTCATTGCTATTGGGGTCACAGGGAGGGAGTCAGGAGCATCGGCAGGGGACCCTAAGAAGTAGAGGATTGGGGCTGCTCTGTGCAAAACCACTGCATGGAGCAGGTAAGTACAAAATGTTAAAAAAAAAAAAACGCCTTTAGAATCACTTTAACCACTTACCAACCACACTATAGCCAAATGATGGCTACAGCGCGGTTGTCCACTTCTGGGAGGGCGTCATATGACGTCTTCCCAGAACGCACCCTCCCTCACGCCCCCGACGATCTTCATGATCACTGTGTCCTATGGACACAGCTGATCACATGATGCGCATGCAATATGTGGTCATGTGACTGACTTAACTCATGAGATAACCTTTAGTGAATTGATCCCTTAGTTGTCAATGGAATGCTTGACACTCGGGGGGTTTATTTACAAAAGTTGGAGAGCGCAAAATTTGTCTCACTTCAGCATAGAACCAATCATCTTCCAGATTTTATTCCCAAAGCTTAATTGAACAAGCTGACGGTAGAAGCTGATTGGTGTCTATGACGAAGGGAATCTGATTTTGCACTCTCCAACTTTAGTAAATAGAGTTCTCTGCATTTTTAGGAGGCCTCATTCCTTGTTTGTCCTGCTTTAGGGTGTTCAGGAGGTGCTTAAGACCACAAAGAATACTTTTGGTAGATGGCTTAGACTGGCTATTAAAGAGGGCTGTGCAGTTTCATGCCTGGAAGCTCTGGCCGATAGTGCAGCTCGTTCTACTAGTAGCAGCATCCTAGGTGGAAAGGGCTGGTTCTAGTCTAGATCAGATCAGGGAAGCAGCCACACGGTCAAGCTTTTCCACTTCATCTGACATTACAGGATGGACCTCTTATCTGCTGGGGATCAGACATTTGGCAGGAAAGTCCTATAGGCTGTTACCCCACCCTGATGGTAAATCCCAGGTGAGGTCCTGAAAGACAATTGGACAAGGTGGCAGTATTTGCTGTCCTGAAAGACTCCTAGAAATACAGTTATTGGTAAGTCTAAGGTTTTCCCAATGTGTATATTTGTGCTATGTTCCTGTTTTTTTTTTTTTTTTGTCCCCATCACGACTTGAGGATCTCTTCTATAACTGACAGCATGGTGGAAAATGCCTTCTTTTACAGTTTAGTTTGCAGTGTTTCTGGGAAAATTGGGTGGGGCTACACTTTCCCAGATGCTTTCCTTAACCCCTTCACGCCTCCTGGCCCTTTAAGGGTTTCAGAAGCTGGGGCGGGGTTTAGGGTCATGTGACCGCCGTGACACACCATCACATGGTCGGGAAAGTTCCCGCTCAAAGGAGGAGATTGAGACCTTTCCATGAGTACAGGTCATGTGTGCTGGGAGTGGGCAGGGCGCGTGCTCTCGGCACATATGTTCTTTTTTAATAGCACACAAATGTGCGGCCGCTCAACGTCTAGGCCCAGATGCCAGGAGACCGCACATTTGTGTTCGGCCAGCATGAAGAGGTTAAAGACTCAGTTCTGTCTTGAGTGTAAAAGTTCTCTCTGTATTCTGCAGATAGTCATTGTCAAAGCTTGAGGTAAAACCAACTTGTATCTTTAGTGGATAACACAATCTTGGTTGGGTTGTTTCATTTACCTAAATGTTGAAATGTATTGCTATTGTCAATGCCAGGATTTGGGTTGTCCCTTTAAGACTGAGCAAAACTCACCTAAATCAGCCCTTAACTAGGTAATGGTGGTGATTGGCCAGCCTGTTACTGCTCACATTTAAAACACCTGTCTGAGCACATCACCAATGCCTGTAATAGTGGAGGTCACCTTGTGTTTCCTGCATGCCCCAGCTTGGATCTGCTCACTGAATCATTATGTATGAGTTGGCTCGCGCCTTGCTGCTGATTGTGTACTGTGACCTGCCTTGTCTGGACTACTCTTCTGTCTGATCCTCCTTTGTTATCAAATTCACTGTTACAACTTGGCCTCTTATGACCAGGCCTGATAACCACCGGTCTCAGTGTTGGTCTATCTGCAGTGGTGTTGCACCACAAGTACCAGCCAGCTCTGCCTACAAGATCTGCTGATGGTATGTGCTTGTCATTTCTGAACTACCTGCATGTTTAGTGCATCTGAACTGTTGCACTATTACCTATACCCTGGCCTGACTGATATTTTATATCCTTCACCATATTTCAGTTTCCATGGTCTTTCCAGTGGCCATCTCCATACAGTAGGTATCTTTGATGAATAATGTGACATAAAGGGGAAGTGTGGGAAGCAAGTGTATTGCTTTTATACTGTCCAGATTGGTAGAGTTGTATTGAGATGGGGTGAAGCAAAGCAAAATCAATGTGGTGAAATCAGATGCTCCATATGTAATGAGCAAATATGACTTCCTTCATGTTCACAGACAAGTTTTGTAACTAAACCCTTTTTTTTTTTTTTTCCTAAAAAAAATGCTGGTAGGCAGGTTGCTGGCTGGAAAACTCCATGTGGCATGCTGGTAAATGTAGTTCCATGACTTTGTCATTCTAAACCTTGTTTGTTAAAACAAAAAGTCATACTCTGCTGCTCTATACAATGGTTTTGCACAGAGTAGCCCCAAATTTTATTCCAGGGTCCCCACCAGAACTCCTAGCTGCTCCTCTTTGGTGAGTGCCCCCAAAGCAAGCTGTTACGGGAGCAATTGTGTGGGCTTGATTCAGAGCTGCGCTGCCTGCATCCATAGACAATGCGGCTCAGCCCTGCTCCCTTGTCATAGGATTTGATAGACAAAAGCAGGAACCATTGCCTCCCTCTGCTGCCTCCATATCAAATGAGGAAGGAGAGACCTGCTGGATTAAGATCAAGCTCAGGGAAGTATTTGGGGGGGAATGCTTTAAGGCTACTAAAGCTTGTAAGGTTCTGCTGTAATTTATCCCACAAGACTTGTGCTCAAGATTGGTTGTCCACTTGCTGTTGATTCAATTAGCTACAAACCCATCAGGCCTACTCCTTTTTGTTTAAGCCAGGCTCATTCCCTCAGGCTTTGTCTGAGCAACAGCTAGTGTTCCTAGTGCCAGGTCCTCCATTGTTCCAACATATTCTTTCAAGATGATTCCTAGTGCCCCATTGTTTCCTAGCGGAGACATTTCATAGTTACCCCTAGGTTCATGAGAATATTAGAATATTGCTTAGGTCATTGGCTTCCTAAGCAGATTCTGAGTGACCTATCTTCCTTGTGCTCTGTTCTGAGACTACTAATGACCCCAATTTTCATAATCAGGATTGCCCTTCTTCCTAGTGTCTGTTTACACATTTCCCAGTGCCTTCTGGTGTGGTCTCTGGACCCCCCTTTGCTTTCCAATCTGTCCCCAGTGACTCTGTTGAGGCTTGTGCCTCCATCTCTGCATCTGTTGTGTCCTTTGAGCAATCCAATGTGTCTATGCCTCTGTTTTCCTTGTACCTTTTGCCAGCTTTCAGCCTTCCAGCTCTTTGACTCCCTCCAACTGGGAGTCGGTTTAATCACAAAATAGGTGTTTTCAGTCCTACAAGTCCCATGATTTTCTTCTGCTTATTAATTGGTAGTCTTCCCCCCCCCCCCCTCTCCTCCAGGGGAAAAAAGGGCTCTAAAGTATGACAGCACTAGCATCACAGAAAAATGAAAGTCACTGGACACCGTAGTGTCCTCTCCCTCTATACTTGCATAGCCCAATACTTGGCTACAAATAACTGGAGGGAACAGTATTTGTATTTGACAATTTTATATAATTTTTTTTTTCTCTTTAACTCTCCAGGACACTATGGCCTCCATTGACCATGATGTGGTGTGGAAGTTCTGAATAGAATGGTCTCCTTCTACTCAACATGGACTACAGGTAGATGAACAGGAGAACTTCCTCATTATGAAGGATATTGAAAAGGGAAGATTTGAAAAGGTATTTTTGGTAAAAGGCAAGAAACCAGGTCAGTTAATTAATCTAACCACTATTTAAATATTCTCTACGAACATTTATGTAAATGTACAGTATGTAAATTTGATCTGCAAGACATGGGGGGGTTATTTACTAGACCCGGAGAGTGAAAAATGAAAAATCTGGTGCAGCTCTGCAGATAAACCAATCGGCTTCCAGCTTATTGCCAAAGTTTAAAGAATTATGGCCAAAGATTTTTTGGCTACACTGCTATGCACTACTGTGACCAGTTTTCAGCTGACAGCAGGCCGAAGCGTTACAGCGCTGGTCGCAGCTCCACCCAGAACCCTGGGTCGGCACCTGCCTCAGCAGCTCTGCAAACTGCTGAGAGCCTGAGCCATCCCCTCCAAAACCTCACATTTCAGTGAGCACTGGATGGGCTGAGAGCCAGTGACTGCCAGTCCCAACTCTTTGCTGAGACCGGAGGGGAGAACTGAGTAATCATGGTCTTTGCTCTGTTCTGACTGTAGAGCCAGCGGGGAACAGATGCAGCATCTGATGCTGCATCCACCTAGGTGAGTATATATTATTTATTTATTATTTTTAGCAGCTCATACTTCTCTCAATTGCTGAAGCTAACTGGCTACCATGCACATCTGCTGTGGATTCTGAGCGCTCCAGTTTTAGTAATCTCCCCCAGAGACTTTCCAAAAGGTCACCAATTATAGACTTCCTCTAATCCCTGTGCAATATTGTATAACCAGATTTTATTAAATTTCTATAATAAAAATGCTAAATATCAATGTGTTGGTAATTGATTTAAGTAGCGGGCTGGCGCTTGGGAGTGGTTATGCAGCTGTCAAAATGCTTTGGACACATGTTCTGCAGGCCAGAGTACTTGGTGTCATTCTGGACTCCAACCTATCCTTCCAGCCCCAAGTCCAATCTTTAACAAACTCGTGCAGACTCCACCTCCGCAACATGCAGACTCCACCTCCGCAACATCGCCAAAATACGTGCGTTCCTAACCCCAGAAACCACTAAACAGCTCATCCACTCCCTCATCATATCACGACTCGACTACTGCAACTCCCTCCTCACTGGCCTGCCTCACCGCTGGCTATCCCCGCTTCAGTCGATCCTGAATACGGCTGCCAGACTCATTCACCTTTCCAACTGCTCCTTTACCTCCACCCCCCTCTGCCAATCCCTCCACTGGCCTCCACCCCCCTCTGCCAATCCCTCCACTGGCTTCCGATTGCGCAACGGATCAAATTCAAGATCCTAACATTGATGTACAAAGCTGTCCACCATACTGCCCCGAACTACATCACTGACCTAATATTCAAGTACCGCCCAGCACGCACACTCCGCTCCTCACAAGACCTCCTTCTCTCTAGTTCCCTGGTCTCCTCCCATGCCCACCTCCAGGACTTCTCCAGGGTGTCACCCATCCTCTGGAACTCCCTGCCTCAACCCATCAGATTATCACCTACTCTCCTCTCGGCGCACCCTGAGAACCCATCTCTTCAGGGAAGCCTACCCCACCCCCTGCTAACTTGACTGACCTCCTCCACTCTTCCTAGCGCTCCATCCCCCACAGCTATCTCCTCCTGTACCACTATCCCCTCCCTCCTAGATTGTAAGCTCCAAAGAGCAGGGCCCTCAATCCCCTCATGTTTTGCATTGTATTGGTATTGTTCTGTCACATGTTCTGTCTCCCTTTGTAATGTACAGCGCTGAGCGAACTATTGGCGCTTTATAAATACTGTATAATAATAATGTTTGGAGGGGTGGACATTCTTAGACTGGCTGTATTTGCATGCATACCATCCTAGGTAATGAGCATGTGTATTGCTAAGCCTCTGATTGGAAGAACAGAAATCCAAAGAATGAAGGGGACAGGCCAAGGACAGTCGGGTGGGGGGGTATGATGCTTGATGCCCTACAGCCAGGAAATGAGGTGGGCTCTACTTGCTGCAGCTTCTAATTGTGAGACTCTCACAAGTGTGTAGGGCAGGCGGAGTAAGACCTTTCAGTAAAGGAGAGGTATACGTATGTACATACCTGCTGGTAAGATTGAAGTTTAGCTTTACATGAAACAGATCTTATTACAATTGTTTGCGATTAAGTGAAACTTCTAGAAATCAGCTAAAATGTTGCGTTCTTGATCAGTTGTTTATTTATTTATTTTCCCCACCGCGTTTACTTTTACAGCTACTTTGGTTTTTCCCAAAAACTGGCACCTGTTGGTAGTCCGCTGTCCATGATTTTACCAAATGTAAGTATATTAAGAGAAGTATGGACAAATTTCATTCTGAATGAGTAGTAAGCTTATTTTATGCTGTCTGCATCCTTTTTTGGGAGATTTCCTTTCACTTCCTGTCCAGAAATGAAAGCAAACTCTTAGACACTAGAACAGACCTCCCATTGGAAGATTTACATTTACTCTTAATATTTTAAATATCTATTGCTTTTGTCTTAAGGACAGTGGTCTCCAGAATATTTACAGAGACCCCTATGTAAATAGATTTACAGAGACCCCTATGTAAATAGATTTACAGAGACCCCTATGTAAATAGATTTACAGAGACCCCTATGTAAATAGATTTACAGAGACCCCTATGTAAATAGATTTACAGCTATACAGTATAATGGTTTATGAATAAATACTCTGAAATTCTTTCTAGTTTACCTTCTCTGTATTTAACATTGGTTGTGTAGTGTGTTTTTTGTTTTGTTTGTTTTTTTTCCCCAGCATGGATGGATTTGAATTCAGAACATGGGGTTTGATGTTTGACAAGGAGTACAAGAATATCAAGATTAGACTTTGACCTGCCTTGCTCCAAAGGGACAGTGACTACAACAAGTGTCAGCAAATCCTCCAGGGCTCAATGTATGAAATGATCATGTCTGATGGACTGGCTGTAGATTACCTTTTTTGTGTGGGTTTTTGGAGGAATTGTCTACATTCTACTCACAGGGGAATTGCCATCACTGAACATACTTTTTTTTTTTTTTTTTTTCTTCCCTCTGGCAAAACCATTTCCAGATGAATAATCCTAAAACATGAAGCAAGGTTCTCACTGGGATACAAAGGATAGCAGAGACATCAATCATATTGGATGACTAGGGATGAACTCACTACGCAAACCAAGCACCAGTTGTTCAGACATTTTATCCAAAGTCTCCCATCTCCATTACCAAACTCATCTTGAGATATGGTCCCAGATCCTCCACTCCTCCCAAGACATCTAGCTCCCTTGTTACCTCCTCCCATGTTTGCCTTCAGGACTCCCTACCCCTGTAGGTCCAGTTGGCTCCTACTGTGTCCACCTTTAAACAATCCTTGAACTCATTTGAGGGAAGCCTACCCCACATCCAGCTATATCTAAACTGTACTTGGGTCACCACCATCAGATCATCCCCTGCAGCTATCATCTTTGCACTACCACCCCCTCCCTTTTAGGTTGTAAGTTCCATGAGCAGGACCCTCCTATTCTATCTGTATTGGCTCCTTTTTATATTGTGAAGGGCTATGCAAACTGTTGGCGCTATATAAATCCCGTATCATACCCTTTGACATCACTCACCTTATTCACTTACAGGTTACCTAGACTTCTTTTGAAGTTCAGCAAATCCTGCTTGAACTAAACCCCGGGCAGTCTGGCTCATCACTAATGACATTCTCTTTTCATGTTATTGCCAAAGTAGACCTTGGATAATCAAGAATTTGTGGGTGGTGGGAGTGTTAGGAAGAACTGAACATATGGTCCTCTTTCTCAGTTATGTGGCTTTGGTGAAGGAATAATGATGTCAGAAAATCATATGTATTCTGTAATGTTTGAATAGAATGTCTGCACTCCCCTATATTCACCAAACGAAAGCCCGGCTGCTGTACAAAATATCAGGGGGAACATTTTTGTACAAGTCTTTAATGTTTTGCACTTTTTAGTGATCAACAAATGTGACATCACCTATTACTCTTTGTACGGTCAACAAAGTGACCGGTGCAAGAATACTGACTAAAGCGTGGCTCTGTTGCCATATGAGGGGTTTATGTGAAATCTCGGTTTTAAATTGTATTTATACAAATCTCTATTGAAAATTTACTAAACACATTACAAGATTAGAAGTGTGGTTGGAGTATCTAACTTGAGGGGGAGGAATGCTGTGATCTACATGTGAGTTGCCAAAGGGAAGGTTCTCTTTGCCAGTCATACTATATGTGAGAAAGGAGGACCATTCGATCCAGTGACTCCTCTAAAGCTGGCCAAAGATTGGTAGACTTTCTAAGATTTTTTTTTTTCTTCCTAAACCGAGGGTCATATCGATAATCCTGTTCAGCGATGAGAAAATCTGAAGGAGCAGGATGGAAAATGGTTCTTGACCAAACCTTTTTTCTAACAGTCTATGTAGTTTTCATTCAGTAAAGTCCATTCCATTTTTTTTTTTTCCCCAAATACTTCCAATGAATTTTTATTTGACATTCTATCCATCGCTAGCTTTAGACTGCAGGGTTAAGGTAAGTATCTGGACCAGTGTGGCCTTATGAGGGGTTTGTGTAATCTTCATTAGCAAATGTAAATGGATCTTTGTATAAATATATTTAAACCAGTCACAAGTTTTAGAGGTATTAGATATCTGGTTAATCAAACTACTTGTCAGGGACCGCAGCGGCGCCTTCCCTGGCGCACTAGCGACGGCTCACGCCGGGGCACAAGCACCAGGTCCCGGCGGGCCGCGGCTGACATGATTTTGCGCATGCACAGTAGGAGCCGCGGGCTATACTTGCGCCCGGGGGCGCGTCCTGGGTGGCCAATGACAGTGCAGGGCGCGATATTTAAAGATGCCCTGCACTGTCACAAGTTGCCGCAAGGTCTGACCTGTTACCTGAGTTTCCTGTGCCCTGTGATTATTGACCCGGATTATTTGACCTCTCTGCCTGCTCCAGCTCTGACCCGGATTGTTTGACTACGCTGCCTTCTCCTGAGTTTGACCCGGATTGCCCCTGACTACGCTGCCTTCTCCTATCCTGACCCCCGGCTTGTTTGACCATTCTGCGGGCTGACTACGATACTGACCCTGCGTGTGACCTCACCACTCTCTGCCTGCCGTCTCGGTACCTCGCCATCCCCCACGGTGACAGCCGCCTGTTTATCCTGCCTGGTCCTGCCGGCCTCCTCACATCTGGCTCTCTTCTGGTTTACACTCATCCCCGGAGGTTCCCTCTGCCACTGGTGGTATTGCTCGGAGGTTGTGACCTGGTCCTGGTTCTACGTCAAGTCCATCCCCACAATCAGGGGCCCTGGTGAAAACGTAGACCGGGACTTGGACTCCACGCTCCGGGTGATTCCGTCTAGTGGGCTGCCAGAGGCACCACCTGGCGGATCCGTAACACTACTAAACCTGAACACTTATCTCCCCTTACAGTTCTACCAATAACTTGAATTGTAGGACTGTTTTGATGTGCTGTACATGTGGGTGGCCATCTGTCAAGGAATATATATCATTTCCCCACAAACCAATCAGGAATTTGCATACCTAATTTTCCCTCCAAAAAGTCTGACCTTGCTTTCTTTACTGTCCAAAAAGTGTAAACTAGCATACCTAATATTTCCTCCAAAAATGGATGTGGAAGGGGGGAAATGTCCAATCGTGGATGAGATGAGCCAGATTTGAATAGATGGATTAGAATTACCAATCAGGATGGCCCATACAAGGCAATGAGAGAGAGGTCTCTATTAGGTTAGGTCTTGGAATTTCAATCCGTGTCAGTGTATAAATAGTCAATGAGTTTGTTAGCCCTTAAGTGGAAGCACTGACTAGGCTAGATACTGAGCCATGGGGAGCAGAAAAGAACTGTCAAAAGTCCTGCATAACAAGGCAATGGCACTTTATAAAGATGGAGAAGGACATAAAAAGATGTCCAAAGCCTTTAATATGCCAATCAGTACTGTTCAATTGCCTAGTAAGAAGTAGAAAATTCAGGGACCTCTTGATGCCAAGTAGAGGTAGACCAAGAGATTGCAGCCACAACTGCCAGAATTGTTTGGGATACAAAGGGAAACCCATAGGTAACCACAAGGAAAATCCAGGCTGCTTTGGAAAGACTGTGTAATTGTTTTGAAGGAGCTCAATATGATGACACTTGAACAAAAATGAGCTCCATGGTGGAGTTGCCAGAAAGAAGCCTTTACTGCATCAATGACACAAGAAGGCCCAGTTAGGCATGTCGGGCATATTGTAACCGGGCTTTTTTTTTTGTGGCATTGGTGCAGTAAAAGCTTCTTTCTGGCACCTCGACCAAACAGCTCATTTGTGTTCAAGTATCACCGTATTTTACTCCTTAAAACAACCACACCATCTTTTTCCAGAGCAGCCTGCATTTCTTTTGAGGTCACCTGTGGGGGTTTTTCTTTGAATCCTGGACAATTCTACTGTCTGTTATGGCTGCAATCTTTCTTGATGCCAAGGTCAGGTAGACCAAGAGATCCCCAAACTTTCCACTTAAGTGATTTAACAGCACTGATTGGCATATTCAAGGTTTTGGACATCTTTTTATGTCCTTTTTCCATCTTTGTAAAGTTCCATTCCCTTATCCGAACATCAAGGAGGTGCCTACACTGTGTATTGGTAAATATCAGACATCTCATTGGCACTTTCATGTATACATGATTCTTATGTGGTCTCTCACTGCGTGTCATAATGTTAAATTACTGTGTGCTTTATAATTTTTTATATTTTTTTTCCGTAACTAGATAGATGACAGTTTCGTAGTTTACGACCTTCATAGTATTTACCATTACATTTCTGTTGTGCTTTGAGGCTTTCACTTCTGGGTAATAGCTCTCCTTTCAAGCTCCATATTGCATGAGCTATTAAATATCAAAAATACCAATTGCAGGTAGTATAGTTGGTGACCACAAAGGGACCGAAGACTGAGAGTTATCAATACGACAACCCAAATCTGTGTAATGCGGGTTAAGGTTATTAGGGTGGTTTTAAACCGAGTCAGTTTAGAGGTCAAAGCGATCCTATCTAGATAAAATAGGTGCCTCTTTTGTTTTATTAGTGGGTATTAGAAGAACTCAGAGGGAAGATATAGCACAGATTCTTTTTTTTTTTTTTTTTTTTTATATAGCTATCCCATGGTTCTACTGGCATACTATATTGAAAGAACCAATAAAAACCAGTCCAATCAATGGGGAGAATATACTGAGCTGGGAAATTTGTGTTCTATTTTTTTATTGTGCCTAACAAGCTTTTATTTTTGCAATTGTTTTGTGTTTTTATTGTTTGTAACCATATATTTTTTTTAATTAAAAAAACAAGGCTGTGTTAAACTTTGTGGCTTTTTTGTTTTGTTTTGTTTTTTTTTTCTCTTAGGTACAGAGTATGCATTGGTTTTGGTGTGATGTGATTGTGTTTCTTTTTAACCACTTGACCTCCAGAGGATTTACCCCCCTTAATGACCACGCCTCTTTTTGCTACTCAGCGCTGCACTAATTCAACTGATAATTGCGCGGTCATGCAATGCTGCACCCAAACAAAATTTACGTCCCTTTTTTTTTTCACACAAATAGAGCTTTCTTTCGGTGGTATTTGATCATCTGTGCGCTTTTTATTTTTCATGCTATAAACAAAAGGCCAAAAATTTTGAAGAAAAACAATATTTTTTACTTTCAGCTATAAAAAATATATAGTAAACTCAAAGTTGGTTATAAATTTAGGCCAAAATGTATTCTGCTCCATGTTTTTGGTTAAAAAAAAATCCCAATAAGTGTATATTGATTGCTTTGTGTGAAGTTATATTGTCTATAAACTATGGTATAGATACTGCAATTTACGCCATTTTTCTGCTATACAGCGCTGCGCTAGTTTAACGGACAATTGCGCGGTCATGCAATACGGTACATAAATAAAAAAATTTTTTTTTTTACATTTTTTTTTTCCTCACAAATTGAGCTTTCTTTTGGTGGTATTTGATCGCTCGTGTGATTTTTATTTTTTGCGCTATAAAAAAAAAGGCTGACAATTTGAGGAAAAAAAACAATATTTTGGACTTTTTGCTATAAAACATGTCCAGTAAAAAATGCAAAAATCAAATTTAGTCATAAATTTCTGCCAAAACGCATTCTGCGACATGTCTTTGCTAAAAAAAAAACCAATACGTGTAAATTAATTGGTTTACGTGAAAGTTATAGCGTTTACAAATGGCGGGAAAGATACTGGGATTTTTAATTTTTATTTATACTAATAATAGCGCCAATCAGTGACATATGACGGCGGACATTTTGACACTGGGGGGGAACTGACTTGGGGTCACTGACATCCCCAGTGACACCAATACAGTGATCAGTGAAAAAAAACCCACTGAAACTGTACTAATGTCACTGGGGAGGAAGGGGTTAACATTTTAGGATTTGCTGTGTAAGGGGAGTGTTTTACTAGGGGGCGGGGGTGTGTACTGGACAGGGGGGAGCTGATCGAGGGAGAGAAACTCTTCTCTCCCTCTGCAGCTTATCGGCGAACTGTCACAGAGCAGGGCTGTGTGTAAACAATGCAGCCCTGCTCTGTCAGTGATCACCGCTCATCGCCGTAAAAACCGTCCGTGACCCGGCGGCGGAGACCCGCTGCTGACACCTGCGGGACAGGCAAGGCATGCACCCCCTACCTGTTTTTAAAGGCAGCCATTTTAAAACGTGCTTTTGCCTACGAATGCCGCCCTGCCACCGTTTATATGCGGTGGCTGGGTGGCATGTGGTTAAGGTTTAATGTGCGGTGTTTCTTTTATTTACAGAACTCTTGGGGGGGGGGGGGTTGGATAGATGAGAGGTCTAAACAGGCTCCCAAAGTCTCCTTTTTGAGATGGAGTAAGGGACTGAGGACACATTGCCAGTAAAGTTCCTTTCTTTGTAGCTCAGATGAACGAACAGGAGCCAGAAGCTCCACTTTACTAGGTTTTTTTTTTTTAACTATCCCCTTCCCCACTCTCCAGCCTGACACATCCCCTGCAGCAGCCCGTGTGATAGGAGGAAAGCTGGCAGTGCTGCACAGAGATGAAGGGGGGGCCCAGAAAAAAAAGTGGAATCTGATGGACAGTAAGGGGTGACTTGTGCAGCAGCAATTACAGGCACTGGTCTCCCTCTATGGCTCTCTATGAAGCAGCTGAAAGCCGTGGGAGGGAGCAGAGAAGTGGCCTTCAGCTGCTTCTTAGAGCATTATAGAGGGAGATTGGTGCTTGTATTTCTCCTCCATCACACTGATCACCCCCAACTGTTGGATTCCCTCTACTGCAGCAGGTACCAGGAGCCTCTGCCTAGTGCCCAAAGGGTCTGTCACCCCTGCTGAGCCTCTAAGATAGAGATTTAGAGCTGCAGCTCCAACAGCCCCTCCATTAATCCAGCCATGCATACTTTCAGCAAGTAGTAGCAAAACTTCACTTTCCACATTCATCTCTCTCCCACTTGGAAAAAAAAAATTAAATAACATTTTCACACCTCCCTTTTAACCCTCTATTGTCTCTCACTGAACAATTCTTTTAAGCCAGAACAAGCACCAACTCTACTCATACCTCCAAACACCTTTTTAAAAAGGAACATAATGCAGTTTTAATCCTTTCTGTAAAGTGCCCAGTAGGAAAGTGGTTAACATACTAGTACCAGTGCAGTACAATGTCATTATAGAACTGGTGTAACAGTGATCAGGGAAATGGACAAGTGACAGTTATATTTTTTCTTTTATGATATATAATATACACACGGTGCCCAGAGCAATACAGTGTTACCATAGTAACAGTGCACTACTCTGGAGGGTACAAGAGAGCACCTGATAAAATCCCATTACATAGCAGCAAACAGATATTTGAAGCTGCTGGTGCCTCTGGAGTCCCACGGACATCAAGGTGTAGAGTCCTCCAGAGTCCTGCAACTGTGCATAAACCTTCTATTCGGCCACCACTAACCAATGCTCACAAGCAGAAACGGCTGCATTGGGCAGAAAAATACATGAAGACTAATTTTCAAACAGTCCTGTTCACTGATGAGTGCCGAGCAACCCTGGATGGTTCAGATGGATGGAGTAGTGGATGGTTGGTGGATGGCCACCCTGTTCCAACAAGGCTGCGACGTCAGCAAGGCGGTGGTGGAGTCATGTTTTGGGCCGGAATCATGGGAACAGAGCTGGTCGGCCCCTTTTAGGGTCCCCGAAGGTGTAAAGATGACTTCTGCAAAGTATGTGGAATTTATGACGGACCACTTTCTTCCCTGGTACAGAAGGAAGAACTATGCTTTCCGTAATAAAATCATCTTCATGCATGACAATGCACCATCTCATGCTGCAAAGAATACCTCTGCATCAATGGCTGCTATGGGGATAAAAGGAGAGAAAGTCATGGTGTGGCCTCCATCCTCCCCTGACCTCAATCCTATTGAGAAACATTGGAGCATCCTCAAGCAAAAGATCTATGAGGGTGGGAGGCAGTTTACATCCAAACAGCAGCTCTGGGAGGCTATTCTGACATCTTGCAAACAAATTCAAGCAGAAACTGTCCAAAAACTCCCAAGTTCAATGGATGCGAGACTTGTGATCTGCTATCAAATAAGGGCTCCTATGTTACAATGTAACGTGACCGCTTCAAATGTTTACAAAGTTACAATGTTGTTAAAAGTTTGATTGAAATAGCTTCTGATTTCAGTAAATATGCTGCAAACACAACAAATGACAATTTTCAGTTCTTTACAACCTATAAAGTGTTTTGAAACTTCCTGTGCGGAATAGTTTGGAACAAAAATCCTGTTATTAGGAGGTTTGTTCAATAAAATGTGAATTGTACTCTTATAGTTGTAAATAACAGTCGGCAGAATTCTCAGGTTACATCAATTATTGAGGGACATGAGAAAAATATAATTTGCATAATAATTTGGAACACGGTGTATATGTTTTATATGTGTTTCACATGGTGTATGTTTCTGATCTCATATGGGTCACGAGTTTATATATCCCTATGTGGATTGGGGGCACGTGTGTTGTGTGATTATCATTTGATCTTATATTTGTTCTCACACAGTATATTGTTTTTTTACATGAGGATTAGCGCTGCATCAATTTTATGTGTTTATGATTTTAGACCTATATGGTATAGGATAGGATGCTAGCGGCTGTCCTAATAATTTTTTAATCTTTTATTCCATTTTATATATTATATATTGTTTCTGCCCTACATAAGAGCGCAGGAGGATCAAGTCTTTTTTTGCTGTACATCTGTGTTGCATGGAGTCCCCCAACTTCTGGCCCCTGTGATCAGGTATTCCAGCCCAGGATGATTGGACCACATTCCACAGTTCTTCTCTATTTCTTGGTTTTGCCTCAGAAACGGCATTTTTGATGTCACCCCACAAGTTTTCTATTGGATTAAGATCCGGGGATTGGGCTGGCCACTCCATAACGTCCATCTTGTTGGTCTGGAACCAAGATGTTGCACGTTTACTGGTGTGTTTGGGGTCGTTGTCTTGTTGGAACACCCATTTCAAGGGCATTTCCTCTTCAGCATAAGGCAGCATGCCCTCTTCAAGTATTCTGATGTATTCAAACTGATCCATGATCCCTGGTATGCGATAAATAGGCCCAACACCGTAGTATGAGAAACATCCCCATATCATGATGCTTGCACCACCATGCTTCACGGTCTTCACAGTGTACTGTGGCTTGAATTCAGTGTTTGAGGGTCGTCTGACAAACTGTCTCCGCCCACTAGACCCAAAAAGAACAATCTTACTTTCATCAGTCCACAAAATGTTGCGCCATTTCTCTTTAGGCCGGTCAATGTGCTCTTTGGCACATTGTAACCTCTTCAGCACGTCTTTTTTCCAACAGTGGGACTTTGCGGGGACTTCTTGCAGATAGCTTGGCTTCACATAGGCATCTTCTAATTGTAACAGTCCTCACAGGGAACGTCACACCTTCTTTCATCTTCCTGGAGCTGATTGTTGGCTGAGTCCGCACCATTTTGGCTATTTTCTATCCATTCCAATGGTAGTTTTTGGCTTTCTTCCACGTCTTTCAGGTTTTGGTTGCTATTTTAAAGCATTTGCCATCATTTTAGCTGAGCAGCCGATCATTTTCTGCACTTCTTTATATGTTTTCTCCCCTCAATCAACTTTTTAATCAAGGTACGCTGTTCTTCTGAACAATGTCTGGAACGACCCATTTTCCTCAGAATTTCAGAGAGAAATGCACTGTAACCAGCATGTACAACATTTGCTGCCTTCCTTCCTTAAATAAGGGCAATAATTGCCACCTGTTTGTCAAAGAATGAATGACCTCACTAATAGAACTCCACACGGCTATTATTTTGAACACGCCCCTTTCAATGAGTGATTCAATGACTTCTGGATTTCATGGATTTCTATGACTCTACTACACCTGCTAGGAAATTATTTGCCATGTATAAATATCATTTCTACCAAAAACAGCGATTGATCCGGTTAGTGATGTCTGACTGCTATTATTTTGAACACAACTGTGTATATATAGCTGGATCTAGGGGGGTGATGGGGTTGGCTATGCCCCCCCCCAGATTGCAGCTGCATCCACCCAGGCAATTCCCCATGTATACTGTGCCCAGGCAGGGTTGCCAAACCGTTGGTCAAGGAAGCAGTGTGTAGGGGCGGCTGGCTGCATCTGCCAAGTCTCTGTATTACAGATTCCTCAGGGAATGTGGGTAGGAGATATGAAATACAGCACCTGGAAGCTACATCCTCTCTGCATGATTGATGATGCTGCATGAGTCTTCAGATCCCAGCCTGGGGGGAGTGAGCCCTGAGTCTATGACTGGCCTGTTCCTCCCTTCTCTTCCCCTCCCTGAGACCTGTCCCCATCTTCCTCCCTTCTCTCCTCCTCCCTGAGACCTGTCCTCATCTTCCTCCCTTCTCTCCTCCTCCTCCCTGAGACCTGTCCCCATCTTCCTCCCTTCTCTCCTCCTCCCTGAGACCTGTCCCCATCTTCCTCCCCCCCCCCCCCCCCGAGACCTGTCCCCGTCTTCCTCCCTTCTCTCCCCCTTCCCCCGAGACCTGTCCGAGTCTTCCTCCCTTCTCTCCCCCTCCCTGAGACCTGTCCGAGTCTTCCTCCCTTCTCTCCCCCTCCCTGAGACCTGTCCCCGTCTTCCTCCCTTCTCTCCCCCTCCCTGAGACCTGTCCCCGTCTTCCTCCCTTCTCTCCCCCTCCCTGAGACCTGTCCCCGTCTTCCTCCCTTCTCTCCCCCTCCCTGAGACCTGTCCCCGTCTTCCTCCCTTCTCTCCCTCTCCCCGAGACCTGTCTCTGTCTTCCCCCCTTCTCTCCCTCTCCCCGAGACCTGTCTCTGTCTTCCCCCCTTCTCCGCCCCGAGACCTCTCCCCGTCTTCCTCCCTTCTCTCCCCCTTCCCCCGAGACCTGTCCGAGTGTTCCTCCCTTCTCTCCCCCTCCCTGAGACCTGTCCCCGTCTTCCTCCCTTCTCTCCCCCTCCCGAGACCTGTCCCCGTCTTCCTCCCTTCTCTCCCTCTCCCCGAGACCTGTCTCTGTCTTCCCCCCCTTCTCCGCCCCGAGACCTCTCCCCGTCTTCCTCCCTTCTCTCCCCCTTCCCCCGAGACCTGTCCGAGTCTTCCTCCCTTCCCTCCCCCTCCCTGAGACCTGTCCCCGTCTTCCTCCCTTCTCTCCCCCTCCCCAAGACCTGTCCCCATCTTCCTCCCTCCCTGAGACCTGTCTCTGTCTTTCTCCCTTCTCTCTCCCTCCCTGAGACCTGTCTCTGTCTTTCTCCCTTCTCTCTCCCTCCCTGAGACCTGTCTCTGTCTTTCTCCCTTCTCTCTCCCTCCCTGAGACCTGTCTCTGTCTTTCTCCCTTCTCTCTCCCTCCCTGAGACCTGTCCCTGCCTTTCTCCCTTCTCTCTCCCTCCCTGAGACCTGTCCCCATCTTCCTCCCTTCTCTCTCCCTCCCTGAGACCTGTCCCCATCTTCCTCCCTTCTCTCTCCCTCCCCGAGACCTGTTTCCGTCTTCCTCCCTTCTCTCCCCCTCCCCGAGACCTGTCTGTCTTCCTCCCTTCTCCCCCCCGAGACCTCTCCCCGTCTTCCTCCCTTCTCTCCCCCTCCCTGAGACCTGTCCCCGTCTTCCTCCCTTCTCTCCCCCTCCCTGAGACCTGTTTCCGTCTTCCTCCCTTCTCTCCCCCTCCCCGAGACCTGTCTGTCTTCCTCCCTTCTCCCCCCCGAAACCTCTCCCCGTCTTCCTCCCTTCTCTCCCCGTCCCTGAGACCTGTCCCTGTCTTCCTCCCTCCCTGAGACCTGTCTCTGTCTTTCTCCCTTATCCCCCCCTCCCTGAAACTTGTCTCTGTCTTTCTCCCTTATCCCCCCCCTCCCTGAAACTTGTCTCTGTCTTTCTCCCTTATCCCCCCCCTCCCTTAGACCTGTCTCTGTCTTTCTCCCTTCTCTCCCCCGAGACCTGTCTCTGTCTTTCTCCCTTCTCTCCTCCGAGACCTGTCTCTGTCTTTCTCCCTTCTCTCCCCCTCCCTGAGACCTGTCTCTGTCTTTCTCCCTTCTCTCCCTCTCCCTGAGACCTGTCTCCATCTTCCTGTCTTCCTCCTTTCTCTCCCCCCTCCTTGAGACCTGTCTCCGTCTTTCTCCCTTCTCTCCCCATCTTCCTCCTTTCTCTCCCCCTCCCTGAGACCTGTCTCCATCTTCCTGTCTTCCTCCTTTCTCTCCCCCCTCCCTGAGACCTGTCCCCGTCTTCTTCCCTTTTCTCCCCCTCCCTGAGACCTGTCCCCGTCTTCTTCCCTTTTCTCCCCCTCCCTGAGACCTGTCCCCGTCTTCTTCCCTTTTCTCCCCCTCCCTGAGACCTGTCTCCGTCTTTCTCCCTTCTCTCCCCATCTTCCTCCTTTCTCTCCCCCTCCCTGAGACCTGTCTCCGTCTTCCTCCCTTCTTTCCCCCTCAGTGTTCTAGAAGGTTTAACAAACCTTCAGAGTTGGTTTCATGTCCAGGGACACCTGAAGTACTAGTGGGGATGGCTGACCAACTACTAGTTGGATAAATTGATAGATTTTTAACTCACAAGTTTGTCTTGCTTCTGTTTAACAAGGCCATTTTTGGCGATACAGAGCTGCATTACTTTAACTGACAATTGCGCGGTCATGCAATGCTGCAGCCAAATTAAATTTACTTCCTTTTTTCCTAACAAATATAGCTTTCTTTTGGTGGTATTTGATCGTCTCTGCATTTTTAATTTTTTGCTATATAAACAAAAAAAGACAAGGCAAATTTGAGAAAAAAACTATATTTTGGACTTTTTGCTATTAAACATGTCCAATAAAAAAAATCAAATTTCGGCATACATTTAGGCCAAAATGCATTCTGCGACATGTCTGCTAAAAATAAACCCAATATGTGTAAATTAATTGGTTTATGTGAAAGTTATAGATTCTACAAATGGCGGTATATAGACTGCCGCCATTACTAGTAAAAAAAAATTGCAATCAGCGACTTACAGTGAGACTGCGGCAGACATTCTGACACTGGGGGGGACTGACTAACTGCCACTGACATCCCCAGTGACACCAATACAGTGATCAGTGCTATTAAAAAGCACTGACACTGTACTAATGGCACTGGGCAGGAAGGGGTTAACATGAGTGGCCATCAAAGGGTTAACTGTGTGCTGTTTTACTATGTGTTGTGTGTCTGCTTTGTATGGCTCTGAATAGCAGTGTGCTTACAGTGAAGCAGTGTACAGGAGCTGACAGGGGAGAGATCTGTGTTGTTTACTTACAGTTCTCTCCCTCCATCGGTAATTCTCTTTGATCACCAGGTGCTGCCGAGTAATCACCTTCCGGGACCCGGTGATTGACAGCCAAGGCCATGAATAGCAGCGTGGGTTGGTCGCATGCACCCCCTGCCTGGAAATGCAAAATCACATGATTATGCCCACCTGTGCCGCCCTGTAGCAGTATTACTGCTGTAGGATGGACAGGAAGCGATTAACCCCTTGAAAGCCACATTAGCACACCTCAGCCATATATATTGCATGCAGTTGTGCAGTGCTTGCAGAGCAGCCCCATTCACTTGACTAGAACTCGGTCATCAGGCACTGTGCCCACAGAAAGCAACAAAGGGGATTAGTTTTGTCATGGCCACGAAACAAAGAATCACATTGGCTGTGTGTTGTCAACGGTCTGTAAATGTACATATTGTTTGTAAAAAAAACAGGCACTTTTCTCCCATCCATAAATGCAGACAGGAGAAAAGAGCCCTAATCCCCCACCCCCTTGTCATCAGCTCTGACCTGCACATGCTCCGTTATGGAGCCATCCTATGAGAGAATTGCAGGGTTCGGTCTCAGATCAGGCAGCAGGGCAGGTCTGGGCGTGGGCAGGTCCAGGTGTGGGCAGGTCTGGGTGTGGGCAGGTCCGGGTGTGGGCATGGGCAGGTCCGGGTGTGCCCTTGTACTGTGACATCATGATACTTATCCGGCATGGCTTATATTCACTCACTCCACCGCATGAATTTCGGCTGAACCTGGCAGTTCGCTAATTGGCTGGCTCTGGAACTGTGCTAAGATCCAGCAACAAGGGAATTATTTTGAAAGCCTTTTCATGCCAGCCATCCGCCAGTGGTGAAAGGGGAACTCTGCCTGGCTCTGGTGTAAGGTGGGGCTTTGAAGACACAGATTTAAGGGGGACTCTGATGTAAGGTGGGGCTTTGAAGACACAGATTTAAGGGGGACTCTGGTGTAAGGTGGGGCTTTGAAGACACAGATTTAAGGGGGACTCTGATGTAAGGTGGGGCTTTGAAGACACAGATTTAACGGGGACTCTGATGTAAGGTGGGGCTTTGAAGACACTGATATAAGGGGGACTCTGATGTGTAGGGGGAATATTGTTGACTTTGATATAAGGGAGAACTCCGATGTGAACATGGCGCTCATCCTGACTGCTACATTCTGTCCGGTTTTCTTTTCACTTCCTCCTGACCCATGTACTTTATACATTATGCTGTACATAGACCTGATTAAGGTGTTCATTGTCTCAACTGTTGGTTTTAATGAAGTTCTTCCTTAAAGTGTAAGTTCACCTTTATAGAAAATCTGTGTCAGGAATGGATTCAGCACTGGTGGTGGGACTCTCCTGCCGTGTGGGCTGCAGTACCAGAGCTGACCAGCGGGTGCTCTCAGCACTGGTGGTGGGACTCTCCTGCCGTGTGGGCTGCAGTACCAGAGCTGACCAGCGGGTGCTCTTAGCAGCCAGAAGCTCACAATCAGCCAAACCTGGGGCTGATTACAGAAAGGTGTATATAAGGCATGACCAGGCCTGTGCTCCGGGCCTTGGTGTATGTTTCCCATGAGCCCCTGTATCCTGTTCCTAGTTCCTGTGAGAAGATACCTTGTTGCCGACCCTGCTTGATCCTGATTCCTGTTGACCGTCTCCTGTTCTGACTACTGGCTCATCCCTGACCATCCTTCTGCCTGATCCTCTGTACTGCGCTGTCCGTGAGTTACTGAACCCGGCTTGTGACCTTGACCATTCTCTGCCTGCTCCTTTGATACCTTGCTGCCCGCACGTTGCTGACTTGGCCCGTCTGACCACGCTCACTACTCTGCCATCCATCCATCCTGCACGGATCCAGCCGTACCTGCACATACCTCTGGTGGATCCCTCTATCACTAGCAGGTGTACTCAGGGGCCCTGGTGAATAGCAGACTGGGACTTAGACTCCGCGCCCTGGGGAATCCTGCCCTGAGGACCACTAGAGGTACCACCAGGCAGTCGTTACAGAACCCTACGGCCGGCCTGACCATTCCACCTCTCCAGCCCTGACTACGCCTGTGTTCCTGCACCTCCTAAGATTAGTGGAAGGTTAGTTTGCTCACTGTGCGTTTATATATATATATCTGGGTGGCTAATAATAACCTGTATTATACTATACCTGAAACCTGCGTTTCCCTGTGTCAGTCCACACCTTTCTGGTCACTCCTTGATTCCTGACATCACACCAAGGCCTTTCCTGACCAGAAGTGGCTGCACAGGGAAGCCATCTTGACTTGTTGTGAAGGATGCATCCTGATGAGGTTATATATTTGTCTATGGTAGTCTTTGATGACAGGGAATATGCCTAGAAGACTCTGCGCGAGTATACCCGAGATCAGCTGCTAGAGTGCATACGGGTCGCTCATTCCCTAGTAGGTCAGGTCCTAGAGCTCTCTGAGGTGCAACCATTGATTCAGGCTTGTATTGAGTTGGCTTCATCTAGTACCCCTGAAAGCAGGGATGAATTTCTTCCTCCATTCAGGGCGAGTCAAATAATATCACTGGTATGGTTGTTGGAGGATGATCCGGATTGCTTCTTGGAGCATTATTCAGCATATTCACCACAGGTGCTAAAGAAGTGTATAAACGCAGTGCAAACTTTGATCAGACAGGCCTTGTGTAAGCTGAGCGTTGTCCAACCCTTACTGCAGACATGGTCAGACTTGTTACACCCAGCCTCAATCCGCTTGCAACGAACCAGTCCTGTTTCTCATAATTCCTCTGCTCAAAGCTCTTTTCCTGCATTCCCGACAGCACCCCCAGTGACAGCCCCCCCAGTGACAGCCCAGTATACCCAGCAATCTGCCACATGTCGGTACCCTACTCCCACTCACTGTACCATCCTGCCAGTTGACTCTGTGCCAGTTGACTTGGTGCCCGCTGTCGTACCAGTTGACTTGGTGCCCGCTGTCGAGCCAGATGACTTGGTGCCCGCTGTCGTACCAGTTGACTCGGTGCCCGCTGTTGAGCCAGATGACTTGATGCCTGATGACTCGGTGCCCGTTGTCGTACCAGTTGACTCGGTGCCAGTTGACTCAGTGCCCGCTGTTGAGCCAGATGACTTGATGCCTGATGACTTGGTGCCCGTTGTCGTACCAGTTGACTTGGTGCCAGTTGACTCGGTGCCCGCTGTCGAGCCAGATGACTTGGTGCCTGATGATTCGGTGCCAGTTGACTTGGTGCCTGCTGTCGTACCAGTTGACTTGGTGCCAGTTGACTCAGTGCCCGCTGTTGAGCTGGATGACTTGATGCCGGTTGACTCGGTGCCTGCTGTCGTGCCAGTTGACTCGGTGCCCGCTGTCGTGCCAGTTGACTCGGTGCCAGTTGACTCGGTGCCCGCTGTCGTACCAGTTGACTCGGTGCCAGTTGACTCGGTGCCCGCTGTCGAGCCAGATGACTTGATGCCTGATGATTCGGTGCCAGTTGACTTGGTGCCCGCTGTCGTACCAGTTGACTCGGTGCCAGTTGACGCAGTGCCCGCTGTTGAGCCAGATGACTTGATGCTTGATGACTCGGTGCCCGCTGTCGAGCCAGATGACTCGATGCCAGTTGACTCAGTGCCCACTGTCGTGCCAGTTAATTTGGTGCCTGCTGTCGAGCTTGGTGACCCGGTACCCGCGGTTCTGCTAGAAGGCTTGGTGCCCGCTGACGTGCCCGGTGACTCTGTGCCCGCTGTCGTGCCAGATGACTCGGTGCCCGCTGACGTGCCTCTGCCCGCTACACAGCCCGACATGCCAGCCCCTGATGTCCAGTTAAACTGGCCGATAACTGATACCCAGCCTGCTCCTGGAAATCCTGTGCCCAGTGACCTGCCTTCCTTGATTCTCCTACACAAAGAGAAGTCTACCAGCAGGAAACCCAGCCAGCTGGTTTACTCCGGCAGTAGGATATTCAGCCAGTTACCGGACCCGGGCGGTGGAACATTTTGCCCACTAAGGACTGTTTGGAGCGTCCTGAGGCCGCTCCTTGAGGGGGGGGTTCTGTCAGGAATGGATTCAGCACTGGTGGTGGGACTCTCCTGCCGTGTGGGCTGCAGTACCAGAGCTGACCAGCGGGTGCTCTCAGCACTGGTGGTGGGACTCTCCTGCCGTGTGGGCTGCAGTACCAGAGCTGACCAGCGGGTGCTCTTAGCAGCCAGAAGCTCACAATCAGCCAAACCTGGGGCTGATTACAGAAAGGTGTATATAAGGCATGACCAGGCCTGTGCTCCGGGCCTTGGTGTATGTTTCCCATGAGCCCCTGTATCCTGTTCCTAGTTCCTGTGAGAAGATACCTTGTTGCCGACCCTGCTTGATCCTGATTCCTGTTGACCGTCTCCTGTTCTGACTACTGGCTCATCCCTGACCATCCTTCTGCCTGATCCTCTGTACTGCGCTGTCCGTGAGTTACTGAACCCGGCTTGTGACCTTGACCATTCTCTGCCTGCTCCTTTGATACCTTGCTGCCCGCACGTTGCTGACTTGGCCCATCTGACCACGCTCACTACTCTGCCATCCATCCATCCTGCATGGATCCAGCCGTACCTGCACATACCTCTGGTGGATCCCTCTATCGCTAGCAGGTGTACTCAGGGGCCCTGGTGAATAGCAGACTGGGACTTAGACTCCGCGCCCTGGGGAATCCTGCCCTGAGGACCACTAGAGGTACCACCAGGCAGTCGTTACAGAACCCTACGGCCGGCCTGACCATTCCACCTCTCCAGCCCTGACTACGCCTGTGTTCCTGCACCTCCTAAGATTAGTGGAAGGTTAGTTTGCTCACTGTGCGTTTATATATATATATATCTGGGTGGCTAATAATAACCTGTATTATACTATACCTGAAACCTGCGTTTCCCTGTGTCAGTCCACACCTTTCTGGTCACTCCTTGATTCCTGACAATCTGTAAGATGACCTAACACTAGACCCCTATTCACCCCCCCTTCCCACTGTACTTACCTCCCACAATCCTGCACTGTCAGGCTTTTGCATGCAGCTCCACTAATCAGGATTGGAATCCTTGTGGCTTTCTCTCCTCTCCTTGCAGTGCTGACAGGAAGTGCCATTCATGTGACAGTGCTGACCAATTAGAATCCGTCTGGTCTGTACTGGTTGCACAGTGCAGAGAGGAGATTAAACCACGTGGCATGTGGGAACCGGACGGCGCAGGATCATGCAAGGTAAGTACAGCGGGGCTGGGGGGGGGGGGGGGGGGGTGGGAAGGGTGAAGTGTTATGTCACCTTACAAATTTTTTTTATAAAGGTGAACTTACACTTTACGGTAGGCTCAGTAAGGCAGTCCATACATAAGTCACTATTTTTGTTCAACCAGCCACATATATATATATATATATATATATATATATATATATATATATATATATATACACAGTTGTGTTCAAAATAATAGCAGTCAGACATCACTAACCGGATCAATCACTGTTTTTGGTAGAAGTGATATTTCTACATGGCAAATAATTTAAAATGATCTCAAATGCTTTAAAATGGAAACCAAAACCTGAAAGACGTGGAAGAAAGCAAAAAACTACCATTGGAATGGATAGAAGAATAACCAAAATGGCACGGACTCAGCCAACAATCAGCTCCAGGAAGATGAAAGAAGGTGTGACGTTCCCTGTGAGGACTGTTACAATTAGAAGACGCCTATGTGAAGCCAAGCTATCTGCAAGAAGCCCCCGCAAAGTCCCACTGGTGGGAAAAAGACGTGTGCTGAAGAGGTTACAATCTGCCAAAGAGCACATTGACTGGCCTAAAGAGAAATGTAGCAACATTTTGAGGAATGATGAAAATAAGATTGTTCTTTTTGGGTCTAGTGGGCGGAGACAGTTTGTCAGACGACCCCCAAACACTGAATTCAAGCCACAGTACACTATGAAGACCGTGAAGCATGGTGGTGCAAGCATCATGATATGGGGATGTTTCTCATACTACGGTGTTGGGCCTATTTATCGCATACCAGGGATCATGGATCAGTTTGAAGACATCAGAATACTTGAAGAGGTCATGCTGCCTTATGCTGAAGAGGAAATGCCCTTGAAATGGGTGTTCCAACAAGACAACGACCCCAAACACACCAGTAAAGGTGCAACATCTTGGTTCCAGACCAACAAGATGGACGTTATGGAGTGGCCAGCCCAATCCCCGGATCTTCATCCAATAGAAAACTTGGGGTGGGGTGACATCAAAAATGCCGTTTCTGAGGCCAAACCAAGAAATAGAGAAGAACTGTGGAATGTGGTCCAATCATCCTGGGCTGGAATACCTGATCACAGGGGCCAGAAGTTGGGTGACTCCATGCAACACAGATGTACAGCAGTTCTCAGAAACAGTGCGACTACAACCAAATATTCATGAAGTGATTCAAGTTTTTTTCAGTTTATATAGTGAATGTTTGAGTTTGTAAAGAGGAATACAAACACTGCAATTTTTTTGAACCGTCTAATATTCACTTTTCTTCAATTTTTTTTTTTTAGAGGAACAACAGAAATTTGATGTATTTTTCATGTTTTGATTTGTAATAGAATGTGTTGTGTTCCCAATGCATTTGTGTGGATGGAAATAAAATCTGTTAGAAGGATTTTCAGCTTTATTCACTTTTTTAACACACTGCTATTATTTTGAACACAACTGTATATTTTATATATACACATACTGTATATACATAATGTGTATATATATATATCCACACAGTATATACTGCATACAATGTGGAAAATAATTATTTGATCCCCTGCAGATATTGTAAGTTTGTCCACTTACAAAGAAATGACAGGTCTATATACAGTTGCAAGAAAAAGTATGTGAACCCCTTGGGATTACGTGGAGTTTTGCATTAATTGGGCATAAAATGTGCTGTGAACGTCATCTAAGTCACAACAATAGAAGAACACAGTCTGCTGAACATAATACTACACAAACATTAGATGTTGCCATGGTTTAATTGCACATAACATGTAAACATTCACAGTGCAGGGAGGAAAAAGTATGTGAGGCCCTAGCTTAATGACTTCTCCCAGAGCTAATTGGAGCCAGGAGTGAGCCAACCTTGACTCCAATCAGTGTGATGATATTGGATGTGTTGCTGGCAGCTGTCCTGCCCTTAAAAAACACACACCTGTTTTGGGTTTACTGGTTTCAAGAAGTACTGTCTGATGTGAACCATGCCTTGCAGAAAAGAGCTCTCAGAAGACCTACGATCAAGAATTGTTGACTTGCATGAAGCTGGAAAGGGTTACAAAAGTATCTCCAAAAGCCTTGATGTTTATGTGTCCACGGTAAGACAGACTGTCTACAAATGGAGAAAGTTTAGCACTGTTGCTACTCTCCCAAGGCGACTGCAAGAGCACAGCGCAAAATGCTGCATGAGGTAAAGAAGAATCCCAGAGTGTCGGCTAAAGACCTACAGAAATCTCTGGCACATGCTAACATTTTTGTTGACACATCTACAATAAGAAAAACATTAAACAAGAATGGAGTACATGGGAGGACACCACGGAGGAAGCCATTGCTGTCCAAAAAGAAGATTGCAGCACGTTTGAAGTTTGCAAAAGAGCACCTGGATGTTCCACAGCACTACTGACAAAATATACTGTGGACAGGTGAAACCAAGATTGAGTTGTTTGGGAAGAACACACAACACTATGTGTGGAGAAAAAATGGCACAGCACACCAACATCAAAACCTCATCCCCACTGTAAAACATGGCGGAGGGAGCATCATGGTTTGGGGCTGCTTTGCTGCCTCAGGGCCTGAACGGATTGTTGTCATTGATGGGAAAATGAATTCCAGAGTTTATCAAGACATTTTGCAGGAAAACGTATGACCATCTGTCCGCCAACTGAAGCTCCGCAGAGGATGGGTGATGCAACAGGACAATGACCCAAAGCATACAAGTAATTCAACAAAACAATGGCTGCAACAGCACAGAATACGCCTTCTGGAGTGGCCCAGTCAGAGTCCTGACCTCAACCCGATTGAAATGCTGTGGCATGACCTTAAGAGAGCGATTCACACCAGACATCCCAAGAATATTGCTACACTGAAACAGTTTTGTGAAGAGGAGTGGTCCAAAATGACTCCAGATCGTTGTGCAGGTCTGATCTGCAACTACAGGAAACGTTTGGTTGAGGTTATTGCTGCCAAAGGAGGGTCAACCAGTTATTAAGTCCAAAGGTTCACATACTTTTTCCTCCCTGCACTGTGAATGTTTACATGTTATGTGCAATTAAACCATGGCAGCATCTAATTTTTGTGGAGTATTCTGTTCAGCAGACTGTGTTCTTCTATTGTTGTGACTTAGATGACGTTCAGAGCACATTTTATGCCCAATTCATGCAAAACTCCACGTAATCCCAAGGGGTTCACATACTTTTTCTTGCAACTGTATGTTATCATAGATATATTTTAACTGATAGAGACAGAATATCAACCAAAAATCCAGAAAAAAACACAATACAAATGTTATAAATTGAGTTGCAGTTCAGTGAGTAAAATAAGTTTTCGATCCCCAAGCAAAACATGACTTTGTGCTTGCCAACAAGAGTTTCTCCTCCAAGTACTGAGGTATGACGTTTCTTGTAGTTGGTTACCTGGTTTGCACACATCTCAAGAGGGATTTGGGACCACTCTTCTTCACAGATCTCTAAATCCTTCAGGTTTCTTGGCTGTCACTTGGTAACTCGAAGTTTCAGCTCCCTCCATAAATTTTCTGTAGGATTAAGGTCTGGAGACTGTCTAGGGCATTCCATGACCTTAATGTGCTTCTTCTTGAGCCACTCCTTTGTTGCCTTGGTGGTATGTTTTGGGACATTCTCATTCTGGAAGACCCATCCACCACCCATCTTCAGTGTTCTGGCTGAGGGAAGAAGGTTCTCATCCACGATTTTACAATACATGGTCCCATCCATTGGCCCCTTAATGTGGCAAAGTCAGCCTGTACCTTTAGCAGAGAAGCAGCCCCAAAGTATAATGTTTCCACCTCCATGCTTGACTGTAGGGATGGTGTTCTTATGGTCATAGTCAGCATATTTTTTTTCCTCAAAACACAGCAAGTCAAGTTAATGCCAAAAAGCTCAGCTTTGGTATCATCTTACCACAGCACTTTCTCCCAATCCTTCTCTGAATCATTTAGATGTTTATTGGCAAACTTCAGGTGGGCCTGTGCATGTGCCTTCTTGAGGAAGGAGACCTTGTGGGTTCTGCAGGATTTAAATTCATGGCGGAAAATTGTGTTACCAATGGGTTTTTTTTGGTGACTGTGTCCCAGCTGCCTTTGAGATTATTCACAAGCTCCTCCCATGTAGTTCTGAGTTGGTCCCTCACTTTTCTCATGATCATCCTTACCCCATCTAATGATCATCCTTACCCCATGAGGTAAAAACATGCATGGAGCTCCAGACCGAGGGCAATTGATTTTGTATTTCTTCCATTTGTGAATAATCAGTTTAATAGTTGTCTCCTTCTCACCAAGCTTCTTGCTGATGGTCTTAGAGCCCATTCCAGTCTTGTGGGGGTCTACAATCTTGTCCCTGACATCCTTTGACAGTTCTTTGGTCTTGCCCACAGTGGTGCCCATGAAAGAGATTCTGTGGACAGGTGTCTTTTATACACGAGTTGTCGTTAGGATCACTTTCTTAAATTGACAGGACTAATGTGTGTGCCACATAAGAACATACACAGTCTGTGGGAGCATGAATTATTGTTGGTTGGTAGGGGATCAAATACTTATTTTACTCACTGAACTGCAACTCAATTTATAACATTTGTATCATCTGTTTTTTCTGGATTTTTGGTTGATATTCTGTCTCTAGCATTTAAAATACAACTATGATTACATTATAGACCCTTCATTGTTTTGTAAGTGGGCAACTGTATAAAATCTGCAGTGGGGAAATAATTATTTTCCCCTCTCGTCTGTTTGGTCTCCAACTAAGTACATGACTGAGATGGTTTCCCATTAGAGGTTTTATGTAAGCAATTTGCAACCCTCACTCAGGCGTTAAAGAACTTGCAAGAGGGATATTATCAATTGGAGGATTACCTGCAGAATCTTTCTATGTCTACTGCTCCCACTGATCAGAGCCTACCTGCCACATCTGCAGTATCTGCTGTTCCTGCTCAGGAACATTCAGTTGTTTCCCCCACTGTGATGGTATCTCCTCCAAAACCAAGGGTGACTGTTCCTGAACGATTCTCAGGTGACCAAAGGATATTAAGGGCCTTCAAGAAAGCCTGAAAACTATATCTGGCACTCCAGCCAAGGACTTTTTCCCTTGAAACTGTAAAGTTGGTGTTTTTCATCTCCCTTCTCTCTGATGAACCTCAGCCGTGGGCCCACAACCTGTTGGAGCAAAAGAGTCTTGTCCTCAATTCTGTCTCCATGTTCTTTAAAGCCATGGGGCAACTGTTGATGCCATTCATTCCCTTCAGCAAGGGCGTGAAGCTGTGGAGGACTATACTGTCGACTTCAGTAAATGGTCTGCAGACATGGGTTAGAATGAAGCTGCTGTAAGATATCAGTAGTGGCCTGGCCTGTCCAAAGAACTCAAGGATGAATTGGCCAGAGTGGGGGTTCATACTTTATTAGAAGGCCTCATCCAGTTGGCTATCCAACTTGATTGATGCCTGCGGGAACGGTGGTCAGAACAAACTCATACCTTCATGCACACTTGGATGCTGCCCAAGATTCCTTCTATCACTATGTATATGTATGCCTCCTCTCCGGCTGCTGCTTCGAAGGGAGAACCTATGCAAATTGGCCTGGTACATTCCACTATGACTCCTGAGAAGAAAATGTGCTGCCAACAGGCTAATCTCTGTCTCTACTGTGGTGGAGCTGGACACCTCCTACACAACAGACCAGTGAAACCTAGTAAGTCCACTTCACCTTGTCCTGCCTACTTCCTATTCTCTGGATCTTCCTTTGCTCATATCACTCTTCCCATCTTTTTACAGGTGGCAGAAGGGGAAGTCAAAGTTCAGGCAATAATTGACTCTAGATCATGCAGTTGCTTTCTGGACATTACTTTGGCAAATAAACTACAGATACCTCTTAATTTCAAGAACCAAAACTGGAAGTTCATCTGTCTGATGGTACCACCCCCCGATTAGGGCCTTCTACTCAAGAGACTATACCTATCTTTACACTGACAGACTGTGGTCACCAAGAAGTCCTCTGCTTTGATGTACTTTGTTAACCTATGTTTCCTGTAATCCTTGGAATTGCATGGCTGAGGGCTCACAACCCGCAGATTGATTGGCTCAAAGGAAAGCTCTCTTTTACATCAGCCTCCTGCCTTCAGCACTGCTTTGCTCCTGAACCCACATACCCTTTGGCTGGCACTGGCTGGGTGGTTAAACAACAAAGTGTTCCACTGACATTAGCAGCTTATTAAAGAACATGTTTAATAATTTACATTTATGGAGGGTAAAATTTTTACCATCTTGAAAAGCGATGGGTGGTGATGGTATCTGACACTTAATAAGGAGAAACCAGTGTCCAGAGGGGAACAAAAACATCACAAAGTGACTACTTTGTTCTATAGCGATATAACTGCCAGTGGGAGGAACTACTACACCCAGCAGGAGACAAGGTCTCCCACAACCCAAAGTGTCAGATACTGGCGGTGTTCTTAGTTCTTCAAGAGAGCAAAAATTAGACTCACCATCTACCTGAGAGGTAAGTAGTAAATGTTTAAAGTTATCATTCTCAATACACTAACAAAATACTAAAATTAACAATATTCGACATGAAGCTATAGCTACTGGTAGCCCAGTGTTCCTCCATAAATATTAGTGGATAACTGTTTTTGTATTCAGGTCAGGTCTGAACAGAATTATGTAACATTTGTGGAAAAATATACAGCCAAGAAGTCCAGTACTTGATGCCATTATAGCAAACACCTCCACAGCCACCATGTATTTCCCTCTGGTGCTCAGATAGGCCGGGATCATGGCAATCCAGACACTGCAGAACACCAGCATGCTGAAGGTGATGTGCTTGGCCTCATTAAATCTGTCCGGTAATGTTCTGGCTAAAAATGCTATAATGAAACTCACAGCTGCCAGAAGCCCCATATATCCCAGGACAGAGTAGAAGCCGATAACTGAACCCTCATTACACTGAATGATGATCTTTCCCTGATAAGAGTGAGTGTCCTGATCCTGGAAGGGAGGAGAAATAGACAACCAAGTGACACAGATTATGACTTGAACCATTGAAAATACACAAATGATAAGATTGGCCAGTTTAGCTCCCATCCATTTCTTCCAGTGGCTCCCAGGTTTGGTGGCTTTAAAAGCAAAGCACACCATGATACTTTTGGCAAGTAAAGATGAGACAGCAACTGAGAAGATGACACCAAAAGAGGTGACACGCAACATGCAGGTTACATCTACTGGATGGCCGAGGAACAAGAAGACACAAGGGAAGCTCAGCATGATGGAGACCAGGAGAAGATAGCTTAGGTTACGGTTATTGGCTTTAACAATGGGGGTGTCTTGGTAATGTATAAATATTCCCAATATTAAACCAGTCAGAAGACAACAGAGGATGGAGACGGCTGAAAATACTGCCACAATGGTGTCATCAGTGTAGGAGAGAAATTCCACCAATTTTGGAACACACCGATCCTTCTTCTCATTGGGCCATTCATCATCAGGACATTTCATGCAGTTTTCACTGTCTGCAGGAAGAACAATACAAACACAATGAGTATCAGGGTCCAAGCTTTTGAGGAAACAAATTGTCTCGTGTTGTCTCAAAGCTAACAATGGGATTTCCATCAGTGTATTGTGGGAGAGTAAAAGAAGATATAAAATATGGGCTAAATATACATATAATATTTAAATGTTAGATTTACTAATTTAACCTCTTCACGCCGGCCGCACACAAATGTGCGGCCTTCCGGCGTCTGGGCCTAGACTCCGAGCGGCCGTACATTTGCGTGTAATTAACAAAAAACATATGTGCTGAAAGCACGCACCCTGCGCGCTCCCAGCACAGATATCTGGTACTCACGGAAAGGTCCCGGTCTGCTCTTTCGATCGGGACTTTTCCCGATCATGTGACCGCCGTGATGATGCGTCACGGCGGTCACATGATCCCTAAACCCCGCCCGTCCCGCCTCCCGACTTCTGAAATGCTTAAAGGGCCGGGAGGCACCGGCGGGAAGGGGTTAATATAGATAGATCAGTAGCACTACTCCAGTAGGGGCCACTAGATGATGTCTGTCCCCTGTTGCTGCCCTGACCTTGCAAGCTCCCCCACCCTTCTGACACTCCAGGTTCAGACATGTTTAGACAGAGCAGCGCTTACCAACCCAATTGCCAAGAATATCAGCAAAGAGCACAATAAAGGCAATGGACACTGCAATGGAATAGCCACAATTGTATTGAATACCTTTAAAAACGTCTCAAGTTATTTCTTAGGGAAATACAACTATTTGTAGCAAAACACACAGTTCAATGGACTATAATGGTAATATCAAGAGACGAGGAACACTACATGAATGAGATCAGCAGATTAGATATAACCAATGTACATGCAAGTGCAATACATGTTATAGGGGGAAAACCTCAGAAAGATGTCGGTTCCCTATGGACCACTGTAATGGGACCAAATGAATACCTTTTGATGAGTATCTAGTATAGGGATAGAGTGCCTCTTTACCAGTGCGGCTCCAGAACAATTTTGGTTCATTTTTTGGCAATAAAATTACTTAAACCCCCAGATCATTATATATTTTCTGAAAGCAGAGGCCTTGCAAAATAAAAAGCTGTGTAGTTGCAAATGTTTATGTCACGTGATATTTGAGCAACTGTTTACTAAATGCAAATTGTCAAGAAAAAAATATAATAAAAAGAATTTTAGTGCAAAAACACTCAAGATAATACCCACTTTTGCTTATAATGTAAAAGATGACTTTTTTTGAGTAAAAAGATAAATATTTCATGTCTTAGGTTTTGGGCAGTCTTTTAGTTTTTTGGTGATATTGTGGGTGCACACAATCGTAACACAGGTGATGCTTTACAAGCATTTGCAGCTCATCAGTTTAGAGTTAACTGGGGTCTCCTGGGCTATTGTTCTCACTGTGAGGTATGCGGTGATATGTCACACATGTAGTGCGACCGCGATTTACATACGTGTTTGTGCAGGTGTGCGGGGTTAACAGGGTTTATGGCAATTGTTTTTATTTCAATATATTTTATTATAATTTTAATTTTTAAAACATTTTTCTTTTTTTACATTTAGTTTTACTTTATTTGTATCACAAGGGGTTAATAAACCCCGATCTGATAGCACTGGGTATTATTATTATTATACAGTATTTATATAGCGCCAACAGTTTGCTCAGTGCTGTACATTACAATGGGAGACAGTACACAAGACAGTACAGTAACAATACGATTCAATACACGAGGGGTTCGAGGGCCCTGCTTCTTGGAGCTTACAATCTAGGAGGGAGGGGATAGTCTTACAGGAGGAAATAACTGTGGGGGATGAAGTGGTAGGAAGAGTGGAGGAGTTCAGTAAGTAGCTGAGGGGTAGGCTTCCCTGAAGAGATGGGTCTTCAGGGAGCGCCTAAAGCTGAGGAGAGTAGGTTATAGTCTGATGGATTGGGGTAGGGAGTTCCAGAGGATGGGGGAAGCCCTGGAGAAGTCTTGGGGATGGGCATGGGAGGAGGAGACCAGGGAACTAGAGAGTAGGAGGTCTTGTACAGTTTGGGTGGTATTTGGATACCAGATTGGTGATGTAGTTTGGGTAAGTATTATGAACAGCTTTGTACATCAATGTTAGCATTTTGAATATTAGCCGTTGGGCAATCGGAAGCCACTGGAGGGATTGGCAGAGGAGGGTGGCGGATACGGAGCGGTTTGTGAGGTGGATGAGTCTGGCCGCAGCATTCAAGATGGACTGAAGCGGGGATTGCCTGCGGTGAAGTAAACCGGTGAGGAGGGAGTTACAGTAATCAAGTCATGAAATAATAAGGGAGTAAGTGACAGGTACTCTTTATGGAGACATTAGGGGTTTCAAAGACCACAGATGTCTCTCACTCCATCTAACCAAACACAGTTTGGCTTTGTTAGATGTGGCCCCTGGCTGTTTAGAGATCGAGGCATGGATTTGTCTTGGTCTCACAGTGCTTTCCCTCCCTTAGCCAGAGGATGTGTTCTCAGGCTCAGTTAAGAGTGGAGATCCTGGGAAGCATGGTAGGAGTTGGGGGCAGCAGCAGGAGGAGGGGAGTGGGCACCGCACTGTCGACTCTGTGAAAGGATTGCCAATTAGACAGTAGCCGGCTGAACAAAAAATACATAAGCTGATGGCTGCTACTGCAGTGTCCGCCCTCTGTGAGTGTTCCATTAAGTTAGATATGCTACATGTGTTCTGTTTGTGTAACTTCTCCTTCTTACCTATTATATTTTGTGTTGCTGTTATTGGATTTTCTTCACGAGTACCTCAGTTCACAGGAACCAGCAACTCTGCATATCCACACTGGAACTTCCCACATGGAGAACTGTGCCATGAAAGCAATGCTCCTGGTTACTTACCAGGGGACCATGGTTTTGTACACTCCCCATTATTTGATGTTACGCTCATTCCAACTTTTGTTGCCCATTGTATCTCTGAATCTTCTTTAAACTACGTGTACACTGGCCAGCCCCAAACATAACTCTCCTTGCAGCAGAAAAATGTTAAAAGTGGCAAAAAAGGGGTACCACATTTTTGCCATATTTTTTGCCACGTTTAGCACTTGAAGTTTATTAATTCCATTGCCCAGAGCACTTGCCACTGAAATGAATCAATTCCCAACTGCTAAACAAAACTAGCAATTAGGCACGTTTGGTATATTGTGGCCAAAATTTTCCTCTCCTCTACACGATTCTTCTGAATTCTGGAGGGATGTTTACCTATCCCTAAACTCTGACAGAAGCCTATGTGTACATTCACATATAGGCTTTAGTTGAGTTGAGTTCAGAGGCTTTGGCAAAAAATGCCAAAAGCTCCTCAACTAACATTTAGGAGCAGCAGTGTACCCGAAGCCTAAAGAGATATCTGGGAGGCCCATATCAGGCATGTGACATTTTGTTTGCTTTGTATGAGATGGCCTGTTCCCTACTACAATTTTGCCTCTCTATATACACTTTTGTTAATTTTTTGTTTTGGATGAGATGTATTATTTACTGGAATGGGACACATCTACCTGCTCTTCGTCATGTAATGCCTGGTCTTTCCCATCCCAGAGCCATATGTGCTGGCTACACATTAAAAGGATGTTAATGTTCATATCAGAAGTTCAAAGGGTTCTGTTGCTTCTTCATTGCTGGTTTACCCTCAGTCCCTGAATATGTGCAGCATGCAATAAAAGCTTTGGTATCTGTCCTACAAGGTGGATTGCCTTTCCGGAGGAGGAGGATGGCAGTAGAATACCCTCTTTTTCCCTTGGTCTAACCATAAAGCAGTTTGATAATTACCTGACTTCAGATCTATGGATTTGTTAACACCTTTGAATTGTACAGTTTGACTCATTTGAGCTCACTGTATGGGCATAGTTTTCTATACTGTATTATCTCTATTTACATTGCAGCTGGTCCCGTGTGCCTGATTGAACCCTCATCTGACAATGTTGAGATGCCCAGTTGTCCAAGACCAGGTGAACATTACAGCATTCATACTCTATACATAGGCATATGTCCTTACTCCAGGATACTCCCTGTATTGCTTTAGAAACCTCCACCAAAGGTTTTCTTTCTGACTTGAAACTTTCTATGTTGCGCTGATCACTTCTGAGATGTTTCCTTGCATGCCGTTTATAGGCAGGTGCAGGCTACAGGTAGGCAGGTGCAGTTTCGGTGCTCGTCCATAGTGGCAATGTAGCTGGTGGAGGAAGTCACAAATCGAGTTTCTCCGTGATTACCTCTGTCCTCTGGGGCAGTGTTCTGATTGGCTACACTTGATCTAGGTGACCCTGGTGGTCATCTTGGGTCACACAGAGTCTTTATAACTCCCTGCCCCCAGGTTTTGGGGTGCATTGGAGCAAAGTGCCTAGTGTAGGGACAGAGCTCCAGCGTGTCAGGGACAGCACTAGCGGTAGGGAGAAATTCCGGAGGAGTAGGAAAAACTTAGGGCCTTCTCCTGTAACTCAAAAAGCTCCCCTTTGCCTTAGACTGGCCAGGCTGCACTCCACTCCCCTGGACAGGAGCTGTCTCCAGCTCAGGCCAACACACTGCTGACTCTTTGCTTTGATTGTTGGAAGCTTCCCGATAGGGTGTGATTCCCCGTCGAGCTGTTGTACTGTTTTACTATTTTGTAATACATAGTTTATTGCAATCCAGAACCCTGTGTACTTTCTGCCACCACACTGTGCTTTACCTAGTCCATAGGTTCATCTTTGTTCATTTGTAAGCACATGGATGGCTCCTATGCTCCATGTTCTGTTACCTGCCCCATGTAGTAATGCCTGGGGCTCTTTGGCTGCTCCTGCCTGGGATTGTTGTGTTAACGCCCTATACCTTGGTTGTTTCCATATACTTCTAAGGTGGCCTAGGTAAATGTTATCTTTTCTTACTCCACCATCCCCCCGCTTACCTACTTTTCCTTCTCACTTCGGCAGTTGGCAATATATTTGCAAATGTATCAGTAGATCATTAGAGACAAGCCATCCATGTTAGGCGGCAGACCTGAAGGAGTATAAAATTAAAGTAGTGTTTTTCCAGGAAACACATTTTCCAGCTGGAAAGATTCCTAAGATGACAGCTTATTATTATGAATATTATTGTAACACCCTACATTAATACTGGTTGCAGGATGTTAAGTGAACACAAGATGGCAGTGTTCTACAGTTCAGTTCTAAGCCTTGTTGAACTTTTATGCTGGTAGTGGGACAAACAGACAAGGAGTGAACAGACTACATTTCCCAGGAGAGCTGACAAAGGAGCTGGAGCATATACTGTATATTGAGATGCCTGGAAACTTAATAGGAAGGAAGTGGATACTGAGAGGGGAAAGATGTCTGTGTGTGAAAAAAGGCCATCCAGGACTTGATTATTATAATACAGGATTTATATCACACCCACAGTTAGTGCAGTGATTTACCAAATAAAGGGAGACAGTACAGTTACAATACAATAAAATAATAGATTGTGAGGAACCTGCTAAGAGCTTACAATTAATAGGGTGGGGCAAATGGTACAAAAGGAAATAACTGTGAGGGATGAGCTGATAGAAGAATAAAAAGTTAGTCTGCTATGTGGAGGTGGAATAGGCTTCCCTGAAGAGGTGAGTTTTCAGGGATCTCTTCAAGGTGGCCAGAGTAGGGCGAAAAGAGAAGTCCTGGAGATGAGCATGGAAGCAGGAGGTCTTGGGAGGACCGGAGAGGATGGTCTGGGTGATATTTTGAGACAAGATTGGTGATGTAGCTCTGAACAGATATGTTGCTGGTATTTTTAATTGTATTCACTGGGCAATCGGAATCCAGTAAAGGGACCCAACCTCAAAGCATTATTTAATTGGGCAACTATGGGACCAATGCAGCTAACATGGAGGGGCATTTAGGGGCAGAAAAAAAGACAAATGCCTGTAAAACAGGTGTTTAGGAGCTCCGGTGTACCTGAAGCCTCAGGCTTCATTCACACACAGAGATTTCAGCACCGCTAGGGATGTCTTGAGTTTTTTTTCTGCCTCTAGATCTGGGATCAGCAACCCGTCGATCGCGATCTACTGGTCAACTGTGGCCAGGTGATGGGTAGACCATGTCTCTGTATTGCTGACCCTGAACTGCACTGGTCCTCCCTGGTACTGTCAGAGCAAGAGCATGGTGGAACATAAGTTCCTGAGCAGGGAGAGAGCCGGGCGGGTGGAGAAGGGGAAAAGAGAGCTGGGTGGGCAGAGTGGGAGAGAGCCGGGTGGGTGGAGCGGGGGAGGAGAGAGGCAGGTGGGAGGAGCGGAGGAGGAGAGATCCGGATGATTAGAGTGGGGAAGGAGAGAGCCAGGTTGGTAGAGCGAGGGAGAAGAGAGCAAGGGAGGAGAGAGAAAGGAGGAGAGAGCCAGGTGGGTGGAGCAGGGGAGGAGAGGAGGCAGGTGGGTGGAGGGGAGGAGGATAGAGCCGGGTGGGTGGAGCGGGGGAGGAGAGAGTTGGGTGAGTGAAGTGGGGGAGGAGAGAGGCAGGTGGGTGGAGCGGGGGAGGAGAGAGCCAGGTGGGTGGAGCGGGGGAGGAGAGAGCCAGGTGGGTGGAGCAGGGGAGGAGAGAGCCAGGTGGGTGGAGCAGGGGAGGAGGGGAGGCAGGTGGGTGGAGCAGGGGAGGAGGGGAGGCAGGTGGGTGGAGGATAGAGCCAGGTGGGTGGAGGGAGGAGAGAGCCAGGTGGGTGGAGCAGGGGAGGAGAGAGTCGGGAGGAGGAGAGAGGCAGGTGGATGGAGGGGAGGAGGAGAGAGTCGGGAGGAGGAGAGAGGCAGGTGGATGGAGGGGAGGAGGAGAGAGCCGGGTGGAGGAGAAAGGCAGGTGGATGGAGGGGAGGAGGAGAGAGCCGGGCGGGTGGAGTTGGGGAGGAGAGAGCTGGGTGGGTGGAGTGGGGGAGGAGAGGAGTAGAGAGCCGGGTGGGTGGAGGGGAGGAGTAGAGAGCCGGATGGGTGGAGGGGAGGAGGAGAGAGCCAGGTGGCTGGAGTGGGGGAGGAGAGAGCCAGGTGGGTGGAGCGGGGGAGGAGAGAGCCAGGTGGGTGGAGCGGGGGAGGAGAGGAGGCAGGTGGGTGGAGGGGAGGAGGATAGAGCCGGGTGGGTGGAGCGGGGGAGGAGAGAGCCAGGTGGGTGGAGCAGGGGAGGAGAGGAGGCAGGTGGGTGGAGCAGGGGAGGAGAGGAGGCAGGTGGGTGGAGGGGAGGAGGATAGAGCCATGTGGGTGGAGCGGGGTAGGAGAGAGTTGGGAGGAGGAGAGAGGCAGGTGGATGGAGGGGAGGAGGAGAGAGCCGGGTGGAGGAGAAAGGCAGGTGGATGGAGGGGAGGAGGAGAGAGCCGGGCGGGTGGAAGGGAGGAGGAGAGAGCCGGGCGGGTGGAGTGGGGGAGGAGAGAGCCGGGTGGGTGTAGTGGGGGAGGAGAGGAGTAGAGAGCCGGGTGGGTGGAGGGGAGGAGTAGAGAGCCGGGTGGGTGGAGGGGAGGAGGAGAGAGCCAGGTGGCTGGAGTGGGGGAGGAGAGAGCCAGGTGGGTGGAGCGGGGGAGGAGAGAGCCAGGTGGGTGGAGCGGGGTAGGAGAGACCCAGGTGGGTGGAGCGGGGGAGGAGAGAGCCAGGTGGGTGGAGCGGGGCAGGAGAGACCCAGGTGGGTGGAGCGAGGGAGGAGAGAGCAGGGTGGGTGAAGCGGGGGAGAAGAGAGCTGGGGGAGGAGACTTGTTCTCACATGCATCTACATCTCCCGATGAAGCTCAGATCCTGCAGTGTCCTTGCATCTCCTGTAACACAGCCAAGGGGCAGAGAGGAGGATGGGATGAGAGCAGCTAGGGACAGGGGAGGAAGTGTTGGTGCTGATGGACATCGAACTGTCACAGGGCTGAGCAAGGCAGGAGGAGGAGAGCACTGCCTAATAGCCAGACTGCTGTCACTGGTGTGGAAAGACTACTTGGGTCTGTGCCACTTATTGGGGACCCTCTGTACCCTCCACCCTGCTGACCTCACAGACACACACTGCCCCCCACCCCTCCCCACAACACCTGCTGACACAGACAGAAAAATCCCCAAAAATGACTAGGACCAGCGGGGAAGGGGGATGGGTGGTGAGGGCACCGGAATCTGCACTAGGGGAGAGAAGGCATATATTTTGTTATTGGGTTTGCTAGGGCTACATTTGTCATTGAGGGGGAGACATTTACTAGAACCGATTGGCTGTATTTCCCTCCAGCAGCCACTGAAAGCCAGATTCTCCTCCTCTCCATCGCCGCATTCAGCAGCTGCTGGGGAAAAATACAGCCAAACGATTCTAGTAAATGCCGCCCCACCTCCTCTCCTCTCTGTTGCCCCAGTCTTCCTTGTATCCTCCTCCAACTCTGCAGAGCTGCCAGCTTCCTCCTCTAGCTGGCTGTTGAGAACAGAAGCATAGTAAACTAACTTTACTATTCTTCAGTTTGTGAATGGACAGGAAGCCGCTCAGCACACAGCACTTCCCATTCATTCACTGTCTAGTGCAGCTGAGGCTGCAGAGAAAGGGACTGGGGAATCTGTGTCCTCACTCCCTTTGTCTGTCTCAAAATTGAGACAACAGGGGTCTGTTTAAAATCAGGGGCGACTGACCATTTGGAAACTCGGGTACTGCCCGAGGGCCCGGGGTCAGTATGGGGCCCCATGAGATGCCCCTGGTACTTTTTTCATAGTCTTTTTTGAGTTTGGGCAAGGACACAGGGGCCCCATGATCCCCTATTGCCCGGGGGCCCCATGAGTAGTCAGTCTGCCCCTGTTTAAAATTGTAAAAAATTAAAAAAAATAAATTAAAAAACTACTGACACCAACCTCTGCCCTAATGACTGACACTGTCCACTTTTAAGGTAGGATAAGTTTAAATTTTTACAGTGATATTTGTTTTATTATATTTTTTTCCAAACTTTCCTTGTTATATAGTTAGGTCTTGCTAGTTAATTTCCTAAAAAAAAAAAAAAAAGGGTGCTGAACCTCATTGATCTTGGATCACTTTTATGTTGTTCAGGTAGATCTCCACCTCTCAGAGGTTGCCTACCCCTGATCTAGTCGGCCCTCCATGTTGTCCTGTGTGTCCATATACACATAGGAATTTAGAGGCAGAAAGGCAGGTTAGAGGCAGCCATGTTTTGGCAGAAAAAACCCCTGCTGCTTCTACACGCATCTAAACACGCATTAATGCTAGCATGTCAATCACTTAAGCGTTAATTCATTTTCATGGGCAGAATTCTGGCCAATGAAACAAATTACCGCCCAAGTGCTAAAAGCATTTCACGCCTTTACACACATCAAGTGTTTTTTTCGGGCCGCGTTTTTGCAGAGAAGAGGAAAGGTGTTTAGCGCTTAGCTACACGCCCTGTGTGCATGGGGCCTAACATGACCCCCCCCCCAGACTGACAATACTGATGTCCAGAGGTGTCCCCTGTGCTCCTCCATCTACAGTGGAGACACCCTTACACAGGAAGTGAGTTGCTGACCAGATCACCAGCTGAAAAAAAAAATAATTCATCGCATTTAGGGATTGGTAAGGTGCAATTTCTGAGTTTTGTTTTTGGGTGTTGATACGCTTTAAGGTTGTGTATGCTGAGTCATGTGCCAGTATAGTGCTTCCTGGGCGGCACAGGGGCTAAGTGGTTAGCACTTCCACCTGGGAGTACTATGGTCATTGGTTTGATTCCCAACCATGGCACCACCTGCCTGGAGTTTGCATGTTCTCCCTGTGCCTGCGTGGGTTTCCTCTGGGTACTCCAGTCTCCTCCCACACTCCAAAGACATGCTGGTAGGTTAATTGGCTCCTGTCTAAATTGTCCCTAGTATGTGTATGTATGAATGTGAGTTAGGGACCTTAGATTGTACGCTCCTTGAGGGTTAGGGACCTTAGATTGTACGCCCCTTAAGGGTTAGGGACCTTAGATTGTACGCTCCTTGAGGGTTAGGGACCTTAGATTGTACGCCTCTTGAGGGTTAGGAACTTTAGATTGTACGCCCCTTGAGGGTCGGGGACCTTAGATTGTACGCTCCTTGAGGGTTAGGGACCTTAGATTGTAAGCTCCTTGAGGGTTAGGGACCTTAGATTGTAAGCTCCTTGATGGCTAGGGGCCTTAGATTGTACGCCTCTTGAGGGTTAGGGACCTTAGATTGTACGCCCCTTGAGGGTTAGGGACCTTAGATTGTACGCTCCTTGAGGGTTAGGGACCTTAGATTGTACGCCTCTTGAGGGTTAGGGACTTTAGATTGTACGCCCCTTGAGGGTTAGGGACCTTAGATTGTACGCCCCTTGAGGATTAGGGACCTTAGATTGTACGCCTCTTGAGGGTTAGGGACCTTAGGTTGGATGCCCCTTGAGGGTTAGGGACCTTAGATTGTACGCCCCTTGAGGGTTAGGGACCTTAGATTGGATGCCCCTTGAGGGTTAGGGACCTTAGATTGTACGCCTCTTGAGGGTTAGGGACCTTAGATTGGACGCCCCTTGAGGGTTAGGGACCTTTGATTGGACGCCCCTTGAGGGTTAGGGACCTTAGATTGGACGCCCCTTGAGGGTTAGGGACCTTTGATTGGATGCCCCTTGAGGGTTAGGGACCTTACATTGGACGCCCCTTGAGGGTTAGGGACCTTAGATTGGACGCCCCTTGAGGGTTAGGGACCTTAGATTGGACGCCCCTTGAGGGTTAGGGACTTTAGATTGTACTCCCCTTGAGGGTTAGGGACTGATGTGAATGTACAATATATAGGTAAAGCGCTGCGTAAATTGACGGCGCAATATAAGTACCTGAAATAAATAATTATTTAGTACCAGAGATCACAGTACTGCCCTGACAATGCCTTCATCTGATTTTGTCTCCAGGAGGATGAAACCAGCGTTGTTCAGGCATCATACAGGGTCATCATCTACTTCCTGGACTGAGAGATGTCACAATCTCTTGGCTGTGTTCTTAGATGTCAGACACGGATCAGCCCCTGCTACAGACTCCCACCTTGTGACTTGCTATGAAGCTACAATGTCAGGAAAGAGGAGACTGAGGAAACGCTTCCTCCTGCCTGCAGCAGACCAATGACATCATCTTAGCTTAGGAAAAGCCACTGACTGGAGCTCAAGGATAACATTTTTAACATCTTATATGTGGAACTTTAGAAAAAAAACTTTACTGTTGCTGTACATTGTGATCAGGGGCGAACTGACAACTCATAGGGCCCCCGGGCAATAGGGGATCATGGGGCCCCTGTGTCCTTGCCCAAACTAAATAAAGCCTATGAAAAAGGTACCAGGGGCATCTCATGAGGCCCCCTACTGACCCCGGGCCCTCGGGCAGTGCCCGAGTTTCCAAATGGTCAGTCTGCCCTTGATTGTGACATATCAGGAATTTATTTATTTAGACTTGTGAGGCTATGAAAGGTCCACTTTAGTTATACAGTGTAAAAATACCTATTGATGCTCTCAGAAAAAATGAGGAGGAATTCAGTAGTTTTGTAGTAGTAATAGTGGAAGTAGTTGTAGTAGTGTAAGGGCGTGACGCATGGATTAAATCTAGTGTGCAATGTTAAACTGCAATATGCTCTTTGGTCAGTAGATGGCAGCAAAGTACAAGAATCGATTTTGTAGTGACTTTTGCTAAGACCAGATAAATGCTTATTTACCCTATAAAGTTTAATGAATACTAATTTAGGGGCCGAGTAGGACCCTCAGAAGGGTCATAGTGAACTGTAAATGCGGGTTTGAGGCTGCAATTAAGAAATGACTTACTGCATCACAAACTCTATGGGAAGGGGAGGAGTTCCTGTGCTGAGGAGGAAGTGGAGTCTGGGTCTGGCTGATGGATGCTGAGGACATCTGGAGAATCTGTGTGGGGCCTAGAAGAGGATTTACGGCTCACAGAGGAATCTGGCGAGGGCACCTAAGGAAGATTCACAACGAGGCCAGGAAACAAGTGACTGTATGGTCTGGTTCCGGAGTGGGTCAGGAGAAAGCACCAAGAGCCTGCCAGGGAACCGTAAGTGCGGCTTTGCCGCAGCACATCGCACCACACGTGGTCAGTGACATTTTGGATATACCAGAAAGTTACAAGAGACACACTCCACTTTCCTTTGGATTACAAATAGTATTGCACAATACTTAGGGTGCACCCCAACGTTATATCTTGCTCAGGAACAATCAGGCGCAGCCAGGCTGCTTTCTGGACATTGGGGAAAAGTCCGCAAGTACGGGGTTAGTGTTAGACAGCATTATTCTTACTGTATGGTTATGCGCTGTTATCATTCTGTTTACGTATGCTCAACTACATGATCACTATAACTGTTCAGTAAACGTAATTGTTGTAAAAGAACCGCTGTCTGTGTGGCATCGTGTACCCTCTGAATCTGTGGGCCCAGCCCTCGA